>NC_045764.1:34483069-34786099 GCF_008692025.1 Phocoena sinus | reverse complement strand
CGCAGCCACTGCCCGGCGTGGACCGCAAGGAGCGACCCACTCTTCCCGGCGCCGAGAAAGGAGCAACGGAGCCCTCTGCAGCCGGCTGGCCTCTCCGCCCCTGACCACTCGCTTCCCGGCTGCCTTTGTGGCCGCAGTTTCTCGCCGCCGAGCAGAGGGCCGGCGGGGGCGCGGTGCGCACGGCCGAGCGATGCCCAGCTCGCTGTTTGCAGACCTGGAGCGCAACGGCAGCGGCGGCGGCGGGGGAGGCGGCGGCGGGGGAGGCGGCGGCGGCGGCAGCGGCGGGGGAGAGACCCTGGATGACCAAAGAGCCCTGCAGCTCGCTCTCGACCAGCTCTCCCTGCTGGGGCTGGACAGTGACGAGGGCGCGTCTCTGTACGACAGCGAGCCGAGGAAGAAGAGCGTGAACATGACCGAGTGCGTGCCGGTGCCCAGTTCCGAGCATGTCGCCGAGATCGTGGGGCGGCAAGGTGGGTCCGTCAGGGATGGGCAGCTGGAGGTGAGAGGGTTTCGGGCCACCGCCCCGCGGGGAAGGCGGGAGAGGAATCGAGATCCGCGGCGCCCGGGAGCCTTGGGGAGGGACGAAGAGCCGCGCGAAGGGCCGGCGCCCCAGACAAAGAAAGTGCAGGCAGGCTGTCTCCCAGAGCCGCGCCGCGGCCACGGCGGGATGCACTTTCTCCTGCGAAAATCACTGCCTTCTCCCCTAGCGCCCCCCACCCAGCCCACCCGGGAAATAGAATTTAAATATAAGATGCTTGGGGGAGGGGGCCTTTGATCGGTCCTTTGGGAGGGGGGAGGAGGAGGAGTGAGCATCGGATGGGAGGAGGATTCTGGATTTCTGCAAAGCGGAATGGAGCCCAGAGGAGGAACAATGGGTCCCGGGACTGCCCCCCATTCCCACCAGTCCCCCCCGCGCTGGAGGATCTCGGCCTTCGGTCGCCTTCCCCGAACCCTTTGCCTCGTCTTCAGGGCGGACGGCGGCGCGTCCCGCTGGATACCAGCGGCATCTCCCCAGCAGACTTTTTCTGGGATTCTCGGGTTTGACTCGGGACGACCGCAGTCACTGGGGGAGGGCTGGGCAGCCAACGGACTGTTCCTCGAGCGCCTCGCGGGTGGAACCCGCTTTCCAGCCCGTGGAGCGGCCCGGGGTCTGTGAGGGAGCCGCCCCCTTTCCGCCCATCGCGCGTTGTGCCTTCCCGCTGCCCCGTACGCGGGCAGTCCCAGGTCCCCGCGGTTACCCCGGGGTAATGGGCGTGTCTATCTCTCTCTCCCACTCCCTCCCCTGCACTCTGGCTCCCAGGTTGTAAAATCAAAGCACTGCGGGCGAAGACCAACACTTATATCAAGACCCCAGTTCGTGGGGAGGAGCCTGTCTTTGTTGTGACGGGCAGGAAGGAGGATGTGGCCATGGCTCGGAGGGAGATCATCTCTGCCGCCGAGCACTTCTCCATGATCCGCGCCTCGCGGAATAAGAACACGGCGCTCAACGGCGCAGTGCCCGGGCCGCCTAACCTGCCGGGGCAGACCACCATCCAGGTGCGGGTGCCCTACCGCGTGGTGGGGCTCGTGGTGGGGCCCAAGGGCGCCACGATCAAGCGCATCCAGCAGCAGACGCACACGTACATCGTGACGCCCAGCCGCGACAAGGAGCCGGTGTTCGAGGTGACCGGCATGCCTGAGAACGTGGACCGAGCTCGCGAGGAGATCGAGGCGCACATCGCCCTGCGCACTGGCGGCATCATTGAGCTCACAGATGAGAACGACTTCCACGCCAATGGCACTGATGTGGGCTTTGATCTGCATCATGGGTCCGGCGGGTCCGGCCCAGGCAGCCTGTGGAGCAAGCCCACCCCCAGCATTACGCCCACTCCGGGCCGCAAGCCCTTCTCTAGTTATCGCAACGACAGCTCCAGCTCGCTTGGCAGCGCCTCCACAGACTCTTACTTCGGCGGGGGGACCAGCGGCAGTGCAGCTGCCACCCCGCGCCTGGCGGACTATAGTCCCCCCAGCCCCGCGCTCAGCTTTGCTCACAATGGAAACAACAACAATGGCAATGGATACACCTACACGGCGGGGGAGGCTTCTGTGCCTTCCCCTGACGGCTGTCCTGAGCTACAGCCCACCTTCGACCCGGCTCCCGCCCCACCGCCTGGGGCTCCACTTCTCTGGGCCCAGTTTGAGAGGTCCCCGGGAGGCGGACCTGCAGCTCCCGTGTCCTCTTCCTGCTCTTCCTCTGCATCTTCGTCTGCTTCGTCTTCCTCTGTGGTCTTTCCCGGGGGCGGCGCCAGCGCGCCCTCCAACGCCAACCTGGGGTTGCTGGTGCACCGCCGGCTGCACCCGGGCACCAGCTGCCCCCGTTTGTCCCCGCCCTTGCACATGGCTCCGGGGGCGGGCGAGCACCACCTGGCGCGCCGGGTGCGCAGCGACCCGGGCGGAGGGGGCCTGGCCTACGCCGCCTATGCCAACGGCCTTGGGGCGCAGCTGCCGGGCCTGCAGCCGTCGGACACATCCGGCTCCTCGTCCTCGTCCAGCTCCTCGTCCAGCTCTTCATCCTCCTCCTCTGGGTTGCGGCGTAAGGGCAGCCGTGACTGCTCCGTGTGCTTTGAGAGCGAAGTAATCGCCGCACTGGTGCCCTGCGGCCACAACCTCTTTTGCATGGAGTGCGCCAACCGCATCTGTGAGAAGAGTGAGCCTGAATGCCCGGTCTGCCACACCGCGGTCACTCAGGCCATCCGCATCTTTTCTTGAAGGCGGCGCGCACCACGCGGGGGATGGAGAACCCGCTTCCCTCCATCCTCACTCCCCAGCGCCTCTTTGCCTACTTGGTGCCCCACCTTCTCCTCCCCGCCTCCCTGCTCACACTCTGAGATCCGAAGAGGAGCTTGGAAAGCTGTAGTATCCGCTCATTTTTTAAATTTCAATTTTTAAACAAAGGAACTTGCCAGGATATCTGCGTCAAGAGTACTGTAGCCTGGGAAACCTCCGAACCACCTTAAATGCATGCTCTATAAATAATAGGAACGGCGACATTCTAGTAATGATAGTTTTTACACTGTACTTAATAGGAAGCTTCCAAAAGAAGAAAACCCCACAAGTTTTCCATTTTCTTAAAGTAGGAAAAAATGAACAATAATTATTATGATGAAGATGGTAATAATAGTGCTATGGGATGTGTGGACTGTTTTAGTGTGTTCCCCTTTGTGGCTGGGTTCCTACGATGCTTATTATAGAACACAGTGGATCCTTTTTGAATGTTCGTGGAAGGGCCAGGAGTTCCTGTGAAACCAGGATACTGCAGCTTTATTAAAGTTAAAGAAACTGTAACATATCTCTTATATATTAAAAAACGTTTAAAAGTTTTAAAGAGAAATTGCATTATACAGATTGAAGTATTTTATTCTTTTTTGACTTGAAAAATTATATTTCATATTGCAAAGATGTTTACAAGTATTTTAATTTAAGTTCAGTGAACTTTTTTGTAGCTGGGTTAAATCTTTTTATTTTAGTATGGCCTTATGGCAAAGAACACTGTATTATTTTAATAATCACACAATTGTGACGGAATTACAAACCATAAAATGTGTAATGTTTTGAACAGTATTCTGTTGGGATGGAGATTTTATAGGTTCAGACAAATCTTCTAGATCTGCTTCACCCAGCATATTTTCTATTCAGTGATATAAAGCATATTTTATTCTATATTATTACAAAAAACGGAAATGTATAAACATGTCAAAAGGAACTGTTGATGCTTTCTAACATTTGTATAAATAGAATTCAGTGCAAGTTACAAAAATTCTGTTGCACCACTATAGTTTTAGTATTTCTATTTTAATACATTTGTTTACCACTTGTTTATGTATATGTAGGTGATGTTACTTGAGCTTAAATGTACTTTACTGAGCAAAGTTTAAAAAAACAAAGTATATTTTATTTTATGATAAAGGGCCTTTAACCTCATGGTCAAATACTAATATTATATTTGCTGAGACAAGATTTGAAATTGTATCAAGAGTTTTATTTTTCTGACATTTAAAGTTCTACATAATAAAGGTAAAACTTAAGTAATGGTGCTACTTCATTTTTTAAGTATTTCTATATAAATAAAATATTGAAGAAAATCTATCTTGTGTGGTAACTTGATTTTTTTTTTTTTTTTTTAAGCTTCTCGGAGTCTACCTTTATAAGGAATCACTCTGAAGTGACAAATTGAAAGATGCAACTTCCAGGCGTATTATGTCAGTATTTTATCAATAGAGTGGACTTTCAAAAGAGGCCGAGGTTGTGTTTGGTTGGATGGTTAGGCCGTGGGTAACAGTATTTTTTTTTTTTAATTGCAAGTTATCTACCGAATCAGAGCTTCCTCATTAGACATTTGTGGGCACAGTGCCTAGGATCTGTGATTCTTTTAGGGTCCCAGGAAAAGGTTTAATTTCTCTTAAAATTAGAAGAAAATAAAGCAAAGGGAATGAAAATATTCAAAGACAATGTCTTAATTTTCAGGCCCACCAAAACCTATTCAATTTTACCTAGCACATTAAGAAAACAAGGTATCAAAGTATTGAAAGTTATATCAAAAATAAATTTGAGTAATATTATTATGGAGGAGGGAGCAGAAGCGCCTAGGGCCTAGGAAGGTCATAATCCCACCCAGCAGGGCCCTCAAGAGTTTAAGGAGCCTGAGGGCTGTGCTTGCTGTGGTGAAGGTCACTTCCTTGGGGGAAGCCCAGAGATGCCAGTTTCTGCTTGTAGAGGACTGGGCTAGATTTGAGCACTGGTCCTAATAAGCTTCTGCTCGTCAGGCAGGCTAACTGGTGTTGACAGGCTGCAGGTGTTAACTGTCTGTTGTTGTTTGGGAGAAGTTTTTGTTTGTTTTTGGCAGGCTACACCTGCTCCCTGGCTGTGGGGCTTTGTCAAGGGATGGAGCCTGCATGCTTTCACTTGACAGGAACTCTGCCTTCTAGAGAGTATTTAGGAATGACCAGACCATACCGCTGGATTGCCAACGACTTCCAGGCTGAGCTGAGCTGCCCCTGGAGAACGGTGTCTGCCTGGAATGTGGGCAGCCTTTTATTTTAACCTCTGCTGATGGGTAACATATAGCAGGTGAGTTCAAAGAGTAGGCTGTAACATATATTGGCTGTTCCTCTTTTCCCCTTTGTATTCATTTTTATTTGTCCGGAAATTTAGTCACTGCCTACGTCAGAGCTCCTGATTTGTTTGGTTTGAATGACTCTCTGCAAAGGCAGGAGACAGGCCTTTGGGATGGGAGGAGAGAAAGGAGTGGCCCTGCTTGGGAAATTTCTGGCATCATCTTCAACTCTGGAAAGTTCCCAGGCAGTGTTTACCCCCTTCTTTGCTCCCTCAAGGACTGGAGGTTAGTTGAGGCCTGGCAAGGAGCAATATTACAGTCCAATCCCCGCTTTCTTTCAGCTGTTCCGAAGTGCCTAGAACAGAACCAAGAGTCTTTTTGCGCTGATTTCTTTAGTGATGCAGCTTTGCTTTGCTGCTTTAGCAGAATGATTCCAGAGAAGGCGAGGAAAAATCGAAGCCTTGATTGGTTGAATTTCACATGGGCTCTTACTCACTGAGATTTTTTTGCGGTCCATATGCTGCTTTAGAACATGAGAAAAAAAAAATCAGGTTTCGAGGCTACTGACACGCCCTTGGATGGCTTGTATTTCTTTGCGGTGAGAGGTCCCCTTTGTTGACATGACGTTTTGGAATATATTAATAAAAACCAGGATTCTTGAGAGGAGAGAGAGCTTTTCACTATTGGTTTCCTCTGCAGGGCAGGCCCTTGTCACCAGCGGAGGATATGGACACATGCTAGTGGCATTAGATGGCATTAACTTTTGATCCAAGGCAGGCTTTTTGTCCCATCCCCCAGGTCCCACAAATGACAACTGTGGAGGTGGTCACTTGCTGTGGAGGTTCTCCAGCTGGAGAGATGAGAGGTACCACTTTTATGCCCTGCAACTACTAGCAGTTTCCCTTTCTACTTTCTGCTACCCAACTGAAATCCGTCTTTCTGCAGCAACAGAATACCAGCTAACAGACATCTCTGCCCCGAATTATTGGTCCATGTTTCCTTTCTTTATGTGGACTACTGGTTCTCAACTGGGGGTGATTTTGCAAACCCCCTCACCCCTGACTTGACAATCTCTGGAGACATTTTGGGCTATGACAACATGGGGTAGTGCTACTGGCATCTCGTGGGTAACAGCCAGGGATGCTGCTAAAACCACAACAAAGAATCATCCAGCCCAGGGTGAGAAACCCTGATGTAGACAAAGAAAATGGATCTTCCCTGCTGTCTTTTCACCGCCTTGAAATTGGTTATATTGTTCTGACATTTAAATGCACAGAGGTTGACCCTCGGTGGTGCTCTGGGATTGCCCACTACCCAGGGTAGCTCTAGTGGTATCAGGAATATTGCAGGGGAAGCCAAGGCTGATGTGTGAGTACGGGAGGTCAAAATTAAGGAAATCATTTTTCTTCACCAAAGAGTGGTAGATTGCACTCAATCAATAATAATGTTTGCATGGAATGTTCAAAGCGCTTTCTTTTCGATTGTCTCCTGTGATCCTTTCTACAACCGTAAGGGAGAAACCATTGAGATTTTGCTGTGCGTATTTGTAGTAAAACACACTCAAAATGTAGTCCTACCAACATTGGCTCTTGGGAAAAGCTCTATTATTGTCAGTGACTATCAGGCACTAAGAGATCCAGAGCTTTTATCTCTTAAGCCTTATCTTTCCAAGAAATATGAACAAATTTACTCCATCTCAAGGAGGTTTTGAGCCTGCTGGCCAGGGTGATGCTGGTAGTAATTGTCCTTGAAGCTTTATGCGGGGCAAGGCAACTTGGGGAGAGATACAGACCCTCTCCAATACAGACCCTCTGCAATACAGACCCTCTCCAATACAGACCCTCTCCAATACAGACCCTCTGCAATACAGACCCTCTGCAATACAGACCCTCTCCAATACAGACCCTCTGCAATGCACACCCTCTCCAAGTTGAATCTTCAGATGAGACTGTAGCCCTGGCCAACATCTTGACTGCCTCCTAAGAGACATTGAGTCAGAAATACCCGGCTAAGCCAAACCCTGATTCCAGACCCACAGAAACAGTGAAATAATAAATGTTTGTTGCGTTAAGCCTCTAAGCTTTAGGGCAATTTGTTATGCACAAATAGAAAATGAATACAGTTATGTAATTAACTGTTAAAACGGTGGTCATCCTTGGAGAATAAGGCTGGTATTTGGGGGTGATAACAGAAAACTGTTTCTGCCATTTCCTAGCTGTGTATCTTGGGAAAGTTACTAAACTTCTCTGTGCCTCACTTTTATCATCTATGAAATGGGGATAATAACAGTAACATACCTCAAAGGGTTGCTCTGAGGAGCATTTAGGATAATGCATGGCTTATGGTATGTGCTCTCTATCTCTGTCTATCTGTCCTTATGTTTGCTATTATTATTTTTTCACTTAATATCCTCATGACCTTTGGGGTTTTTTTACTATGTGATTATATTACTTTCATAGGTCAAAAATAATTTTAAAAATTTAGCATCGGAAGCATGAGGGGTGTTTGTCGATTTTGTCTGGGCCAGATCTTCTACGTCTGAACATTTTGATGGACATCATATCTTTAATTCAATGCTATTATTTTATCTTGTGTAGGAGACACTACACTTTTCAAAATACTTTCATATGAATCATCTCACAGACACCCCGTGAAGTAGTGAATAATCTGGCTATCATTTTTATCCTCATTTTACAGCCCAAGAAACTGAGCTTAAATGCTTTGCCCAACAGGCAGTCTTTGGTGACTGGAGACTAGAGATCTCTGGAAACCTAGTTCCTTTTAAACATGCCCTGTGCAGACATACGGAAGACTCCTGCTTTTACAGAACAGCCCAAAGTGACTCCAATGAGTTATGAGTAAATTTAATAGACTGCTTACTGAAAATATCCAAACCTACCACCCATGGACTTAGAGGCCAGTAAAACACGCTTCTCATTAAAAACCATGATGACCTCACCTTAATATTCCTCCGATGACTCAGAAGGCACTTCACCATCAGTGAACTGTACAGCAAGAAAATGATCACTTAAAATCTCTTGATAAAAAGGACTATGATATTTGGGGTTACTTATCACAGCCACACTTTTATGGTGTACCTCCCAGATCTGTTCATTCATCCACTCTTCCTATTCAGGGAGCACCGCTGTTGTTCTGTTAACTCTGCCTTTGCTCTGAGACTTCGGGGAATTCACTATACATCTTCCATCTCCAATTTTCTTGGCATATTAGTCCCTTGAGATGCCTACATGAGAGTAACCTGGAAAATGTATATGAAATAGAACTTCCTGGGTCCACCTTTTGGAATTCTTATTCAGTACATTTGGGATGAGGCCTGGAAATCGCAGTTTAAAAAGCTCCCTCTATTGCTTCAATAGGGGATGGTTAGTTAAAGATATAAATACTAGACTTTAGACAACTCTGCGGAGTGCTGTTCAAAAGAGTTAAGCAGATTGATTTGTGTCGATATTGAACAATATGCATTCTTAAGAGGAAAACGTTAAGGTACATTAGAGTACCTACAGTATGCTACACTTGTATTAAGATTGTATATGGAGACTTACCTACAAGTATAATTGTATATGCATGGAATGGACCTCTGGGGAGGGAGACTGGGGGTCAGGGGTCAGGGGCTGGAGAGAGACCTACTTGTCATTGTATATCCTTTTGTGGTGTTTGGATCTTTAAAGAAATTTTGTACGTTACCTATTCAAAATATTTTCTATAGTTGATAATGGTGCATCAATGTTGGTTCATTGATTGGAACAAATGTACCACACTGATGGTGGACGAGGCTGTGTGTGTGGCAGGGTGGGTGGGGGCATCGGGGGAGAGGTGGGAACTCTGTACTTTCCTGAATGTTGGTGTGAACCTAGAAATTCTCTAGAATTAAAGTCTATTCATTAGAACAATTTTTTAAAGTGCTAGGCATGGTAAAGCCGTGTGTAAATGAATGTAAGGCTAGACTGATTGACTGATTAACAGGCTGACGAAGTAAAAGCTCCCCCTGAGATTCTGATGTGCAGCCAGGTTTGGGAATCACTGGACGTGGTGGGCGTAAGGCCCCTTCCACTGACGGTTCCAGGTGAACAGAAGAGTAGAGGGTAAGATTGCAAAAGCAGGTCAGATTAGGTTGTAGAGAGCCTGGAAAGCTCAACTGGGGGTTTTGGGGTGTGTCTTGCAGGCATCAGGGGACACTGTTTGTGTAGTGAGCCAGATGGGCTGGGAAAAGGCCAGGACAGGCTGGAGTGGGGAGCCTGGTGAGGAGCCATGGCCATGATCCAGGAGGTAGATGGTGAGGCATGAGGTCACGGAGCATCTGGGATGATGAGAGAAGAGGAGAGAGTTGTGAGGGCCTTGAACAAGTATTAGGTTGAATCATGTGAAATTGCTGATATTGGACCATTGTGATCTACATTAATCACAATTTCATGCGGTTCAACCTAACAGAATTGACACTGTGAGGTGGCAGAGGGCATCTCTGGAGAGTGAGGATGGACGGGGAGACCTGGGGATTTAAGTCTCAGTGGCTAGAACACCGTTCTTAAAAAGAGAGGAACGAGGATGTTTGAGGTGATGACTAAATGGAGTGTCATGGAAGTTTAGACCATGGGAGTTTAGAGCAAACGCTTTTGCTTATGTTTCCTGAATATGTCTTGTGTTTCTACATATTTATGCCTTTGCCTGAACCATTCCCTCTGCCTAGGAAATGTGTTGATTTTTTTTTTTTTTTCTTTTTAGTAAAGATCCAAGTGGAAGCCTGGTAAAATAGAGAAAAGAAAGGTCTACCTGGAGCAAAGTTTATGACCTCACTGGGGTGGAGGAAGATTATCAAAAATTTGAAAGGTAGAAAGAATCATGAACACTTGACGGGGTTGGGAATGGGCCTTGGAACAGAGAAGCACCCGAAGGAATGTGATATTTTAGGAAGAGGATGTTGCTGGTGGTAGTCAGGATTGATTCCCCGCAAAATTGTCAGTGACCCAAGATGAGATGGTGAGGGCCTGGACCCAGGAGATAGCAGTTGGATTAGGAAGGAGGGGAATGAAATGAGGTGCTTCGTGGCTTAGCGAATCTTAGCACAAGAAGGGAGTTTAAATAGAATCTAGTTCAAACAGCACCTCCACCAATGCTGGAACCACCGTTTCCTTGAAGAGCTTGGGAAGTCATCACTCTTTTTATATCTCAGTTTTATTGAGATGTAACTGACCGACAGCACTGTATAAATTTAAGGCGTACGGCATAATGATTTGACTTCCATACATCATGAAATGATGACCATAACAAGTTTAGTGAACGTCCATCATTTCATAGAGATACAACCTTAAAGAAACAGAAAAAAATATATTTTCCTGGTTATGCGAATTCTTAGGACTTATGCTCTTAACAACTTTTGTATATAGTGTACAGCAGTGTTACTTATCTTTATCATGTTGTACATTACATCCTTAGTATTTATTTATTTTATAACTGGAAGTTGGTACCTTTTGACTGCTTTCACCCAATTTCCACTCGCTCTCACCCCCCTCGTCTGGGATCATAGGTATGATCTCTTTTTCTATGAGTTTGTTTGCTTGTTTTTTGGAGTATAATTGACCTACAGTACTATATTAGTTCCTGGTGTACAACGGAGTGTTTCAATATTTCTATACGTTTCAAAATGATAAATCTAATTGTCATCTATCACCGTCCAAAGAAATGACACAATTAATGACTATATTCCCCATACTCTACATTTCGTACTTGTGACTCACTTATTTTCTAACTGAAAGTTTATACCTCACCTATTTCTCTCCTCCCCCCACCCGCTTCCCCTCTGGCAACTACCTGTTTGTTCTCTGAATCTATGACTCTTTCTGTTTTGTTACCTTTATTTATTTATTTTCTTTAGATACCACATACAAGTGAAATCATACAGTATTTGTCATTCTCTGTCTGGAAAATCATCACTCTCGTGCCTTTGGGCAGGTCTAACTGTGAGAAAGCTGGTCCTTGCCCGGAGTCAAAAGCTGAAACTCCACCGGGCAGATTTCATTTTATGGATCAAGTCACGTTATTCTTTTTTTTTTTGCGGTACGCAGGCCTCTCACTGTTGTGGCCTCTCCCGTTGCGGAGCACAGGCTCCGGATGCACAGGCTCAGCGGCCATGGCTCACGGGCCCAGCCGCTCCGCGGCATGTGGGATCTTCCCGGACCGGGACACGAACCTGCGTCCCCTGCATCGGCAGGCGGACTCTCAACCACTGCGCCACCAGGGAAGCCCCACGTTATTCTTTTACCTGACAACTCGTCAGTGATTTGAAGGCACTGACCGTGAGACCTCGAATTTTCTCGCTTCCATGCTACGTAGCTCAGGGGCTTTAACTTTTCTGTAAATGATGCGCTTTGGGCCCGTTTACCTTAAGCTCCGGTAGCTCACGACTGGACAATTGTACTCTAGGTGTGGACAGATAGGAGCAGAGCAGGGACACCTCCTTCCATTCGCGTGGCCTTGGGAAGCATTCACCTTCTTGGTGGCCTAATCACACTGGCCCATGCTGGAGTGAGTCCTGACACAAACCATGAGGGTGGCATCACACTTGCTGCCAGGTGTGTGGCCAGCTTTGGTGAGTGGCTGGGTGTGGAGGTCGGTGAGGATTGGACCCGCTTTCCAAGCAGAGGCTCTGTCATGAAGATTGGCTTTGGGCCAGCTGAAGAAGTTGTCTGTAGGGTCCAGGTCTTTTTCCAAATCCCTAAGGGGACTTGTTGGAGAGCAGTGGAGAGTGGATTAGAAACCATAAGCAGATTGGAAATCCAGAAAAGGCTGCGGAGCCCTTTTTAAGAAACCACTTTATTGAGGCATGATTGACATAAAAAGCTGTACACATTTAATGTATGCATTCCCATACATGTTTATGTACAAATTTAGTGTATTTAATTCAATGAGTTTGGGGATCAGTAGACACCTGGGAAATCATCACCCTTAAGGCCATAGACATACCCATCACTTCCCAAAGTTTCTCCCTGCCCCCCTCAACTCCAAAAGTTATTTATCTTACATAACTGAAATTTTATACCCTTTGACCACTACGTCCCCCTCCCCCTTGCCCCCAGTCCCTGATAATCTTTGTCCTCCTCTCTGCTTCTATGAGTTTGACTATTTCAGACTGCACATATATGTGAGATCATGACGTATTCGTCCTTCTGTGACTGGTTTTTTTCATTTAGCATAATGTCCTCTAGGCCCATCCATGTTGTCCCAGATGGCAGGATTTCCTTCTTATTTTTCAGGCTGAATGGTGTTCCATTTTAAAATACCACATTTTAAAATATATATCACAGGGCTTCCCTGGTGGCGCAGTCTTTGAGAGTCCGCCTGCTGATGCAGGGGACGCGGGTTCGTGCCCCGGTCCGGGAAGATCCCACATGCCGCGGAGCGGCTGGGCCCGTGAGCCGCGGCCGCTGAGCCTGCGCGTCCGGAGCCTGTGCTCCGCAACGGGAGAGGCCACAACAGTGAGAGGCCCCGCGTACGGCAATAATAATAATAATAAAATAAAATAAAATAAAATAAAATAAAATATATACCACATTTAAAAATCTGCTCACCTGTTGACGGACACCCGGGTCGTTTCACATCTTGGTTATTGTGACTAGCACTGCAGTGAACATGGGGGTGCACGTATGGTGGAGTATTTCTGGACTTTTCTCAGGGAATCTCCTTCCAATTCATACAAAGGCTACCTCTGATGGGTGTGCAGTTTCCCCTCCACTTTCTTATCTTCCTCGCTCTTCCTTCACTGCCACGATCCTCTTGGTATTCTCTATATGGTCCTCCTATGAAGTTCCCAACTCCATCCTAGAGAGTGGGCGCAAAGTCTTCAAAGTTCTAACACCCTACCCCCTACCCCCGTGGCAGGAGGCATATTGAGACCGCGTACTGTGGGAGAGAGTGTAAGCCTTTCTGTGTCAACAGAGAGGAGCATCTACAAGACAAATCTTTCTAATATTGACAGCTTCTCCTAGTACAATGTCTAGATGTTATTTGACTAACATGCCCTTCTTTTTTTGTTTAACTTAAAAAATAAACTGCGGTTAAAATATACTTAACACAAACTTACCATTTTAACCACTATTTTTGTAGCAGCCCTAGCCTATACCCACTAGATACCAGTAGCATATTCCTAAATGTGACAACCCAAAATATGTCCAAACACTGCCCAATATCACTGGGGGAAATATCACCCCTGCTGGAGAACTACTGCCTTAACCTTATTCTTCAGATCATAATCTAAAAGTAGAGAAAATTAACTTCATCATCTGGGAGTTGAAACTTACTGCCTTGGGCTTATATTTACCTGATACAGTGGTTCTCAAAGTTTACTGTGTGTAAGAATCACCTGGCGGAACATGTAAAATACAGATTCCTGGTTTTTGTTTCCACTGAAAACTTGGTGCAATAGGTCTGGGTTAGAACCTAAGAATCTGACTTTTAAAAGGTACAATATATCTTTGCAGCTTATTTATTTTATACATAGTAATTTGTACTTCTTAATCCCCTCCCCCTATCTTGCCTCTCCCCACCCCTCCCCCACTGGTAAACACTAGTTTGTTCTCTGTATCTGTGAGTCTGTTTCTGCTTCTGTATACATATTCATTTGCTTTTATTTTTTCTAGATTCCAAATATAAGTGATAACATACTTGTCTTTCTCTGTCTGACTTATTTCTCTACGCATAATACCCTCCAGTCCATCTATGTTGCTGCAAATGGCAAAATTTTATTCTTTTTTATGGCTGAGTAATATTCCATTGTGTGCGCACACACACACACACACACACACACACACACAAGTGTACAATTCAGTGGTATTAAGTACATTCACCTTGCTGTGCAGCCACCACCATCATATATCTCCAGAACCTTTACATCATCTCAAACTGAAACTCTATATCCAGGAAACAATAAATAACTCCCCATTACCTCCCTTCCCCCAGGTCCTGGCAACCACTGTTCTACTTTCTGTCCCTATGAATTTGACTATTTGAAGTCAGAGCCCTCTTTTTATATTCCTGTTTATCACAGACTTCTTTCCCACCAGGGGAAGGTGGATAGGAAAAAAGGTCATCTGGGGAAAAGAAACTTTTATACCTAGTAATATTCTGACCACGTTAAGAAAGCAAACCTTCCTCACCTCTACCCACAGGCTCACCTGAGAATCAGGTGAGGACCTGGGGAGGGGTTCTATCTGTTGAGGATGACTTCAAAGAAGAAAAGAACTGCTCTTCAGTAGGAGGATTGCGGACCAGGGTTTCTATACAACTTGAAACAATTTGTGCTAGGTTTATCTTGATTATGTCTATTAAAAAGTCTATTTCCATATCCTTAGGCAAACGATGCATTTAGAAGCAAAGACATGACAGGCATATAAAGAAGTGACTATCAAGAGAGAGCCTCAGTGCGCTTGCTTATTTCAAAATGGTGTGTGTGTGTGTGCGGGTGTAGCTTAAGAATTTTTCCCAGCCTTCTCATGGGTGTGGTTTTTACATAATTGTTTTAACCAATGAATATACAATTTTCAGAAATTATCTGAAAATCTCCATTGTTGCTTTATACACATATTGATACTAATAGATGACAGGAACAAAATTTCTGCTTATAGGGATAATTACATTTCAGAAGATTCATTTATTTAATCTTTTTTGAAATTGTTTAGAAATTCTACAACAGTTAAGGTTAAACATTTGTCATCGACTTTGGATTTACTGCAGTGAATAACAGTGTTTTTAGAAGAATCTTGTGTTTCTGAGCACTTATTACATAAAGGTTGAAGATGTTTAAGAAGTATAGAAATGTAGCTTCTAAAACTTGGCCTCTGTCTGAGGCACTTTATTATAAGAACTCACAGTGTAACCTGTAAGCAGGTTTACATACAATACTACATATACGATAGCATAGTAAGCCGTAAGGCACATCATGGGAATATATTTGACCCCCAGACTCACTAAATGATTGATCTGAGAAGAAAAAAAATCACTAACTATATTTAAGTGACACACCGAAATAAAGAAATGCACTCTTTTAGTAGTAACCATTAGAATTTGCTAAACAATGTATCTTACGCTGGATCAGCTTGTGTTAATTAAATATCCAAGACAAACATTTGTTACTAGGAAGATTTTATGATCCATTTATTATTAGTAGCAGTGTTTCAAATCTTCTGTTTGTATGAGCATGTACATCAATGTGTTATTGTCATAAAAGTTTAATCTCAAGAGCTCAGTCTTCATTCATATATATTTAGAACTAAGTACCAGCTAGATTCCAGCAATTCCACTGCAAAGAAGAGATCAAAATGAATGAAAACCTCCAGTCTGTATTTCCCATTTAGGGAGAAAGAATGCCTCACATTTCACTCAAGCATTTATAAGACGTTTGGGGCAGAGGAAATCATAGCAGGGGTGGGATGTTGAACATACTGCCTCAATATCTTGCCCTTTGCTTCGTAAATTTGGGGCTGCCAAGTAGCTCACTACAAAAGAGTGAAGCACACTCCAGGTGTCCACGTTTTGGGTGGAATGAGGCCATATATCAAATTTGGAAACCAGAATGAAGTCCCTTCCAGGGCAGCCCAATTAATCCTTCTTTCATGGTCAGAATATTGATACTCCTGCATCCAAATTGATGTCCAAAATGAATCAGTCAGACTTAGAAACTTCTCAAAATAGAGAAGTAGGCAGGTTTTAGAGCCCAGGACAGTCAGAATACAAAAACAAGTCATTGTGTGGCCCTATCTTATTGAATCAAGTCTGTGATAGGACCTTGTGGCCACAGGCAGTCTGTACACAAGTTGATGCCTTTCAGAAAGTGATGGGCCCTCTGTGAGTGGTGGGAACTCGATTCCTGGCTTTTGCTAAGAGCTCTGAGAATCTCTCTGGTGGTTGTCTTACAGTTCTGGAGGTGAGAAGCAGAAAGCAAGGTGTCAGCGGGGTTGGTTTCTTCTGAGGGCTCTGAGGAAAGGATCTCTTTTTGGCTACTTTGATTTGTAGATGGTCATTTTATATGATCTCGTCACATCATCTTCCCTCTCTGTATCTGTCTCTATTTTCAAATCTCCTCGTTTAATAAGGACACCCGTCATATTGGATTAGGGCCTACCTTAATGACCTCATTTTTACTTGATTATTTCTGTTAAGGACCCTATCTCCAGAGAAGGTCACATTCTGAGGTCCTGGGGGCTAGGACCACAGCGTATGTTTTTTTTTCATATGTTGAAATTCAATCTGTAACACTTCCTATAGTGGCTTAAGCAGAATTTGAGTGGATTTACATACAGGGAGCCCCAGAGTAAGCCGATCAGCCCTTGTCTGGTGGCTCAGAGACACAACCAGGAATCACAGCTGTTTCCAGCTTTCTGCTGTGTCATCGGTTACGTGTTTAATGCCTCAGGGTCACAAGACAGCTGCTGCACCCTCAGGCCTCTTGTCTGTGGTTCCAGCATGAAAACGGGGGTGAAAGGGTGAAGAAGACCATAAAAAAGCGTGTTCCTGGTGCGCCTTTGCCTTTTCATTCAGGGACTACCTCTCATTGGCCAGAACCATTCCTGTTGTTGGGAAATCAAATATTTTTAGCTGGACACCATGTTACCTTGAATGAAATCTGTATTTTTCTGGTAAAGATAAAGGATAAAGTTGAGGGAGGGGGCAGTAAATATTAGACAAATAGCAGTAGAACTACTTCAGGAGCTAAGACTGCAAGGGCCAGGAATTTGCCGAAGTCAGACTTAAGGCTGAGCTCACCAGCCAAGTAGTTTAATAGGATCTGTCTGAGTCTGGCAGAGACCAGTCTGGGGACAGGGTATGGGACCTGAAGCTTAGAGAGAGGATGGAGGGGCTCAAAATAGTCAACTTGCCACTCTGTGGCCTGTTGTTCTCAAGGAATAGGGCCATTTCCAAGGCCTAGTATTGACCTCTATTGATGCTGGTTGGACATGCAGAGGTGGCAGTGGCTAGATTGGCCATGGTGGTGGGAGTCCATGCTGTTGGGCCCATGCATAGCCTCCATCTCTCCATTTGTGGGCTCATTTTGCAAGTTCTGGGGTAGCTGATGACGAAGGCTGGCTGAAGCCAACTGGCCAAGTCATTTTGTCTAGTTGGCTGTCCAGCGCCTCTTCCATGGTGGATTCTTCCTGGTGGGGTGATTTCCGTCAGCCTCCTACTCTCATTCGTACATGCCTTCTTCTGATTGCAGATGTTAAGCAGTCCCCTTGTTGGCTGGTTGTCTCTTTTGCTCCTCAGAACGCTGTGCTCTATAAGCAAACTCCACAACTCCCTATGGGTGCTCCTCGGATGTGCAGTCATTGTGCCCTCTTGGCTTCTGGGAGCGAAGCACTGCCTCTATTGTTCTGGGGCCCCGTCAATACAGATTGCTATTAACCTGCCCAGCTTTGTGAGTATCTTACCTATAGCCGGCTCCAGCCTGCAGAAGAGAGCTATCAATGCGTTGCTTAGTGTTTTTGGTGCCCCTCTGGCCAGCTCTTTTCTGGTGGCCTTGGTGCATGCCACCCGTGGAACATAATCCTCTAGTGGGTCTATTGGCCTCGTAATATATCCATTCCAGCATGCCCACTGACCTGATCTTTTTTTTTTCCCCTTCCCCTGTTGTTTGCTAAAGTAACTCAGCCATGTCCTCTTTGCTTAGTAAGTGGGCCAGTTCCAGGATGAAGGAAGTCGTCAGGGAGGATTGAACTGCCTGGGGTCTGGGGCAGGAAACTCTTGTCAGGGGTTTACTCTGACATGAGTCCTGTGGCCCAACAAAGAATCCTCAAAGGTCATGTGCCAAGAAGAATCAGAAATTTACCAGTGAGTGAAAGGCTTGTGGGACCTTATTTCTTGCCACTCTAAGATGGAAAGAGAGCTCTTGATGGATGGTGCTTGGCGTGGGGGATGGGGGTGGGCGGGGGCAGAGATGGAGTGTCTCAGAGAAAATGCCTGGGCTGAACAAGAAGGGAAAGAGGTTCTGAGAGTCAGGGTATAGGTGGCCGGGGGGCAAGCTGGCAGCACGGGATCCCTGGATTAAGAAGCGCTCAGGGACTGAATGGGTCTGACCTCCATGCGAATTCAAAAGGAAACCAGAAGATCATAGGAGTTGGGTGGGGAAAGAGTGTATGGCACTTCAGACAAAACCCAGAGCCCTGATGATGCTGTAGTTTTGAGGCCGGGGCCCGCCCACCCTGCCTTTGGTCCCTCTACCCCTCTCTGTCCTTCCCATCTACCCTACACTCAGGGATCAAGGAACTGGCAAGGAAGAACTTCCTATTTTTCTTATTTAAAAAAGTTTGCTTTGCCTAACTCAAGAATGTGGAATTTCTTGTTCAACCTTGGGGCCCTGCCACATTTCACTCTTTGCACATCTTTCCTGGCCCCTCGTCCCTGCTGTCGTCTGTTATCCCCCTTTGCTTTCTCCATCCTCTCATCTTTCTGTCCCATGCCTTCTCCTGACAGATACCGCACTTCCTGCCACAGCCCTGCCCTCCTCACACACCACAATCACACACACAAACTTTCACAAACTCTTCTTCCCTTTGAGTTCCCCGGGCCCTGCTTTTGACTGAGGAATTGGCTTCTGACTTCAAAGATTTCAGACGCAGTAGATGTCAATTATTTGACTTCGCTCTAGAGGTTAATCTGAATTCAAGAACTTTGACTTGAGAGGCAAATGTTTAGAGAGAGGCAATTTCATTACTTTCAAGTCTATAGATAACCTACTGGAACATTGTCAAGGGGAGAGAACACCTCTGTATCAGGAAATCTTGTAAAAGCCTCAACAGAAATATAAGATTTTTTCTCCTTCCTTAAATATATTTGCTGATGTAAGATGCCTTACCTTTAAAGAGGTCAATATTTCTCCTACTTAAACTAGAATGTCACTAAAGAGAATCACGTATTCCTCTATTGACACAAAACTGCATTTTGAAGGTTTAGTAAAAATATTTTTCCAAGTTCTGATGGACAGCTTCATCCAACAGTCAACAAACAAATGCTGGAATTAAAAACAAATTAAACTGGTAAGTACTGTACAAACACAAAATGCACAAAATGTGCCACAGTATATACAAACAAGGCAGGCTTTCTTTAGGTTGAATACAAGTTTGTCATTAGGTATTACTATTATTAGTCTGTTTGAAATCACACACTAATTGGATATTCCCCAAGTACTTGGGACCCAGAACTTGAAGTGAGGGTAGAGTAAGCCTCTGGGGTGGGAGTGGGACAAAATGGATGGGATTTCATAGACTGCCAGGCTGGAGAGAACCTCATGGATCCCTTGAGACCAAAGCCCTTAGGGCAAGGTTTCTCAACCTCCCACCACTGACATTTCGAGACAGGTAATCTTTGTTGAGGGAGCTGTCTTATGCATTGTGGGATGTTTACCAGTGTGCTTGACCTCTACCCACTAGAGGCCAGCAGCAACCCTTCACCCTTGTGTGACAATCAAAAATGTCTTCAGACATTGCCAAATATTCCTTGGGGGGTCGAATTGCCTCTGCTTGGGAATTTGCCCTACATTATAGACAAGGAAGGGGATCCAGAGACCTCATGGGGATTTCCACTATGGAAGAGGAAAAATGTTCTCGGCTGGATCCTCCAAACAAAGAATCCTACCAGATCCAGGAAGGGGCAGTGGGTAGCTGAGGTGGGTCTTTCTTAAGACCAAAAAACTGGACCCCAGGGGGCATCAGAGAAGCAGTGGAGGACCCTAAAGGAGGAGCCAATTGAACGGGAAGCAGGGAACATGTTTTTAACCACTGAGGATCCCCTTCCTCCATGCCTAGCTTGCAGGAAAGGGCAGCGTTTGTTCTCCAATAAGCAAAACTAGCACAGGACCCCTGGAAGTCCCAATGGGACCCTTGAAGACAAGATAGAATCTGAAATAGCAGAACTTGTTCCTGGGATAGATGGAGGAGAAAGAAAGGCTCCGGGCGGTGACCCCGGCTGGAATAGCTGGTTACTATTAGTGGCTTCTGTTGCTTGGCCTGATGCCAAGAGATAAGAGAAGGCAAAGAAAGAAACAAGTCCAGTCCTGCAAAAGCAGTTGGGTGAGCAGAGACAGCAGCTGCACAGGCTGGAAAAACAGCTGGACAGGATGCAAAAAAGCAGGAGGCTTGGAAGGAAGACAAGGCATCCCCTGCTCCTAAGATGAGACTTAGGATAAAGCTCTTCAACTTTGGAAGAGAAATCAACCAAGTGGAACGTTTTGTCCTGTTTTTCGAGGCTCTCCATCAGGGACCTTTGAATCTGCCACCCATCCCCCCACTCTGGATTGCCTAGCAGGACTGGCCCCAGGAGCAGGTGTTCTGGGAGGAAGCTCAGAATAGCTGACCTTAGAGGGACACCCATGCCCAAGAGAAGAGGGTGGAACCAGGGCCTAATCGGGAAAGCAGAGTTTAGCACCCGAGTGTGAGCCTCACTCTTACATGGGAGAGAGATTTCTGTAGGTAATGGGTGGATGGGAGAGGTTCTAGGAATGTCAGCCGTGGGTGTAGGGGATTGACCTTTGACACAGGGAACCAGTTCTCCGTGACATGAAGAAACCAGAGCAGCCGCCAGGCTGTGTGGAAACCTTACGGGCAGGAGATATGGGTTTACATCCCTTCCTCTAAGGACCACCGCCTTCCCCTTTCTTCCTAGCAACTCCCGCCGAAGCAGGGAGAAAATGTGTCTCCTGAGATCCTTGCAGAGTTGAGGAGAGCCCATGATTCACGAAGAAATGCATATTCAGAGTCCAAGGCTATTTGGCTTGAACAAGACTGTTTTTATTTAAGTTCCTCACTCATACCTCCGGGGGTGGGGGGGGAAATCCATTAAAATTCTAATCTCTCACTGTTGCCCGGTGTATTGAGAAGGGGCCTTCCAGACTCTGATTTAGCAAAGGGATTATGCTAGAAAGGACCAAGAGGCTTCTGGTAGAAAAATCCCCTGGCCTGGGAGGAGGGACTGTGTGAGTCATCCTGTCCTCATTGCCCAGCACCGGGCCTGGCAGAGAGAAGGCGTCAGCATATGTCTGTAGATTGATCAGATGAATTAGATAATTAGCGAGAGGCGGTGAATGCCTCTTTGCGGGGTTGCATCAGTGTACTCTCCGTTGGCTTCCAGAGGCTGTAGATTCCTCTCACAGGGAAACAGGAGGCTGGGTGGGGAGGATGACAGCCACCGTCCTTTGCTTCCAGCTCCAATTCTGATCGTTCTCTGGACACTGAGGCAAAGGTAGCCCCAGGGTGGGGAGGAGCTTAAAAGCCAAGACCAGGACCAGAGGCTCATGGGCGGGCTCAGTCTGTCACTGGAAAAGCCAAGGGACAGCGTGCTGAGCAGTAGCAAAGAACGAGTGTCTTCATGTGGACATTGGCTTTATGACACCATCAGTCCGTGGGCTCTTCTATGAATGCTCTTCCCTGGACCGCCCCACAGGGAACCCCCAAGGAGCTCTATTGAGGACTGAGAACATTTTGTGGGTTTGACTGGCTTTGGACCTTGAATTGGTCATATTTGAGGCTGCTCTTTTCATTCGGGATGACTTGATCAGTTTTGAGATGTAATGTCTAGAACAAAACAAGCAAACTTATGGTTACCAAAGGGGAAAGGTGGGGGGGGGGGCGTAAATTAGGAATTTGGGAGTAACAGATACACAATACTATATATAAAATAGATAGGGCTTCCCTGGTGGCGCAGTGGTTGAGTGTCCGCCTGCCGGTGCAGGGGACACCGGTTCGTGCCCCGGTCCGGGAAGATCCCACATGCCGCGGAGCGGCTGGGCCCGTGAGCCATGGCCGCTGAGCCTGCGCGTCTGGAGCCTGTGCTCCGCAACGGGAGAGGCCACAACAGTGAGAGGCCCGCGTACCGCAAAAAAAAAAAAAAAGAAAAAAAAAAAAGATAAACAACAAGGACCTAGTGTATAGCACAGGGAACTATACTCAATATTTTGTAATAACCTTTATGGGAAAAGAATCTGAAAAAGAATATATATGTGTATGTGTGTGTGTGTGTGTGAGTGTATAAAATCAGTTACATATATACATGTAACTGAATCACTTTGTTGTACACCTGAAACTAACACACATTGTAAATAAACTCTGTTTCAATTTAAAAAATGTTTAAAAAAAGAGACGATGTGCTCCCAAACAAAACACACACACGCGCACGCACACACACACACAGAAAGCAAGCTGTGTGTGAAGGACTAGGGGAGAGGGAGGGAGGTGGGCTGGGTCCTGGGGTGGGGGACCTCAGGAGAACTTAGAGGAAAGGATAGGGACACATATCCCTTTCAGTGGGCTCCAGCCTAGAGGGTGGGCAAAGATTGCCCAGGTTATAGTTGCCAGATGTGCTAGGATGCTCTGGAGCTTGCAGTATCTGTGACACAGACCTTGGGAATCAAATCTGAAGAGGCTCAGGGAAGCCATCTTGGAGGGCACAGGGTTTCTAACGCGGCTGGACGGAGTGGCAGAGGTAAACTGTAGTATAGTCGTCTGCCTACGGCCAAGTCTGAACTTCTCATGATAGTGCTGGCTGCGTGGGAGAAGAAAGACGGGGAGCTGCCTGGATATCTCTGAGGATCAGGCAAGAGAGTATCGATGGCCGGAAGTACAGGGAGGGAAACTGGCATCTCTGGGGTGGGCAGAGGTTCCCTTGGAAACCAAAACTGCCTGAGGGATATTTAGCCAGCGCATCCTTTTCTCCCCACTGAAAACTGGCCTCCATCAACACGACTGCTTCCATCTTCTCTACTGAAATAAGGCCCAGGACACAACAGGTATGTTTCCTTCCTCTTTTTGGAAAGAAGGAGGTTAACAAAGAACGCAACAGATATTACAGAGAATCTTCCACTGACATCCATAGTTCCAAGCAAATTTCATATCCTGCCTAGCCCACTCATTTACATACAGTATATGCTCAAAATATGTTTGAAGCGAAAGTGCTTTAAACAACCCATAATTATTTTGGCTATATCTCTATCTAGAAACCAGAAGAGAATGCTAAATTAAAATTTGGGAACTGGAGGGATGTGGCAGAGCTAGTTGATAACCTTACACATTTTCTCTTCTTTCTGGAACTGCAGCTAGATTACATTTCCCAGCCTCCTTGGCAACGAATGTGGTCATGTGATTGCGTTCTAGCCAATGAAATGTGAGTTAAGGGGATTTGCCCGATACTCAGGCCTCCCACACATTCTTCTTGACCTTCTGCATCAACCTTGGAGATGGTAGCTACAAGGTGGAAGCATTCTGGGTTCCTGAATTATCCCTGAGGGGGGCGGTGCTTGCTAATCAGAAATGCCTATTTTGGACTAATAAGGTGCAGAAATAAACTAATATTCTCTTATACCCTGAGATTTTGTAGTTTATCTGCTCTGTTGCAGCTACTGTGACTTATCTAGTTTGAAACTTGGTACCTGGAATCTTGGAGTGAGGTGGTGCTGTAACGAAAGCCTAAAATATAAGTCCTTGGCTTACTTCTTAATCACATAGCAAGAAAATGGCTATCAGATGATGGAAAGATGGAGACCCACATGATGCAGTGACAAACATTAGGTAAAACTGTTACCACTGATAATTTTAAAAACAGGATCTCTGTCTAATGAACCTGTGGCTCTAGGGACAATGTGTTGCTTTGACTTTTTACTTTACAAGCCCCTTAGGTCTTCCTCTTGCTCAGGACAAGGACTTTTTAAACACACACAAACATCAGTCCAGGTTAGACCATGAAGAGAATTATTTAATCCCTTTCAGACTAATTTTTCCCACCCCTTACAGAAGGATAAATACTCTCTCACAGGCTAGTTATGAGGATTCAATGAAATAACAATGAGCAATGTGCCTGGGTGGAGGACAAGACCCATAATAGTTGCTCAATAAACGCTAGTTTCAGAATCACCTGTCCTATAGAAGACATGTGTGGTGCCTGCTACGTGGATGAAAATGGATATAACACAATCCCATCAAGGAAAATCTGGAACCGGAAATAGAAAGTTGAGAGTCCATTTCACTCCCCGCACAATTGCTTCTCCATCTGTCCCTTTGCTCCCACCCAGGCATGGAGGGGAACTCCTGCTTCAGCATCTCCTTGGCCAGATCCGTTCCCCACACACTTCTCACTCTTGTTTTCTGCTGCTTTCCCCCCTTGCTCTTATTTCCCTTTCTCCTTCTTCAAGCTGCCACTTCTCCCCAACTACCTTCTCCTTTCCCCTATGTTGTTCCCACCCTCCTGTGACACTTACTCGGTCATCCCGGATTTGTCCCCTTCTTTACTTCCTGTCTGTGCTTCCCTGCCGCCCTTCCATTTCCCCTCTGTGCTCTGAATGCTCCATGGAACCGCTGCTGGCTTTTGTGACATTGCACTCCTTTGCCTTGATGGAAAAGGTCAGCCTGAAATAGGGGCAGGTGACTGTGTTTAGAGACAAGCAGTTTTCTGTTTCACACAGCTATAAAGTCCTGGCTGTGCGGTGGATAGAAAAGGAGAAACGGCTTTTTAACGACTAATTCTCGTAAAAGCTTTAACAAAAATATGATTCGCAGCGTTTAACTATAAATCCTGCTGTACAAAGCCGCCACTTACAAAGAGGTCCGTGTTCTTTTAGTTCAGCCACGATTGAACTTAGAAAAATTGTTCCATCATCAGTAAAAGTAAAATCCCATTTTGATCATTGTCAGAAGCAATTCTTTCTAAATTCTGTTACACGTGGTGGTTAGAAACGGCGGCTACAGCAGCACTAATAGCCGGCATGGGCTGCAGAGGAAGGTGAAGGATACAGAATGCTTGTCCTCAACAGCTCACATCCCTTTTTATAAATCTGCTTCCAATTAAATTTAATTACCAAAGCCTCTTAATGTCACCCTTCAGTCTGCATAGAGAAAATACTAAGTTTCATCCTGTTTATTTTGTAATTCAGGGAGGACAGATAATAAGTAAAGCAAGCCAGCCTCAGTTCCTTATTCTGCTATTAAGTAGCAATTAGCTTCCAATTTTCTTTCTCTCTTTCATCTCTCAGTTCATTCCAATTCTGGGTAAAATGGTAGCTGTATCTCTCTCTCTCTCACACACACACACGAAATTACTTTCTCCATCTCCGTTCCATTTTGATTGAAAATCAAAAAAGATATAAAACGGGAAATTCCGTCTCAGGGAAGACGCCACCCACAGGCGAAAGGAAGGTACTAGAGTGAAATGGACTCTCAACTTTCTATTTCCGGTTCCAGATTTTCCTTGATGGGATCGTGTTATATCCATTTTCACCCATGTAGCAGACGGAAGGAAGGTACTAATCTCTCGCCTGCAGCTTCCCTGCCAGAGAAGCTGTGGAGTGGTGAAGAACGCAAGGAAATACACCGTGGTTTGGAATACAAAAGGATGGGGCCTTGGGACAGAAGGGGAGTGCCACCCCTGGAATCCCATCTGCTGGACTGCCAGCAGCTGAGAGCAGCTGAGTCATGCATGGCTTCACCAATCAGACAGGGAGCTGAGGCGTGGGGCGGAGCCGGAGAAGAGCTAGCCCGCGCATCGCATCTGGAAGTCACCAGGGCTAGTTTCCTTTGGGCTAGACTGTCAGCTCCATGAAAGCAGGGACAGTGTTTCCCTCACTGTGTCCTCTGTGCCTGCTGTGTCATAGGTATGCAGGAGATATTTGTGGACTGAATGTGAGACCATTGCATTTATCCTGGAAATTTATTTCAGCCAGGCTGTTGAAACCTGCACTGCTTTTTTTTTCTAGGCCTGTTGCTTTAGTGTCACAAGGGATATCCCTTCATTGCTCTGTTGGGTTGGAGCTACTGTTTCCTGTCTCTCATTTTTTTTTTTTTCCAGACCAACCAGTTATATAAACTTCTGAAGGCACTGCTCCATCAGAAGAACAGGGTGTTCTATTGTCTTATATCATCCAGAATCACTGATGAGAATCTTATGTTGAATTCTTCTTTCTTTTTACGTGACCTGCTTTTCTCTCTCTAGAATCTAGGAGTTTGAGGATCATTGGCTTCATTCTTGATGTTCTGAAGTGTCACAGTGATGTCTGGATAGGGGTCATTTCTCAGTCATTCCACCCCAGCTCTTTGTGGGGACTTTTAATTTGAAGGTCAGTGTTTACTGTTGGCTGGGGGAAATTTTCTTTCATTTTTGTATAGGATTCTCCCTCTTCTAATATATCTTTCTGGAATTTGTGTTTTAATTATTTGACCTTCTAGATTTGATGCATACACCTAGGAGAGTTCCTCACTTTTATCTTCCCACACTTCTACTGAAAATTTAGAAACACATTTGGGCAATTATATCGTTAATATTCTAAAGCTTGCTCTTGTTTATTGGTTGTTGTTCTTTGTCGATCCCATCAGGCTTTTTGAGGAGGCGGTAGTGGCTGAAATATGTGCACTTGTTTCTAATGAAGGAAGAGAGAAGACAAATGAACTTATTTACACAACAGAAGTAGACTCACAGATATAGAAAATGTATGGACATCAAAGGGGATAGCAGAGTTGGGAGGGTTAAAGAGATAAATTAGGGGTTTGGGATTAACTGGTACACACTATATAAATAAGCAACAAGGACCTACTGTATAGCACAGGGAACTATAGTCAATATCTTGTAATAACCTATCATGCAAAAGAATCTGAAAAAGAATACATACATATATATGTATAACTTTTTTTTTTTTTTTTGCGGTACGCGGGCCTCTCACTGCTGTGGCCTCTCCCGTTGTGGAGCACAGGCTCCGGAGGCGCAGGATCTGCGGCCATGGCTCACGGGCCCAGCTGCTCCGCGGCATGTGGGATCCTTCCGGACCGGGGCACGAACCCACGTCCCCTGCATCAGCAGGCGGACTCTCAACCACTGCGCCACCAGGGAAGCCCTGTATATGTATAATTAAATCACTTGGCTGTACACCTGAAACTAACCCAACATTGTAAATTAACTATACTTCAATAGAAAAATGGTTAAAAAAAAAAGAGGTCTGGGATTGACATGTACACACTGCTACATTTAAAATGGGTAACCAACAAGGCCCTACTGTATGGCACAGGGAATTCTGTTCAATATTACGTGACAACCTAAATGGAAGAAGAATTGGAAGAAGAATAGATACATGCATAACTGAATCACTTTGCTATACACCTGAAACTATCAGAACATTGTAAATCGACTATACTCCAATATAAAATAAAAAGAAAAAAAAAAGAGGTCCTGAATGGAGACCCCAGTGTGACGGTCGAGGCAGAGCGCGGCTTCTACTGCGTGGCCTGCTGTTGCCGGTTCCCCTCCCCACCCAGGAGACCACCTTGGAGCACGTTGCCTTGGAGTGAAGGGCGGTTTCAGCTGCTCAGTCTTCTTCAAGGAGTTGGAGTCAAGACTCTTTGTCTCAGAACTTGGAGCTCAAATAGAAAACGAATATATTGGAGATGGAGTGGCATCAAATGTCAGCCAAGCTGAGAAAAACGAGATGCCAAAAAAGATATGTGTAAAAAGAAAGTAGGCCAGGCAAGAACAGCATTGCTGAGGTAGAGACATAAGGTAGCCAGTTCTCCTCAGCTGAAGGGAGACATCCAGGGAGAACTGACCCAGACTCCTCTATCTGATAGGAGAAGTAATACAAAGTGGATTTGGGTCTCTTTGTTAACGTCTCCATTCAAGGATATTTAAGACATTTCAAGGTACCAACTTCCTCATCACTCAGATGGCACCAACAGTGTAGGGCCCAGGAGAAGCTGCACCGGGAAAAGATGGAACAGCTGACCTCAGCGACCAGGACAGGCTCAGAGGGACACATCATCCCTGGAGAAGGGAGGGGAGCCAGGACCTCCCCTGCATGTTGAAACCTCAGGAGGTTGAGGGAAGCCATGCTGTAAATTGGGAGAAGGGGAAGGGGGGAAGTGTTCCAGAATGGGAAATGGTAGGAAAATACCTTGGGTGACATCTGGGGAGAGACTGAAGGAGTTAACAGATAAAGAAGTTGAGATAGTAAGGAATTTTGAATGAGAATAAGAAGAGATTCTTTGAAGGCCAGCTAAAGAGGGATGCAGAATTCATAAGTTTCCTATTGCTGCTGTAACAAATTGCAGAAAATTTATGGCTGGAAACAACCAAAAATTATTATTTTATAGTTATTGAGGTCAGAAGTCTGAAAAGGGGTCTTATGGGGCTAAAATCAGGGTGTCCGCAGGACCGTGTTCCTTTTGAAGGCTCTAGAAAATCTGTTCCTTGCCTTTTCCACTTTGTAGAGATTTTCCATACTCCTTGGTTCATGGTGCTTTTCCACCGATGGCATCACTGTGACCCATGTTTCTGTTGTCATATCACCTTGTCTGATTCTGACCCTCCAGGCTCCCTCTTATAAGGACCCTCGTGACTACACTGGACCCACCCAGATAATCCAGGATCATATGTCAGTCATCTCAAGATCCTTGGCTTAATCACATCTGCAAAGTCTCTTTTGCCATGCAAGGTAACATATTCACCGCTTCCCGGGATTAGGATGGACATGTTTGGGGTAGAGGGGACATCATTCTATCTACCACACAGGGTTAAAGTAGAAGTCTTTAAAAAGAATGGGAGAGTCAAGCATGCTTATATTTACTGAAGGGAAAGTGCCAGGAGAGAGGAAGAGATTTCAGAAATCGGGCAGAGAGGTCAAGACTGATGAAGAGTGCTTCCAAGGAACTGGAGGGGATGATGTCAAAGGCACAAGTGTGGGGAGAAGTGGTGGATAGGAAGAATGAAATTGGAGTAGAGATGGAGGATGGATGCAGAAATAATGTGATTGGTGATGGGATGGAAGAAGGCAATTTTCTTAGTGGAATCGGAGACAAGGTTTTCAGAGAGAAAAGGATGAAAACTGAGGCTGGAATGCTAATGAGAAATATGTAGGGGAGTTCAAGCCATCCACGTGGCTCATCCAGGAGCAACTGTGGCCAATGCTTTCTTTTCTACTTTGTGCTTCTCTCCACTATGCCTCAGTGCCAGCAGGGGCTCCCATAGTCAATACTCTCCAGCTTCAAACTATCCCTGGCTCTAGAAAGTAAAAGAAGAGAGAAGAGACGAGTCAGGGAACTCAGAGGTAGATTTTGGAAGATCTCATTGTGATGAGATCTCTGCTATGCCTGTTGAATATTAATATAATGTTATGTTTCCAGTTACATTTTTACAGGATGTGAACACCCTTTTCATGGGAGTACAGTATGCGTGCCTTGCAGAGAAACATGAGATGGTGATCATCAGTGGTTTCCAATTCTATCCATGACCATTCATTATTTTACTAAAGAGGAACCCAGAGGATGGAGATTCAAAGCTGAACCCAGTCCGATGAGGGTAAAGAAGAGGATCATGGGTCAGAGTGGAGGAGATGATGCCTGTTACTTTCTCATGCAAAGGCCGGATCAGGACATTTCTACTTACTGACTCAGTCTTTCTGGACCTGGGAATCGCCATGAGCAATGCTGGTTCTAGGAGGGGAAGTCTTCCCTGGATAGAGGGAGTCTTTGCTGGGGAGTGGAGGAACGCAGGATCATAAATGACGCATGGTTAAACTTTCTTCCATAGCTCTTTTAGGGCTGCCTGACTGCCTCTGAGATTTGAACCTGGAAGATGAGGTCCTGACAGTGGTTAAAACAGGTGAGCCATGAAAGTGGAAGAGACCGGGGATGGGGGACTTGGGTCTCAAGGGTAGGACAGGAACATGTGGCTTTTGGGGCTGAGTCTGACTTAGAGGGCAAGCCACAGCTGTAGCATAAAGTCAGAGGTTCTGGGCAGCCCTGGGGGTATCAGGGTCGGTGACCTCTTCCTACAAGATGAGATGTGAGGTGACTCGGAAAGTCACACAGCTACACTGATGAAGGGGTAGCTAGGAGTTCTAGAATTTAACATTTGTCAATGCAATGCCATTTGTCTTTTCTAGAATGAGAGTTATAGACTCTTGGTGAGGCAGGAGAGAAGAGGAAGGAAAAGTGAAAGCCTTGAAGAGGAGTCCATGATGGCTAAAATCATACAAAAGAGCCTGGAATCCCAAGGGTGGACAAGGGTTGTTTTGCAGACTCTTGACAGGGACATGTGGCCAAATTATATAATGTATATTTTTTCCTGTAAGTCCAGACCATTCATTAATATGCTCTACTTTTTACCTTGAAATAAGGAGTAGGAAACAGGAGTGTGTATTTTCTAGTAGAGGCTATTCCAGAAAGAACTTCGTAGTGGCACATCTGTTACAATTATTCTTGTGATATGACATCTACCATACTGCCTTGCCCATGTGCTTATGGCTTTGCTGGAGATTTATGAAGTACAGCACACTTATTTTTGGTAATTGAGTATTTCAGGGACCATAACTTGCCATTTTAAAGGGGCCAAAAGTTTGACATGCTGAAACATCTGTCTTTCAAGACATCTGGTGGCTTGGACAGCAGGCAAGGGAGAACAGACATTTAGACTTGAACATTAAGGGAATAATTACAACGTTACAAAACAACGTCTCTGTTTTGTTTTCACTCACCCACCCCTCATAACCTGCCTTCATATTCTTACTGGTAGCTATCTCCCCTCTTTGCTGTCAGCTTTAAACAGAACACATGGTGGCCAGTAGATTCCAAGGCGTGGAGATGCTTGTCTCACACTTCCTTCTAGCTATATGCCTTTTGGCAGTTACCTAACCTTTTGTACTTCAGCTTTTAAATTAGTAAAGTGAAGATAATAATAGTCTTTTCTACCTTTCTCCTCTGTTGTTTTGAGAAATGAGATACTATTTGCAAAATCACTTTCACGCTATGAGAAGGTAATGGGAAGCAGTGTAGGCTTTGGCCATTTTAAGTAGGAAAGTGCTATTGTTTTAGATTTTAAGGACATTACTTTCAACTCCGCGGAGGGTGAATTTCAGGAGAGCAAGTTGAGATGCAAAGAGATCAGAGACGAGATTGTTACAGTCAAGGTAATGAGTGTCAGAACTAAGACAGTGGTAAGTAGGTGGGATGGGCAGCAGAGGAAAAATAAACTTAGGAAGTAAAATCAAAAGCACGTTGGGCCTCCCCGGTGGTGCAGTGGTTAAGAATCTGCCTGCCAATGCAGGGCACACGGGTTCGAGCCCTGATCCACGAAGATCCCACATGCCGTGGAGCAACTAAGCCCATGTGCCACAACTACTGAGCCTGTGTTCTAGAGCCCCTGAGCCACAACTACAGAAAGCCCACGTGAAGCAACGAAGACCCAATGCAGCCAAAAAAAAAAAAAAAAAAAAAGCACGTGATGACTGAATGACCCGTGGAAGAGAGGGAGAAGCCAGGGGTGAGTGAAAGACAACTTGGGTTTTGGCATGGGTATTCGGGTAGAAGACCCCTAATTCAGAGAGGGCAATGTCAGCGGAGGGGCAGGTTTGGGTGAGTTCTGTTTGGATGCGCTGGATTTGAGGAATCATGGAATGTGGAGGTGGACATACCCAGTGAGCAGTTGGGTATAGAAATTTGAAGCTCGGGGAGGTTGTCAGAGCTGAAGATGCTGATTTGGGAGACATCAGCATACAGATGTTTTAAAAGTCTTGAAAACGTCCCCAGAGAAATATAAAATTTGAAGGTCAGTGGAGCATAGAGAGAGCCTCAGAAACACTAACATTAAGGGTGGTGTATTAGTTTTCTATGGCTTCCATACAAATTACAAAAGTGGCTTAAAGCAATGCAACGTAAGTGCATGTACTGCAGACATTGAAATGTAATGAGGTACTATTGTGAGCAACTGTGTGCTCAATTTTTAACAACAGATAAAATGCACAATTTCCTGGAAAAATATAACTCATCAAAACTGACTCCAGAGAAATGGAAAACATAAATTCCCATACAAACCTTTAAGGAAAGAAATCAATAGTTAAAAACTTTCTCCAAAAGAAATACTTAAGTCTAAAGGCTTTAGAGTTGGGTTCTAACAAAGAGTTAAGGAACATATAGTTCTGGTCTCGCACAAAATATTCCATAAAATAGGAAAAAAAGGAATTTTCTCCCACTCATTTCATAAAGCAAGCATCACATTGATATCAAAATCAGACAAAGACAGTAAGTAAAAGGGAAACTTCCGATCATTTTCAGACATGGACTAATTGAACAAAAAATTAGCAAGCTGAATCCAGCAATGTGTAGAGGTGATAGTACATTAACCAAACAGGATTTATCGCAGGAATGTAAGAAGAGTTTAACTTTAGAAAATCTATTCATGCATTCTGCTACATTCACTGATTAAAGCAGAAAGTCATATGATCATTTCAATAGATGCAGGACAAACTGGTAAAAAAATTAAACATTCGTTCATGGTAAATTTTTAACGAACTAGGAATAGAAGGGAACTTTCTTAACCTGTTAAAGACTATCTATAAAAAAAAATCTACTGCAAATATGAATAAGACATAACTCCTGCCCTCAAGGGGTTCAAAATCAGAAGGAGATAAGCACAGAAACAGTTATAGCCGTGAATCACAATCATTTATGAGTCCTCTTAACAGAGAAGAAAATAAGGGTCACCTCAATTAAATCAGTCATCACATTTTAATTTCTTTATATATATATAATTATATTGCTCAAACATTCCTTTTTCTATGACCTAACCATATAATCTTTCTGCTTTATTGCACTATTTTATCTGTAATTAGATCCTACAAGAGAGTTTTTAAATGCTTTGTTAAAAATCAAGCTATACTATGAGTAGGACACTTACCTAGTCCACATGAAATTTTGACTCGGAGTAAAATAAAAATTCTGGGGACATTTTGATATAATTTTAAAAGAATTTTTTTATTACCAAGTATCATATGTACACATCCATGGCTCTAACCGTCCCTGTACTTCAAGGAGATTGGAGGCTCACGAACGGGAGAGAAATGGAGTGAAGGTCCAGGACAGGGTGAGAAGAAACTCAGGGGAATAAGGTAAGAATATCTTTTGTGACCTTTATTCAGCAATAGAAATCTTGGCAGTTGAATATTCTTTTGTTTAAGGGTTAATCGGTAAGTATAAATGTCAAAATTTCCACTCTCTCCTGAGTTTCACTTCATTCTTGGGTACAATATTCTCAGAAAATTGGGTGACGCTTAGGGAGAAAGGCAGGGGTCTCTTGAATACATTGCTTGATAATAAAATGTTGAAAGTTTTTTGAGTGCCTTTTTAAAAATCTCATGTTTATATTCAGTCATTTTATTGTATTTTCAAAAATTTCAGTTTCCAGTTGATTTAGGGGGGAAAAGAAAGGTCCTTCACCACAGATAGTTTGAGAAACACTGAAATAGACTCCATTAAAATCAAGAAATGCGATTCACAAGAAGGCCCTGCAAAGATGAAAAGACACACTGCACAATGGAAGAAAATGTTTGCAACACATAGAACTGACAAAGGCCTAGTATCTAAAATGTATAAAGAACTCATTCAGATCAATTAGAAAAATGGGCAAAAACTTGAAGAGACACTTCATATAAAAAGAAATCCTAACGTCCAATAAACATATTAAAAGGCCTCCACCTCATTAGTCATCAGGGAAATGAGCATTAAAGCCACAATGAAAACCACGCATAGTTAACAGATTGGCAGAAACTTAAAAGCTCCACAAGCCTAAGCTGGTAGGGACCCTGCAAGTTACAGGAACTCTCAGATATTTACTGCTCTTCAGAGTGTAAGTTAGTTCAACTACTTTGAAAAAGTTGTTAGCAGGATCTACTAACTTTGAACGTATACACACCCTATAACCCAATAACTCCTAGGGACCCAACAGAAATGTGGTACATATGTGAACAAATGATGTGTACAAGGAAATTCACAGAGTCATTGTTTATAATAGCTCCTAAATGAAAACAACCAAGATGTCTGTCAAAAGTAGAAAGTACAGATCAATTGTGGTATAGTCATATAATGGAAAACTCTTCAGTAGTGGCTTTCAAAGCGTGGGCCACGGACTAGCAGCATCAGCATCACCTGGGAATTTGTCAGGAATGCAGATTCTTGGGTTCCACTTCAGACCTAGTGAATCAGAAATTCTTTAGGTGAGGCTCAGTGCTGTTTTGTTTTGTTTTTTTTTTTTTTGGCGGTACACGGGCCTCTCACTGCTGTGGCCTCTCCTGTTGCAGAGCACAGGCTCCGGACGCGCAGGCTCAGCGGCCATGGCTCACGGGCCCAGCCGCTCCGCGGCATGTGGGATCCTCCCGGACCGGGGCACGAACCCGCGTCCCCTGCATCGGCAGGCGGACTCTCTCTCAACCACTGCGCCACCAGGGAAGCCCCTCAGTGCTGTTTTAACAAGCCCTTCAGATGATTCTGATGCATGTTGAGTGTTGAAAAACACTGATCGACAGTGATAAGTGTGAATAAATTTTAGTTTTGGGCAGCAACATAAAAGAGTTACACAAATGTAAATCAACTTTAAGTGGAGTCTAGAATGCTTTCTTGGGGAGGAGAGACACGTGTTGATATTGCATGATCTAGGTTTGAGTTAGTTAAAACAGAGTTCAGGCAGGCATTTTTGCTTTTCTCCACGATTCTGGGGCTCTGAGGTACAGGCCAGGGGTACCAGACAGAGGAGGCCGAAGCAATGTTTCAGATGGTGTCAGGAACTGCCAATCAGAACTGGGTGGAGAAACCAGAGACCAACAGTCAGAGCCAGAGGACTGGGAAACAGGTGGTCCTCACACCCTTCCCTCTGGTGTCTAATTACCTCTTCGGTAGCACAGTGCATCTGACATCAGCCTCAGTTTACCCTTCCTGCCTTTAGTCCTTGATTGTTTGACAGTGAGAAAAGCAAAGAGGAAATGATGTCACGGTAAGGATTGCTATGTGAAATTTCACAATTTTTTGTTCTTTTCTACAGAATGTCCCAAAATTAGAAATGGGAGAGATTGAATTTATACATCAGGTGAAGAGATTTTGATTAAAATCAAATTACGTTTAAATTAGAAATCCTGCTTCTGAGAACACATGTCAAGGAAGCAAACCTAAGTATGAAAAAAATGTGCAATGAGATGTTTCTCTATTAGCAAAAATATCAGATAACTACAGTTTCAATGATGGGCAATAATTAAATAATCATGGTATATTGACTGGATGGAATGTTACTTCTCTGTTAAAATAATTATGAAAATTTTATAGCATAGAAATACTCATATTAAGTGACACAAATTTACACATAAAATAAAATTTAAACTCTATAAAGCAAATAAGAAATCTAAATAGAGGAAAAAATGAAAGCAAATATATCAACATGAAAACAGTTTTTACTTGGGTGATGGGCAAGATCGAACTTTTTTCTACTTTTCCATAGTTTTCAAATTCTCTAAAATGAAATTGAATTATCTTTAAAAAGAGGCATATCTAACAAACTTCAAATTCATATAGTTTAAATGATTACTCAGACAACTTTGGTTTAATCAGATCTGAAAAATGCAACTGAATTGTTTGATAAGATTACTTAGAGAATACTATATATTTTCTTTTAATTTGGATTTAGATACAGGTATAATTTTTAGGATGTACATGTCTATTTTGCAGCAGATTCATATTCTAAGAGCTAATTTTGCAGCTATAGCTAGGATTTGAATTTTGACTTATTGACCCTATTTATTGAGCCATGAGTAATTTTGGTCAGATGAACAAATCCATTTCAACAATAGTCATGGATCTCAGGGCAATAATTTTTATTATAATGATTAGAACTGCCTCCTGGACATTGCTACTTAGGCCTTTACATTTAATATTAAAAGTAATAAATTAAACAAAAAACCTCTCCCTTCTTTGCCATCCTCGGAACCAGACCAAACCAAACCACAGTTAGTGACACATGTCACCCTTCTGAAGTTGCGACCCACACGTTTCAGTTCTGGAGTGTGGCCTCCAGAATTAAACATCCATTAGGGAAAAATAATTTTAAGTGAATCTGATTCTTTGCTCTGTCATGTATTAAGGGATCAAAGTCATACCCCCTCTTTTGTATTCACTTTCTGTCCTCAATTCTCTTCTGTTCCATCCCCTGATTTCTCTCTCTTCTAGAGTCCCTGACAACTTTTCCTCTAGCCCTGTCAAGTCTATTTCTCCTCTTTCTTTCCTTCCAAGTCTGATCACATAGACACGTGAACACATGCACATGGCTGTACAGGCACACACACCCCTCCTTGGAAGGAATGGAGTGGGAGGAAGCTCAGTAGACAAAGCCAGAACCCTTTAGCTGGCAAGGGGATCAGAGTGCTGTTCTCTTCATGTAATAGCCATCAGTGTTGTCTTAAAATACTCCCCTGCCCCAAGACTAGTGCAGCAGGCCACCACGTCTTACCAATCACCCGTCTTGTACATCTTAAGGCCTTCTGCTTGCTAATCCTTATCCGGTTCCCATCTCCATTGCTTCTCACTAGGTGGTTTCCACCGGTCCCTGATATGACTCCCACTCTTCTGAGTTAGCCTTCCTACAGTAGACATTCCTCCAGTTGATCTTACTGTACGAGTTGCTCTTCTGCCCAGAAGTCTTCAGTCATTTCCTTTTATTCTCAGAATCAAGTCCAAGTGCCTCAGAATGGCATTCAGCTTCCTCTGGGACCTGGTCCCAATCTTTGTGTTACCCTTCCACTCCCATCCAACAACTTCCTGACTATCTTTCGCCTCTTCTCAAGCTCTTCTCTTAGCTCCCCAGCCTTAGCTCACACTGTGTCCCCTCCTTGGCGTGCTCTTCCCCATTCAACTTGTTAAAGTCTTCCTCATCCTTCAAGGTTCAGTTCAAAATATCACTTTTTCCATGAAGCCTCATTTGGTCCTTCCAGCCAGAGGACTTTTGCCTTTCCTGTGCTCCCATGGTTCTATTGCTTTCACTTTTAATTATTTGCATCTCTGCTTAGCTATTTGTATGTTTATCTTATCTCCTTGGAGGAAAGGATGATGTTTTGTTCATCTTGGTATCCTCATAGGACCCAGTACATTGTCCTGCACATAGTAGGTGCTCAGCTATTCAACTTCACAAAATAAAACGTAAGGAGATGAGAAGTCTTTCTGTTTACAAGGAATATTTATATTCTGGATATTCTCCTTTGACAATAATCTTACTCATTTGTCATGATAAGCATAAATTTCAGTGCAACTATTTTAATTTAAAAGTGAGTTTTTGAGAATGAAAAAGAGGAAAACCTGGGCAACGTGATATGATAAAGTGTTACATTTGCTGTTAATCCGGTTTTTATTTTCCATTCTGAGTTATTTGTCCTCTAAGAGGTGATAACGGGAGGTTGAGACTAGTGTCCCTGTTTCTAAACGCCTGGCAAACGATTTAGTTCCCTTCAGTGTGTCTATGCAGTTAATTCTCTCTGAGAACCCTTAAAATTTAGACTTTTACTATGGTCCATGGACTATAGTTTATTATCATAAAAATATTGAAACATTGACTATATATATATTCCCAATTGCTATATAATTATATATTATAGTAGAAAAATACTATTCTTATTTTTCATCTTTAATATATCTTGAACAATTTGAGATATAACTTGACTTAAAGAAAAATAAATTTTAATTTTTAAACTCCACAAAAACTAAAAATTATTTTTATTCATCATGGTATTGGAAAAACTTTCATTGAAAACAGATCAGCAGGTGTGTCCTGTATGCCCGGCATGTGTTGATCTTGAGTACGTTTTTAGTATGTGATCTGAGGCTGTGGTACCAAACCTCAGAGAAGAATACATAACTCATTACCATCATCATTTCCACAGAACAGTATTAATGAAGCTTTTGCTTGGGCTTGGGGCCGCCTTGGCGGTTTCAGAGTTTTGGTGAGCAGATTGAGTGATAATTTTGGGCTTCTAAAATCAGCCTGTGTCCCCTCAGCCACATGATGTCATAAGCAGCTGGTGTTGCCTTGGCAACTTTACAGAATAAAAGTGCTGCTTTGGGTAGAACTTTGGGTCATGTGACCTGTAGCTGGGGAAGACGACACAAAATTCTGACTTAACTTCTCCACCAAAACAAACCCAGATTTGCATAAGAGAAAAACAAACCCAGAACTCAAAGTCCCATGTGAATTAATTACCCGCCTTGCCGTCATCTGAAAGCCAAGTTTGTTTGACTTTGTAGTTTCAATGTGCTCTACTCCCTATAGTACTCCGAGATTTGTCTGTTCCTTTCCCTCATCCCCGCTATGACCCAGGAAGGTATGTCTGTTTCTAAGGAGTTAGCAAGGCCAGGAGAAGGTGACAAAGCAAATCAGCCCAGAGGAATTTTGATAGCCCAACTCTTAGTCCAGCGCTCTTTCTAGTGTTTGATGCTGTGTTGAATCTGGTTATGGCCATCAATTTGCTGTGTGATTTTGGGAGAGTTGATCCAATCCCCTGGTTAAGACCTTCCTCCTCTATTACAGATAAGGAGCTTACTGTCAAGAAATCACGGTGTCATCCAGTGAATAGGTAAATTAGTCATCCATGAAATACAAATAGCCCACAGTCATTATTTAGAGGGCCACTTTATATAGCAATCTATGACAGATTTACACACAGGACAGTCATGAGTGTATATATCTTTTGCAGATTTTATAAAAATTTTTATTTTCATTTTTCAGATATTTAAATAAGTATATCTTCAGCCTCAGAATTTAGTATATAATTTTCAAGCCACTGAATTGTTTTTTTCTTGAATCTACATGATTTATGTATGATATATAATTTCCTATCATATCAATTATATAAAAACTGCATTATATACCATTATTTTAGTTCATTATATAATTTATATTTTAAACTAAATAAACCATACATAAACAAGGTAGAAAAAAATAAAAAATTACTTTGTGTTTAGCTTTGGATGATTATAAGTACCAGCTTTTAAAAGAATTTTTGAAAAACAGAAAAAAATAGAATAAAAATTACATAATTCTGTCCAGAGGCCACTACTATTAACATTTTAGAAAATTTCCTTCCATTTTAAAAAATATTTCCCTATAAACAAATTGTAACATATATTTCAATACACACACACAAACACACAATGTTATTGTTCCTCATTCCCATAAAAACCATTTCCCTATGGCATCCGTACATTTACTTATCTATTTATTTCCCCGGCCATCTTATACAACAAATCATTTAAGATGGCTTAAACTTACTTTTTAATGACTCTTATTCTTTTATTTAACCATTTCCATGCGGTTTGACTTTTCTAATATTGTGCTATTATAAGTAATATAGCAAAAGTTTTTGCATTTAAGACATGAGAATATAACATTAAAGTCTGAATAAAAAGTCAAGGCCCTATAGACATTGAAAATTTACTTTTCCAGAAAAATTGTATCATTCACTCCATCAGTAATGGATGAAAACACCAGTTTTAATACATCCTTGACAGCATGGTATCATATGAGATTATTTTTTAAAAGTAGTTTCACACCTAGTGCCTAGATCTTGGTTTCTAATACCGTTTTCCAACTAAAGCAACCAGGGCTTCTTGGAGAAGTGACTAGGTGTGGGATAGAAAATATACAAAATGAGCCTGGATTGTCTTATAGTGCCAGAAAGTAAGGAAGTGCTGATAAAAGAAAGTGATGCAGACTGTATGTCAAAAGGTCAAAGGAACCAACTAAAGAGCTCCAGTGGCCAAAGGTTTAAACAGCAGAATAAAGCAGTATTTAGATTACAGGCTAAGCATAAAACAAATATCCATGACTCCAAACTGATGTAAATCATGATTGAATAAACAAATAAAGGAAGGAGAATAGACAAATCTCTCATGTAGAAGAATTCCAAATAAACAGTGTGATAACTCTGCCCTCAAGTAGGTGGAGCATAATTCCCCCTCCTTAAGCATGGCTGCGCGCAGAGACTTCCAAAGAATGCACTGTGGAAACAGAAGAGAGTAACTTCCTGCCTCAGCCCGGTGCTCAAGGTCATCATGTTGATGGTATGCCATCACTCGACGTGATGACAATGGCACTTTACCTCTCTGGTCCTCCTCCCTAAAGGAAATCATCCCAATCTGTTCCTGAGAACAGCATTGGAAAAATCTAAATTGAGGGCTAGTCTCCAAAATACTTAACCAGCATTCCTCAAAACTATCTAAGTCATCCTAAACAAGAAAGATCTCTGAAAGGAGCCTCAGGAAGATTGACAATGACACGTAATATAATTTTTATTCTCTTATCTGATCTCTTTTCTTTCATGAGTTCACGAATTCAAAATCTTGGATGGTACTTTAAAGGGCTTAAAATTCAGATAGTAAATTTGTTACCCCCCAAACAATTACAAAGCCATGCATCACACTGAAATTTTCAATTAAGTTGAATTTATTTTGGTGTAAGACTTGGGTAGGGTTATGACTTAATTTTTACCTAAATGAAGAGCTTACTACATCTGCATTATTTGTTATATAATTTATTCTTTCTTCACTGCTTTAAAACATGTATATTTATCATGTACTCAGTTTCTATATATATATTTGGATCTATTCCAAAAAAATGTTGTCTGTCCCTTAACTCAATATACTTTTCTCCATTCTCTCCGTCACCTCTAATGTACAACCCACTGTCATCCTTTTCTTATATTACTTCAAAAACCTAACTATTCTCTGTGCTTTGACTATGTTCTCCCTACAATCCATTCTTCACACAGCAACTAACCGAACATTTTAAAAGCACAAATTGGATCATACTGCCTCCAGTATAAAGTTTCTCCTCCTTATCAAAATAAAATATAATCCTTACCAAGATGAAGTATACGTCTTACCAAACTACAATCCATAGTCTTTACCATGGCCTACAGTCTCTTCATGATCTAACTCCTGTGCCTAGCTCTGGCCAGCTTATGCTACTCCTGTGATATAACCGCCTGATGAAGCCTCAAAAGCCTTCCCTATTTCAGGGTGTTTGCACCCATCGTTCCCTTTGTGTGGAACCCACTTACTCAGGTCTTCCCCACAGTTGACTTCTCATTCTTTTTTTTTTCTTTTTTTTGCGGTACGCGGGCCTCTCACTGTTGTGGCCTCTCCCGTTGCGGAGCACAGGCTCTGGATGCGCAGGCTCAGCGGCCATGGCTCACGGGCCCAGTCCCTCCGCGGCATGTGGGATCTTCCCGGACCGGGCACGAAACCGCGTCCCCTGAATCGGCAGGAGGACTTTCAACCACTGCACCACCAGGGAAGCCCTGACTTCTCATCCTTTAATTCTCACTTGTTATATGGTCTCCCTTCCATTTCCTTGACGATCTTATCTTGGTGGGATCATCCTTATTTTGTCAGTTCCTCTTATGTTATCCTGTTTATTTCCTCCATAGTGCTGACTTTAATTCTCTTTCCTTCCTAGGGGATCAAAATATGCCACCCCAAGAATGCCTCTGTAGCATAAAGGTTATTTTGGGCTGAAGGCAGTAGAGAAGAAGCAGACACAAGAAATGCTCTCTGCCCTCCTCCTACGCCTCAAAGCAGGACAAGACTTTGGAAAGGTGTCTCTCTTTCCTGCACCAGGAAGAGCAGAACTCACCAGGACTCCCGACACTTATCAGCCCAGAGCACGAAAACCTTACTAAAATAGCCCTTATCTTCCATTACTTAACCACATATGTTTACCTTCTCGTGGTTTGCTGCCTCTAAGAGCCTAAACCCCTTTTCCTTTGTCTTGCCACTTCTCCACAAATTTATTGTTCTTTGTTAAAGTGCTAAATAAACCCCCTATTATCATCACTGCTTTGAGTTATTCATCCCTGAGTTCTCCCACATGTACACTTGATGCTTGAGTTAACAAACTCTGTTTTTCTCTTGTTAATTCATCTTTTAAAACTCTAATCTGCAGAGCTACAGCCAATAAACCTAAGACAGGTAAAGGAAAACAATTATGTTTTTCCTTGCTTACACTGTCTCTCTCTCTCTCTTCCTTTCCCCAGGATTTACTGAATGCCCGCCTCCCACTGGTCCAAGAGGGTAGGAATTGGTCGTCTGTCTTGTTCATCACTGTATCCTTAGCACATCTCACATAGTATGTGCTGAATTATTTTTATGGCATAAATGTTAAATGAATTGAACAGCTGGCCTACCTTGGTACTAGGAACACATTTTAGATCGTTGTATCTTTTTATCTAGTGATTTTAGTACATTTACTCTTCCAGATGAATTTGTAAATTTGCTTTTTGTCAAGTTAAAAATATCAAATTCTGATAGAAATGTAGCTGTATTTCTAGATTACTTTGGTGATAATTGATATACTTACAATATCAAGCATACTTACAAACCCAGGAACATGATATGTTTTTCCATTTTTCAGATGTTCTTTTTAAGTCATTCAATAAAGCTTATAGATCTCTTTATATAAGGATGTTTTAGCTCTTTTCTTTCTAAGCATTTTATATTTTTAACTTCCTCTTGAAAATGGAACCTTTAATATATTTTATAAGTTACTGCTCTTGGTATATAGGAAATGATTGGATTTTGTGTGTTTACTTTGTAATTAGTCTTTTTACTAAACACTAGTATATTCTAATAATTTTTCGGTTTGTTTTTCTTTATTTTCTGGGCATACTATTATATCAGCTTAAGACAATAATAATAAATTTTGTTTTTCTATATATTTTTCATTTTTATTGTGCTATAATATACATAACAAAGTTCATTAAACCATTTTTTAGTGTATAATTCAGTGACATTAAGTACATTCGAAGTGTTGTGCTACAACACTATACCTTTCCAGAACATTTTCATGATCCCAAACAGAGACACTATACCCCTTAAACAATAACTCCCAGTTTCCCCCTCCCACTAACAGTAGGCAACCTCTATTTTATTTTGGGTATCTGTGCATTTTGCTATTCTAGGTACCACATGTAAGTGGAATCATAAATATTTGACCATTTTTTTCTGGCTTACTTTCCACCATATTTTAGGAATGCCTTTTATAAACAGCATGTTTAATACTCCATTAGTCTCTCCCATTTAAAAAAAGATTTTGGGTTAGCTTCTATCATCATCATAATTGATCATATCTGACCTTAGTTTTTTTGCTCTGTGCTTTTAAGCTTTTCTTTTGTTTCCTTATTAAATGGCTTTATTGTTTTTATATTTTATATCATTTCAAACATACATATATATTTAGAGATCTATCTATCTGTCTATTTGTAACCAAACCCATTCTGAGTAACAGAGAGGTAGGTGATTCCTTCAATCAGACATACACGTAATGTCTTTTTCCTCATATAAGGCAGTTGTTATCAAACATTGTGGTCTTGAGTTTAAAGATGTTTGAAAACCTCCCCTGCAAACCTGCCTTTGTGAAGGATATATTTATCATTATTTGCCATATTAGAAATTAAAAGTGAGAATTTAAAAATATTTATTAATTCATTAAAATATAGTAATAAGCTCATTAAAACTTATAAATAATACATTTTAATGAAAACTACCTGTATTTTCCAAAAAAAAATTCAGTGAGGAGAGTGGCATTGCTTTATATTTTTGCAAATCTCTTTAACAGGTGCTAAATAAAAAATAGTTAAATTCTCATATCTGCTTCTCTTCATTTGCTTTGTGGCATTATATTGTTTTGATTGAAGTGTATGAAAAAAAGTACAGCCAGAGAGTTATGTAGTTGGAAAATAAAGGAATATTTTGAGTCTTTTGGGATAGTTATGAAAAACTTTCTTTGATATTACACCAAAACTTGGTAAATGTTAGTTTCTTAAAGATGAGTTGCAATGTAGATGCTGAAACCACAGCAACGAACTCTTTGTCCTCTACATTAAAATCCACCGACTTAGGGCTTCCCTGGTGGCGCAGTGGTTGGGAATCTGCCTGCCGATGCAGGGGACATGGGTTAGAGCCCTGGTCCAGGAAGATCCCACATGTCACGGAGCAACTAGGCCCAGGCTACACAACTGCTGAGCCTGCACTCTAGAGCCAGCGAACCACAACTATTGAGCCTGAGCTCCACAACTACTGAAGCCCACGTGCCTAGAGCCCATGCTCCTCAACAGGAGAGGTCACCGCAATGAGAAGCCCTCGCACGCAGCAAAGAGCAGCCCCCTCTCGCCGCAACTAGAGAAAGCCCGCGCAGCAGCGAAGACCCAACGCAGCCAGAAAATAAATAAATAAAATAAAATAAACCATGGTAACTGTAGAAGAACGACTGATTATCCAAATATTAATAAATAAATAAATACATAAAAGTAAAAAAAAAAAATCCATTGACTGCAGTTCAAATGGATCTTTTATAACACCAGGCATTGGTCATTTAGAAAATATATTGTTTCTGAGTTCTATAGACTTTCCAAATGTTGACAGATTTCACTAAACCATATTAAAAAATCACATTAGTTAATATCACCACTGTCTCATCAGAAAAGACTTTATGTATTTGGAAAACTATGAAGACCCATGGTGGTAGATATAAATTCTAAAAAATTCTAATTTCCTTTTAAAAGCCCCAATTTTGTCATTGGCAACAAATGCTGTCAGTTGTCCTTGAAGTGTCAGGTTCACTTTGTTTATTTTTGAGAAAAAGTGTGCCACATGTCTGCTTCTAAATAACTATAGTTTGCCAGTTATTCATTCAGTAAAAATGCTACTCCATGAGAAAAGTGGCTAGTTCTGCTAACAACTATCTTGGAGCAACCACTGAACTTCTGTAGGTGACACAGAACTTCATGTCTATCTTTTGAGGTATAACAAATTACCGCTAAATTTACCAGCTTAATGCAAAAATAAACATTTATTGTATCTCACAGAGTTTCTGTGGGGAAGGGATTTGGGATCAGCTTAGCTGGGTGATTCTGGCTCAGGGTTTCTCATGAAGCTGTAGCCAGGTTGTTGGCTGTTGGCTGAAGGCTTGACTGCAGCTAAGATCCACTTCCAAGATGGCGCACTCACATGTGTGGCACATTCATGCTTGTCATTGACAGTAGATAGACCTCGATTCCTCTCCATGGGGTCCTCTCTGAAAGTCTTCTTGAACGTCTTCATAACCTGGCATCTGGCTTCCCCAGAGGGAGTGATCTAAGACACAAGGAGAAAGGCACCGTATCTTTATGGCTTAGCCTTGGAAGAAACACACCCTTATTTCTGCAGTATCCTGTTGGTTACTCAGGTCATCACTATTCAGTGTGGAAGAAGATGACACAGGAGTGCCACTCCTAGGAGGGGAGAATCCCTGGGGATGTCCTGGAGGCTCAGGACCATAGCACACATCTCTCAGACATAAATGGACATGTTTACAAGGGACAAGATATTTCATAATTAGCACTTTTACTCTTGCAGCCAGGACATTATTAAAGGAAACTAGCATTTTAAAAAAAGTGCATGAGAGCAAAGACTATAATGTCTAATAACACAGTTTGGTGCCATTGCTTTGATTCAAGCTTAGGTGCTAGAGCTTGACCCACCATTGCTTTTGTGCTATCACTGCAAATAGCGACACAGTGAAAAAGGGCAAATAATACCATTATATTATTATGAAAATCGTTTTGACTTTATGAATTATCTGAAAGTGTACTGGGACCCCCAAAGGTTTGCAGACCACATTTTGAGAATTACTTACTTAAGGGATGCTTTCTTTGATTATATTGTAGATGATTATTTTCTTATTTATTATGGTGTGTAATTCAGGAATCTCAATCATGTATATGTCAGAGAACTGTTCCATTATCTTCCATGTATCTTTTTTATCTTTTATCATTTTAGTCTACTCCTCCCTTTCTTTTCAATCTGAGGATGACTCTCTAGCTTTTTTCCACATTACTGATTCAATTTTCTGCACCATCAATTTTGGCATTTACCATGTCCAGGGTTTTTACTCTTTTTATGAGCTTTTCCCCCCCAATTAATCCTTCTCTCTCCTCTTTCCCCTTTACTTGCCTGTTTCAACTCTCCTTTGTTGAAACGTAATGATCTCTATTCTCTGATATGCTGAACTAATAGAGCACACAAAAACACAACACCCAACACGTACTTCTGAGACTCTTCTGGCTCTCCCCAGCAAGATCTACTTATGCGGACACCCCTTCACTGGATCACGTGGCCGTGGTGGTCACACTCTAACGGCCACCAAGAAAATGTACCTGCAGCACTGCCCAATTAGGAGTTTGGCACAGACCCTGTCTCTTTGAATAAGACAATGAGAGAAGTAAGACATCACATCTTTTTCCAGGCTGTGCTACCTGCTTAGATAAAGCCTGTGTTTCCTGTGAGGTAAGATGTGCTATTTTTCTCCGTTTACCTCCCTCTGCCTGGTAGTTATGAAAGATCTCGCTTGGATCCTGGCATTGACATGTTTGTTAGACCTTGGTTTTTGGTGTTGTGGAATTTTATATGTTTCTTTATGGAGGTTTCTTTATAGAGGAGGGGAAGTATTATAAACCATAGTAAATTTTCATTAAAAAGAATCTTGCTCCTGAAAGAATTTGAAAGATTATAAAGGTTTATTTTCTTGGTAAAAGTGACACAAAACTGCAGCATATTTTAAAATAGGTGAAGATTTAGAGGCTGCACCAATCAAAAGCCCTGTTTCAGCACTTCAGGGCATTTCATTTCTCTTATTTTCCTTGGTATTAGTTTTAAAAACTTTATCATAATTATTGCCCATGCAATGCTGGGATGATTTTAATAAGGGTGTAACTTCAAGGTACAACTCATGCCCAGCATTGTCATTTTATGCTCTGTACTGGGGATTTTAAAGTTTGAAAACCCTTGAACACTTTGTGGTAAAAAGGTCCACCGAATACTGGAAGAATGCATTCAAATATTAATTGTAGATATCTCTGGGCAGTGGGATTATAAGTGAATTTAATTTTCTTCTTTATGTGTTTTTGTATTTTTCAAAATTTTCACAAAGTTAGTGGGTTACTATTTTTTATGACACAAGTAATACACAAAAACATGTTTCTTGCATAAAAATCCCAACAATGTAGAAGAAATAGAATACTTCATTTTCAACCTTTTTCTTAATCTCTTTGCCCTTGGCAACCACTGTCAGTCTGGTGTGAATCTTGCCAATCCTTTTCCAATACATTTATACATTTATATATATATATATATATATTTTTTTTTTTTTTTGGCTGCGTTGGGTCTTTGCTGCATGCGGGCTTCCTCTAGTTGCAGCAAGCCGGGGCTACTCTTCATTGAGGTGTGTGGGCTTCTCAACGCGGTGTCTTCTCTTGTTGTGGAATACAGGCTCTAGGTGCGCAGGCTTCACTAGTTGTGGCTCGTGGGCTCTGGAGCGCAGCCTTGGTAGTTGTGGCGCATGGGTTTAGTTGCTCCACGGCATGTGGGATCTTCCCAGACCAGGGTTCGAACCCATGTCCCCTGCATTGGCAGGCAGATTCTTAACCACTGCGCCACCAGGGAAGTCCAGTACATTAATATTCTTACATGAATAGATGTATGTTTGGAATAAACCTCCTGCCATATACGTGTTTCTGTACCTTGGTTTTTTTCCTTTGTTGATATATCTCGGAGAGCTATCCATGTGAGTACATGCATATCTCATTCTTTTTACAAGCTATGTTGTACGCCATAATACGGATACATCATAATTTGGTTAACCACTTCCATGTTAATGGGTAGTTAATTTTTTGCATTATTATAAACTGGTGCAATAGACATCTTCGTATATGAAGTATTTTGGGAAGGTATGTATATTTTTCTAAGATAAATATCTAGAATAGAAATGGTGGGCCAAAGGACACGCACATTTTAACAGACGCAAATTGTCCAGTCTTGAATTTGGGTATGCAAGAACAGGCCTCTAAGCTCCATTTCAGACCTTGGCAGAAAACTTGAATCTCCTAAGTGTGGTAGTATGCACAACGCAAACCAAATCTGGAGGAACGCATGACGCTTTCTACCACGGTTACGTCTTCTACACCTGCTGAAGGATGGAGACACCTGCTATGGATGAATTTGCTACTTTCCCTCAGCACCTGGTGCTCAAGAACTCAGAGAAGGCCCAGACCAGCAGTTATGCCCTGATGGGGGTGGTGGTGTGCTGAGCTATGGGCTCTTCCCAACCACACTGGCTTTAGACATTTTGCTGTTGCCGGACAACTCCCCCAGGTAGATGAAGAGCGTGCAGGGCAAGACAGATGGAGAAGAAGGAAGTGGGGGGAAAATCAGCAGAGAACCAGAGGGTTTTATTTTTATAGTGTTTTTCCAAAATGTAACATAGGATAGAAAACATCGAACATAGGATAGAAAACATCGAATGGTTACTTTGGGTATTCAACATGGTAGTCTTATCCATTAGAGACAATGCTTGGCAAAGAGTTTTGCTTATTCTCTTCCTTCTTTAAGTGATGATAGAACAGTTGATAAATGTCATTGAATTTTTTAGTAGTGAAGATTGTTACGCTTAACAGTGTGCCTACCTCACCTACAAATACCCACACTCCAGCCTGCCACAAATACAGCCTATGGTCTCTTCACCCCTTTGCTCTTTGTTCTTTCTGTCTTTCCAGAGTGTCTTTGACTCTAATCAAATGAGCTCAGCACATCTTCTAGGCTTACACTGAATTTCCCTTTCACCTTGAATCCACTGATGTTCACCTTTCTGTGGATGAAGTTTTGTCTATCTCCCTCATGTGCTGGTGATTACACTCTTCCTTATAGTAAGTTATAGAATTCTTATTATTTTAATAGATGTAATACCTGTATGTGATACAGAAACCAAAAAGCATAGAATGAAAAGTTTATTGCCTTTTCACCCTTATAGAAGTCTCTCCCACTCTCTCTCTCTCCTCTCTCCTGCGCGCGCGTGCGTTTTTACTCACTTTGTGCTATACATACTATTCTTCTTCACTTTGATTCTTTCTCTTATTTTATATATTTATTTTACAGTATCCTAATGTATTGATTTCCTAATTGGCAGGTACCAGGACAGCCTGTTGAACCTCAGGTTTAGCTGGCTTGGGGGAGGACTGCCTCTCTGTCAGACATACTTGTAGGCTACTCGAAGTACATTTTATTTATTTATTTTTATCTAAAGGTTGTTTTTTTTTTTAACTCTTTCTTTTAAACATCTGTATTGGAGTATAATTGCTTTACAATGTTGTGTTAGTTTCTGCCGTACAACAAAGTGAATCAGCTATATGCATACTTATATCCCCATATCCCCTCCCTCTTGCGTCTCCCTCCTACCCTCCCTATCCCACCGCTCTAGGTGGTCGTAAAGCACCCAGCTGATCTCCCTGTGCTATGCGGCTGCTTCCCCCTAGCTATCTATTTTACATTTGGTAGTGTGTATATGTCAATGCTACTCTCTCACTTTGTCCCAGCTTCCCCTTACCTCCCACCCCCGTGTCCTCAAGTCCATTCTCTACATCTGTGTCTTTATTCCTGTCCTGCCCCTAGGTTCATCAGAACCATTTTTTTCCCCTTAGACTCCATATGTATGTGTAAGCATACGGTATTTGTTTTTCTCTTTCTGACTTACTTCACTCCGTATGACAGACTCTAGGTCCATCCACCTCACTACAAATAACTCAATTCAAAGTACATTTTAGATGTGCCATGGACTCTATATTATGCAGTTGACTCTTCCCAGCATTCTTACTAAATTTGCTGAAGTTCTATTCAGTCTGGTGTCATAAAAGAGTCATAGACAGAGGTAAAATTTATTTTACTCATACAGATTAATATTAGGACCACCAATACCATTAGAAAACAATGAAATAAAATAGTAGCTGCAGGGAGCATCTGATGAACAGAGAGAGCCTCTCTGGGGACCAATTCCAAATGAAGGCATTCATTTCAGTGTTTAGGTTTTAGCTGGGTCGCTCCCTAACACTTTCTAGAAACAAGGTACAGGGCACTCAGTAAATGTTTGCTGAGTTAATGACTGAAGGCCATAAAGTAGATCTGAAATGACCTTCAACAACCAAACTTAAGAGGTGTTCGTGTACAAATCAGATGGGAAATTTTCACTTATGAAAATCTGGAAGCAGGAAAAGTTCAACTCATGCTTGATAAAATTATGAATATGATCCTGGAATATTCCAGCTAAATAGACATTGGAGGACTTCCATCTTAAAGTGTGTAGCCAGGAAAACTGAGTCCAGAGTAGGGAAGAGACTTGCCCAAGGTCTCCCAGCTGACGTACGTAAACCTGTTCCCCAATCTGCAAGATTGCCTGACCTCCAAACAAAATGTGCTTACCACCTGCATCTCCTTTTTCCTTCCCCTTGGATAAAATGTCTTGTGTGACCTTCTGGATATAAACACTTTTAAACAGGTTTTAAAACTGTACTTTTGTAGTTAACCCTTATATGAAAGAGGATTGCATTTCTTTAAATCTGTAACTTGACTCCTTTTCAACAATATTCACCCACCCCCTGACAAAGGAACACTGAATACACCATATACGTGTTGCTTGCCTCCCACGTTTAAAATACCAAATCTAAAATAAACCCCCAAATCTTGGTTGAGATTGAGTTTCTGGAACTCACACATTTGAAGCTCAGAATCACTGTGAAACTTGCAGGTCCTTCCCTCACTGGTGGAAATTCACATGCGTTTGGACTAACATATTCCAGGTCTGTGTCTCTTAACTGGGGCATGTTGTCATTAAGTATTCATACCTCCATCTTTCTTCATGTCAGCTAAGCTTTTTATTGCCTTGCAATTGCTTTTATTAACAGCAAAGTGGATGTGTTTATTTACACTTAGACAGGAAATGAACCGAAGTTTCCTGGTGGTATGGGTCTCACACCAAGTCATGCACTATACTTAATTAGACTTAAGCAGATCTGAAGCTTGCTTTTCTTCCCTTTCCGAGGTAATTTCTGGAAAGGGCACAAATAAAATTCAGCGATTATAGAAAGAAGATGAAGGTCAATTTGTGGTGCTTATAGTTTATTAACTTTTTTTTTTTTAAAGAAGATGTGTTTTGATGATGGACACATAGACGATAGGCTGCAGCCATGAGCTGCAGTACATAAAATGGCTTCACTCAGCAGCATTTATGATAAAGAGAAATTAATAATTCTGACAGTGAAATAACCATGGCTTCTTCTATGTTAGTTTAAAGTCAATAGAACTGAAAATAAATAACTACAGTGAATAAAAGGAGAATGTTTAAACTGCTATTTTTATTTATTTATTTTGTGGTACGCGGGCCTCTCACTGTTGTGGCCTCCCCCGTTGCGGAGCACAGGCTCCGGACGCGCAGGCTCAGCGGCCATGGCTCACGGGCCCAGCCGCTCCGCGGCATGTGGGATCATCCCGGACCGGGGCACGAACCCGTGTCCCCTGCATCGGCAGGCAGACTCTCAACCACTGCGCCACAAGGCAAGCCCAAAATTGCTATTTTTAAATGCAGCAAAACACTAGTATCTGGTCTGGAAAAAAAGCCAAATGAAATTTAAAACAGGTATTTCTTTCGTATATGAATTTTCTGATTTTAAACCTTCCTTTTGTACCCCATGTGACGTCATTGTGTGAAGAATTCAAACACTGTAATTGAAACAAACTGAAACTCATCAATAAACCAAGTGAAGATTCTGAGAAATGAAGACAACATTGTATCGCCAACTTTTTTTTTTAAAATAGCGTTTGGAGAAGCTAAGAAAGCAGAGAGATTTCTCCGGAATCATACCTAACGTGTGAGAAAGCTGTGACTGGAAGCACGTTTCCAGACATCAGTTTAGTGCTCTTTGCACTGTCTCCTGCTGTGATTAGAACTCTGCTTTCCTCTCCAGTTTTATTCATTGCTAGCATGAGTCTGGCAGCTGGCCTCTTTTTAGGTTTATAGGAATCGACTTCTGGGGCTTAACACCCACGCAATATACTGAAGACATGGTTGAGCATGCAAAGGAGGGGAAAAAATTATCTTTTAGGTAAATGTGGGGAACAAAAACAAGGGCAAGTAGGTTGGGCTTCTGATTCCCTCTTTATTTAATCAGTCACCCGTTCATCCATCTATCCATCCATCCCATCCCCCATCATCCGTCATCCATCATCCATCCATCCATTCATCCATCATCCATCCACCCAGCACACATCAATGAGTGCCAACTATTTGCCAGGCTTTGTGCTGGTTAAATGAGGATGCAAAGGTGAACAAAATAGACATGGTCGATGCCTTTAAGGCAGAGGTTCCCAACCCCCGGGCCACAGACTGGTACTGGTCTATGCCCTGTTAGGAACCGGGCCGCACAGCAGGAGGTGAGTGGCGGGGGGGAGCGAGGGAAGCTTCATCTGTCTTTACAGCCGCTCCCCGTCGCTTGCATTACTGCCTGAGCTCCGCCTCCTGTCAGCATTATGGTGAGTTGTATATTTCATTATATATTACAATGTAATAACATAAAGTGCACAAGAAACGTAATGTGCTTGAATCATCCCGAAACCATCCCCGCCGACACCCCCCCTGACCCCGCCCCAGTCCGTGGAAAAATTGTCTTCCACCAAACTGGTCCCTGGCGCTAAAAAGGTTGGGGACCGCTGCTTTAAGGAACTTACCAACCAGCAAGTGATACAGACATGAATCAAATAGTGAAACAAACGCCTGAGGGAGATTAATGCCCTGAGGAAAAGAACACATCATTTGGGGGCAGAGAATTTTCTCTGAAACAATGAATTTGGTCTGAGATCTGAAGAATGACCAGGCACTAACTAGGTAGAGTGAGGGGGTAAAGAATATTCTAGGCAGAAGGAAGAGCCTGGGTGAAAGAAGGAGGAAGTAAGATGCATTGCAGGAACTGAAAACACAGTGTGACCGGCACCCAGCCTTCACCTGAAGAGTTGAAGGTTGAGGGAAGCTGACCCTGAGGAGTGTCGCAGGCTCTCATCATTAGGAATTTGGTCTTTATTCTTTTTTTTTTTTTTTTTTTTTTTGCGATACGCGGGCCTCCCACTGCTGTGGCCTCTCCCGTTGCGTAGCACAGGCTCCGGACGCGCAGGCTCAGTGGCCATGGCTCACGGGCCCAGCCGCTCCGCGGCATGTGGGATCTTCCCGGACCGGGACACGAACCCACGTCCCCTGCGTCGGCAGGCGGACTCTCAACCACTGCACCACCAGGGAAGCCCTGGCCTTTATTCTAAAAGCAATGGGGAGATATTAAAAGGCTTAGGTGATCAAATTCACTGTCGTTTTGGCTGCAGTGTGGGGAATGTTTTAGAAATGAACAAGAGGAGATAGAGGAAGGTGGAGAGGCCGTTGCAGGCATATCAGCAATATACACTATTGATACTATGTATAAAATAGACAACTGAGGGGAACATACTGTATAGCACAGGGAACTCTGCTTAATGCACTGTGGTGTCCTAAATGGGAGGGAAACCCAAAAGGGAGGGCATGTACATATATGTATGGCTGATTCATTTTGCCGTGCAGCCGAAGCTAACACAACATTGTAAAGCAACTGTACTCCAATAAAAATTAATTTAAAAATAAAATATTTTTTTATAATTAAAAAAAGGAAACAACGGAAGGTGGGAAAAGGAGATGGCCACGGAGATAAAGAGAATAGAGCGAATAAACATCTGTTTAGAAGCAAAACTGGACAACAAGCACATTACATTTCTTGTTCACTTTATGTTATTACATTGTAATATATAATGAAATATACAACTCACCATAATGCTGACAGGAGGCGGAGCTCAGGCAGTAATGCAAGCGACGGGGAGCGGCTGTAAAGACAGATGCAGCTTCCCTTGCTCCCCCGCCACTCACCTCCTGCTGTGCCGCCGGTCTCCTAACAGGCCACAGACTGCCGATGAGTTGATGAGGAGGTTGTTGCTAGGGGAAGGATGTCAATGACGTCTTCCTGGTTTCTGGCTTGACAGCTATGTAGACAGTGGAGCCGTCACTTTTTAATGGAGGGAAATCCTCTAACTTCTCGGTTCCTTAGCTTCTTTATTTGCAAAATAGTGCCAATAAAGAACCAACCGTTAGAATTCTTGTGCAAAGTAAGAGATTTATAGAAGTCACTTTTAATATGTGTGGCATGGCATTGGGGATCTGGTAAGCAGAGTGTCTGTTTGTTCTCCCTCTTATTATTTCTGAGGTTAACTGAGAGAAGGAATCTTGGAAGAGAACCAAGTTGGAAGGGTAGACAATATGTTCTGTCTTGGACACACAGAATAGGGATGATCTTTGAGATACCCGGGTGGAGGTTTAAAGTGTACGATCAGACAGGGCTCTTCGGAGCTCTGAGGAGCGTGCTGACATTCTGAATGGCAATGAACCTGGGTGCATCGATGGGCTGCTTGGGGAAGGGAAGCAGGGTAATATGTTGAGAGCCTAGCGTGGAGTCCCTGAGGAAAAATAAAATGGGGATGTAGAGGAATGTAGGCCTGCGACTAGGTAGAGAAGGCACAGCCAGTGGATTAGGAGGACAACTGAAGGCGGTGTGACATCATTGAAGTCGAGTGGGGAGGGGCCGATGTTTCCGAGGAGAGAGTGTCCCCACCAGCACGGAAGGTGGCTGTGAAGCCTGGTTAGCAGCAGGCTTAGGAATCTCCATGGAGCTTCTTGCTATCACTGCTGGGATGATGGGCTCATAAACAACTCTGGGAGTTTGTGAGTGAAGGGGAGATGAGGAAGTGCTGTGAAGGAGAGGGGACAGAGCTCATTCAATCCCTCCCCCAGCCATGGAAGCCTATGTGGTCTCTGACTCAGCTCCTCCCATTTATTTATTTTTTAAAATTTATTTACTCATTTATTGATGGCTGTGTTGGGTCTTCATTTCTGTGCGAGGGCTTTCTCTAGTTGCAGCGAGCGGGAGCCACTCTTCATCGCAGTGCACGGGCCTCTCACTATCGCGGCCTCTCTTGTTGCGGAGCAGAGGCTCCAGACGTGCAGGCTCAGTAGTTGTGGCTCATGGGCCTAGTTGCTCCGCGGCATGTGGGATCTTCCCAGACCAGGGCTTGAACCCGTGTCCCCTGCATTGGCAGGCAGATTCTCAACCACTGCGCCACCAGGGAAGCCCCCTCCCATTCATTTTTAAATGAATGGTGTGCTCTTGTGTCTTACCAGTGACATTGGCTTACAGCTGAAGAATTCATGTGGGGTGGGAGAAAGGGAGGGATTAGCTGTTTCATAAAGAACTTGCTTTCCAGGCCTAGGAGTATCAGAGATTTTTTTTTTTTTCGGCCAAGCGGGATGTGGGATCTTAGTTCACCAACGAGGGATCAACCCTGTGCCCGCTGCATTGGAAGCACGGAGTCTTAACCACTGGACCACCAGGGAAGTCCCCAGAGATTTCTAAAAATAATAACCAATGACAGCCAGCTGGTTCTGGACCCACATGTGTTTGCTGGAACCCCACTACTTCCCCACAAGTGTAGGCGTCCCCAGGAGATTCTGACATGTCCCTGTTTTACACTCTGTGCAATGCTCCTTCTGAGCCACTCCTAATATCGGTCATGGGGGCCCGCAAGATAAAAGGCACATTTTCCTTAGGAGGGCGTGGCACAGTTGTTTAAGTAACATTTGCCTGGATACTATGTTCTCAGAACTATGGAATCTCCGGGTTGAGGTTCTACTGAAAGCCAGTATGTCATATATATACACATACAAAACCTAACTATAACTGGGGCCCCATGTGGCCCCATCTTTGCATAGTATCAATTACAGGAATTAAAAGTCCCTCAGAATAATAGAATTGAAAACACTGCCAGTTTTTACTTAGTCTCTTGAAAAATCTCCAAGGGAGAGGCTAGGTAGAAGGAGGGGAGACATTGTTAATGCATAGCAACACTTCTTAAAAATTCTCTCCATGTCTCCTTTTCTGAGTATCCCCGACGTGGACTGCAGCTGTTCCCATGAAACAATGCTCAGCCCCAAATTCTCTTTGACATCCTATCTCTTCTCTTGCTCTCTTCCCTTTGATTTTCCTGAACCTGTTCAATGCAGATCTACTTTCTCCTCATGCCCTCCAGCTGCCGTAAGTCCCTTATCTTCCACTTGAACAGCTCTTCTCTTGATAATCCACGCTTCTCACTTCACTCCCTAAGTCCTGATGAATGAAAGATTTGTTTTTGGTTGCCTCTGCAAAGATGTTCCTGTGTACAAAGACCTTCAACTTGTTATCTCAAAGAGGAGAACTCCTACACTACCCACAGTAGCCTTGGGAATACGTACAGCAGCCTCTTATTTGTAGCAAAGATTATTTGTGCTGAAGAAGGAATGAAAGAGCTAAGACTTTCTTTATGCACGGCTGCTGTCCATCTGTGGGCCAGGGTGGACCAGAGCAAAAATTGGATTTAAGCTCTTGGGTCTTGATAGATTATTTGCAAGGTTGCTGTAGGGACTACAGAGAAAGAGGAAAGGGGTGTCATGACTGGGCCTAATTGGGACCAGCAGCTTGGAATTCTGCATGCAGTGCCGTGACTTCTGCTCTGCACTGAACATGGCTCTTGTTGCTGTGTGTTTGGTTGGGCTTGGCTACCATTCATGGAAGTGTCTCCAAATGCAGGCGGAGACCTCAGGGAGGCTCTGCTGTCTTCCAGCCTGGCCGGGCAGGGCAGCCCCAAGGCTCTTCACCTCCAGGGAGGCAGCACTCTAGAGGCCCGTCTGGACAGAGGCCATTCTTGAAAGCACATCTTCTGTCTCTGCCTTGACTAATCAGGGACCCAGTTCCCCAACCTACCTCTTCTTTCCAGTAAAAGCCTGGCCCAAGATCATCCAGATTTATAATTTTTTAACCAAACTTATTATGTACCAAATACTGTTCTAAGTACTTTGCAAATGTTAACTTATTTAATTCATATTAACAAGCCTATAAGGTAGGTCCTAGTATTACCCACATTTTACTATTGGGAAAAAAGGAGGCACAGAGAGGTTAGCATGTTAGCATGAGATCACACAGCTAGTAAATGACAGAACTAGCATCTGAACCCAGGCACTCTCTACGAGTATATGCTGTTTACCCTGACCCTCCATTGCCTCTCAGAGGAAAGCTTTCTTTGCCATCATATAAGACATAAATAAGCAAGAGGAAGGAGGCTTATATAATGGGCATAATAATAGGCCCTGTCTCACTGGGATGAGGTAAGGATCCGTGTCATCATCAATATAAAGCATTTTGCATACTCCCTGGCACGTTGTCACTGCTGAATAGCTACTGCTATTATTATATTGGGTTGGTCAAAAAGTTCGTTCGGGGGCTTCCCTGGTGGCGCAGTGGTTGAGAGTCTGCCTGCCGATTCAGGGGACACAGGTTCGTGCCCCGGTCCTGGAAGATCCCACATGCCATGGAGCGGCTGGGCCCGTGAGCCATGGCCACTGAGCCTGCGCGTCCGGAGCCTGTGCTCCGTGGCGGGAGCGGCCACAACAGCGAGAGGCCCGCGTACCGCAAAAAAAAAAAAAAAAAAAAAAAAAAGTTCGTTCGGGTTTTCCATATGATGTTGCAGAAAAACCCGAACGAACTTTTTGGCCAACTCAATAGATTAAACAAACCTGAAGCCAATAAGGGTTAACTGATTTGTTCAAGGTCACAGAAACAGTTGGCAACCAACTGGGACAAAAAAAAAAAAAAAAATCCAGTTCCCCAGATTGGTCTAGTGGACACGTAGGCCGTTACTTCTCCTCCTGGGATGTTTAAATAGAGACATTCAGCAAAATGCCACAAAATCTCTAAGCTTGTTTCTCAAGTTGTAAGAACAAATTACCTCGGGCCCTGCAGTGCCTCTCATTACTGTGGTCACCAACTGCAAACAGACGGTTTGGTTTTGTCAGTGCAAACAGCCAGCAGTGTGCAGGCACACTTGGATACTTTTTAATATGTAAAGAATTTTCCGGGACTTAATGCCGCCAGAATGTCAGAAGAGTTAATGGCAGACGTGGTTGTGGAAACGTTCTGTATTTTTAGACAACCTTTAATTAAAACACTTTGTATGTCTCGGGGACAAAATCATATGCTACCACTTGAAGGCTGTCAGAAGGGGAAAAAGTATACAAAGCTTCTAAAAGCAGCTTTGCTTATTTTTATCTGAGATGGAGTGAGGGAGCCTTTGCAGGGACAAAGCTATATCTCTTGCTACAAAATTATATGAATTTAATACACGGGGCAAATATGCAAAGTGTTCAACGTATTGTGTTTAAGTTGGTGCATTCAGTGCAACCTTGGGGTCAGTCTGGGGGCGGTGAGCTTAGCCTGGGCCTCCCCAAAGGCCCATGACCTGTAAGACCTTCCTAATAAGTCGGTACAATTGCTTATTAGCTTTGAGCACCCAAACAGAAGGTGGTTGACAGGACTGTGCTAATATGGAACCAGAGGTTCCTACAGTTGCAAGGGATGACACACGCTTCCGACGGAGTCGCCATTTTGAAATGGCTGTCGGAAAGCAACTGTGTGAGAACGTAAAAATAGTGTTTTTATTGCCAAATAATGGGCACAGCAGAAGTCTCCACCATCACTCCATTCCTGACTCCCCTACATACAAACCTTCAAGTCACGAACTTTCAAACATGTGAACGTGCGTTCACAGGTCCAATCGCATAAGTTAGCTCATGTGTCTGGCGTACACTGTCGCGTGCGCACATCCTCTACAAGTGGCTGTGCTTTTGTGTACTTTACTTTCAGGCAGCAGCGGGGAGCCAAAATGCACCCCTAACCCCCATCTTTCCTTCACTTTGAGTTGGTCTGTCACTCTTAACCGTGCTTCTTTTTTATCCCCTCAATGAGCTTCATTGCACCCTCGGGCATCACCCACACTTTAGAAAATAAAGCTGTGATGGTGGATAGGGCTGGGGGAGGGTAAGTGTCTTCATTTCTCACAGCCTTTGGTAATAATAATGTTTCTGATAAACTGCAGATTTGAAATTTGTTTTTAGAGATTTTCACGATGTACCCCGGGTGGCATCCAAACCTCCTGCTTCTCTCAGTGTTGGGAGGTCAAGCAGAATGCACCCGGCACATCATGGGAGCTTGAAGAATTTTAGTCCTTCCCTGTTGGCTACATTTTTCTGGTGCCATGGCTTTTATAGGCAGCCTGTCCCTGCTTTAATGATACCAAGTGACCATTATCCACCCTGAACTACAAAATCATCGGGCTTCCCCAGGGTCCCCAGGAATGTCCAGCTGATGCTTAGCCAGAATCCGAAAATATTTGGTTTTCTCTTCCCCAGTGTTTAAGCTGTGATAAGGGGAAGATGAACTGGGGAACCACCATTATGGCTATTTCTCATCATTGCATCCCTCCCCCTGAAGATGGATGTGTGCCACGTACACCAAATACCTACAGATGGAACAGGGTTTTTCCATGGCCTCCCACTATATGGTTGGACCTATGTTCCTTGGGAAATGTTTTGTTCCCAAGACAAAATATAATCACACTTGAGAGTGAAGAGAAACTATTTAAAAAGAGCACATAGAGGGAATTGGGAATTCTGTGACAAGATACTCATAATACTAAAATCAAGTCGTAAAAGGATCTCAGACTGTTTTCCCTTTTTCTTTTTTTGCAAAATACTTACATCAGGAAGACCAGTGGTAGCTGGACTGTACTAGGTATGGAGTTTGAAGCAAACTAAATTTATAGCTGATTTCCTCCTAGAAATGAATGACAGGATAACATGCATTTATCTTTGGTCTTTTAGATCCATCATTCCCGGCATTTAATAGAAGCAGGTAGAATTTTTAAAAAAATGAACAGATTGATCTGCAGTGAAGGAGGAGCATCAGAAGTAGGGATTAGAAATACAGTAGTAAAAAAAAAAAGCACTTGAGAAAATCTAGTGAAAGGATCTAAAAGTTATTTATTTCTTTTTTTTGCGGTATGCGGGCCTCTCACTGCTGCGGCCTCTCCCGTCGCGGAGCACAGGCTCCGGACGCGCAGGCCCAGCGGTCATGGCTCACGGGCCCAGCCGCTCCGCGGCTAAAAGTGATTTTTTAAAAATTTATGAATTTAGTTTACGGCATTGGGCTTCAAAAATCATTTTCTCTTTCTCAACTTTCAGCTTAGTTCTCTAAGTAGAGTAGGATTCATTTCATTTCCCAATTCAGGGAGATGAGTAGAAATAGTAATTTTGCTTCACTCCCACCAGGAAGACAGAGCGAGCCACTTGAAGAGCATTCTGGAACTCCTCAAGTTGGAAGGAAACTGAGCCGGTCATGCGCTGCAATCACCAGCGGAGCCTACAGACGCCTGATGGTGCAGCTCCAGGAAAGGGATGAGCCTGCTGCGTTTATGAGCACATGGAGGGTCCTAGGCATGTGGGTGTAAGTACTGGGAGAGCATCCTCAAGAGGAGGGACCAAATGTCACATAAAGTGGGAGTTAATATTGTAATTCGGGACGCTGTGGTGGGGCCATTCTCCTCATGACAAACTAGATATCAGGAAGCCCCAATTAAATAAAAGCTACAGACGCGGGCCCTGCCCCTGGAGGTTATGGTGGGGTCTGTTAGGGACGGGAGGCAGAATTTCTGTGCTCGCAGAGCTCCATGGATAATTCTGATGCACAGTTGGGACTAGAAACTACCGTGATGTAGGGTGGCGGAAGTTGACTGACAGCCGGAGAGTCAGCTAAGCTTTCCAAACCCAGCTGGTTCCTGGTGGATGTGGGGCTTGTGAGCATGTGGGGTGGGTGAAAGGGAAGGATTAGTCATTTCATAAAGAACTCACTTTCCAGGTGCAGAAGTTGAGCTAGAAGTCGCTTCTTTTTCCTCTAAACCAGTGGGTCCCTAGAGAGATCACGGCCTCACAAGTTGGGCGTGTGAATGTAGGAAAAGTTTAATGCCGCCTCCTGTCTTCCCTGACCCTGGTGGGAGGAAAGGGGAGGGTCCTGGGGGTGTTCCTGCAGCTCATGGGACCCCCTAAGAAACTGGCTCTTTCCCATGGAACCAGGGAAGACGTCACACTTTTGTCACTGGATTCTGGTAGGTGCCAGGGAAGCAGCTATTACTGGGAGAGCCACTGGGACCTCTGTTTTACAGAGTAAGTGGGTGCAGTCCTAACTTTCATTGAGAAAGGCCAGGTATTGTGTGGCTTAGTTGCCCAGGCAAAAGTGACCACCTATTCTTTATGAATACATAACTAAAAACCAATTTACATTTATATTTCCTATACAGCTTTGACCACTACATTCAAAGTGATGTGTCATAATCACCCAGCTCTATAGTGAAGGCCTATAGACGTCAACCACTAAAACGAGCAGTCTACTGGCTAAAGAAGGCTTGTTGCAGGTGGCATTTGCCTGGAGACATGAGGGCCCAGGGAGGAGATCCTGGAGGATGTCTTATCAGGACATGAGGGGATCTTGTGGAAGGAGAATTGTGTGCAAAAGCATGGAAGCGGGCAACAATGGGGAGAAGTGAGGCAAAAGCGGGTCCTTGATAATTTGGCTGGACTTTAGGGCATATGGAGGGAGTGGTAGGAAAGAAGGTAGCACAGGAAAGCTGGTGGGGGCTTGCAAAGGAGTTTGAAAACTAGGCTAAGGAGTCTGAATGTGATTTTAGAGGCACTGGGAAACTATAAGGCTTCTGGACAGGGGAGTGATGATACCTCTAAAATAGTAACCCAGGGCAGAGAAGCTGGAGGTGAAAGGCCATGGGGCATAGTATGTGTGTGGGATGCAGCAATGAACACTGATACCACTGATACAGTGGCCGTGAGAACTGGGAGAAGGAAGCCTGCGGGAGGAGGTGTTACAGAGGCAAGAGCTATCAGTTTAAGGGAAAACTGAATCAAAGAAGACTCCCAAGTTACTGGCCTGGGTGACTGGATACTGGCTGTGCACCATTAATAGAAACAAAGAAAATGGGAGACAAAGCAGACACTGGGGCAGGGCAGAGTTCAGCTTTGGATGTACTGAGTTTGAGACACGGCTAAGGCATCCAGGTGGAGATGCTTAGCATGCTCTGGGAAAATCAGGACCAGGAAGAAAGCAGCCTCGGAATGTGGATACAGGCGTCATTTGCATAACAGGGCTAGATAGAGCCCAGGGATTGGTTGGCATTGCAAAGATGGTGGAATGGGAGAGTTCATGTCAATATCAATATCAGAGCAATATTAGGTACCGTGCCAGGTACTATGCACTATCTCCACCTGTGAAACAGCTCTATGAGATAGACCTTATTATCCTCTTTTATAGAGAAGCAAACAGAGACTCAGCCCTTCTCAGTAACATGGACAGTGGGCAGCAGAGCTGAGATTCAAGACCAGGTCTGTACGAGTTCAGCAGACCTTGTTTTCCACCCCATCCTTCTATACTTCTATAAATTAAAAAATCCTTCTAAAAAAAAAAAAAAAAATAGGAAGGACAAAATCTCAGCATCGAGGACAGTCTTTTGAAGCGAGTATATTCAGCCACGTGGTTCTTTCAGTTGCGTCAGGGGACTCTCAACTGGGAAAGGACTAATGGATGAAAAAGAACATAAACTCTGCGGTTGTCCTGATGCATTTGAATTCCCACTCAACCACTTACAAGCCATATTAATTAAACGACCTGACTCTCAGTTTTCTCCTATGAAAATGGTAACAAATGCGATGCTGTAGATGAAGCATGTGACAGAGTAGCTGATACTCTCAATAAATGTCAGTTTCCTCTCTCCTTTTCTAGCTTTCCCAACATCAGGTGGTTTAGAAGTCAAAGTATTTATTCCTTATTTCAATGGCACTCACTTTTGGGGCTCTTGGTAGGTCAAGGGTAGGTGCTAGGCATGAAACATGATTATTATAGAAACAGAATTTTGTGTTATTGGTGTGGTAGGCAGAATAATGATCGCCCAGAGATGTCTATACCCTAATCCCCAGGATCTGTGCCTATGTGAGGTTAAGTGGCAAAGAGAAATGGCGGTCGCAGATAGAAGGTGACTTGAATGGAATCAGATGACTTTAAGATGGGGAGATCTTCCCGGGTTATCTGGGAGGGCCCAATGTAATCACAAGGGTCCAGAGAAATGGAGAAGGAAATCAGAAGAGAGAACCAGAGGGATGGCCGAGTGAGAAGGACTCAGCCTGACATTGCTGCAAAGAGAGGGAAAAGTAAGGAATGTGGGAGGCCTTTACAAGCTGGGAAAGGCATGGAAACAGATTGTGCCCTGGAGCCTCTGGAAGGAACATAGCCCTGCAGGCAAACTGATCTGAGCCCAGCGAGACCCATTTCAGACTTCTGCCCTATACAACTGCAAGTTTGTGCTTCAGTCGCTCCATTTGTGGTAACTTGTTACAGCAGCAATACAACTGCGATGCTGAAAGGGACTACACAAATGATGTTGTCCAGGCCATTCATTATATAAAGGAGGACTCTGAGGCCCAGAGAGGTGAAAGTGCCTTGGGAAGTTACTCAGGAAGGAATAAGCCTCGTTGGGGGAAGGGTGTGCTTACCTGGTCTGCCCCCTCTGGCAAAGCCTGTTGTCTGCAATATACTTCCCCTGGCTGTCCTTCTTAGGAGAGGTTTATACCACTGGCCTTTGTACCTCTCGGCTAGAGGTAAAGCCCTCTGTGGTCAAGGGGCCCTAGAGCTTAAGACCATCTGAACATTTGTCGTATCAGTGGACTGAAGTCTTTAGATAACACTACAGCTTCCTAAGGTGTCCTATGAGCTGCTCACCTTGATTTCCTCCACCTGGGCTTCTGTTGTGTGACAAACAGCTCAGTAGCGACTGTGTGCTACAAAAGGACCCATTTAAGCTTTCACAGATGTTGATTTCTGAGGCCGGTTCAAGTCCTGAAATGCCTCATTTTATGTGACAGCTATCCTGTTATTTCACTTACCACCTGCCTTCTTACAAAGAGGGTGACTTTCTACTGTAATGTTGAGGTGAAGAAGGGGTTTCATACTTTCCGAGGCCACAGACGCCACACCTGCGCCTTGGTCGTAGAACTCAAGACCTGAGAATTGTTTTGCCTGTGACATTATGAAAACATTGCTGCTTCTTAATGTTTTCACAACCTCTGGATTCCAAGCAATACAATGTTCTCCACCAGTGTCATAACCCCTCCTGCCCCAAAAAGCCCAAATACTTTAAAAAAAACACATAAAGAGCAAAAAAAGTTAAGAAACTTAATCAGATGTCAGAACAATGAAGGATTTTCATTATATGTAGTTTCAATAACAAAAATGCTATACTGTTAGTATATCAATTTTAAAAGCGTCAAGCCAAAAAAACCTAAGGAGTTCTTCACTCTCCTTTCTTAAAAAAGAGTCAGTGTGCTTGTATCAATACTACATGGTTTTGATTTAAATTGTTTTTTGTTCTAAAGTTGCTATATATTTCTTCCACCAATCATTTCGTTTTTATCCCTACATCCATCTTCTTTTTGGACGCACAGTTGCTTTCTTAGTTTCAGTGGCTCAGTATGAGAGACAGGGAGAGAGAGAAGGAGGAACTTAGACTACTCGGTGACGTGAAATCTGGCTATAATTCTGTGTAAGGACTAATGTCGGTTTACCATCTCTCTCCCTTTTCTGTTCAGCATCAAAGCAACTCTCCCTGCATTGCTGAGTTGGGGGCAGGGAGTCCAATGTACTTCTGGCTCACTTTTACCCCGAGGGTGTAGCTTTTCATCACTGTGGCAGAATGTGGGGTGTGGAAGGGCCATATCAGATTCCTCACTATGGGTGACCCTTGGCTTTAACTTCTGTGCTTTGGTCCTTGGCCCGGAAGGCCATGAAAAGAATAGTTCAGTTTTCCCTGCAAGAACAAATGGCTGGAGCAGGGTTAGATTACCTCACCGGGTCCTGGTCTTTTTCTGAGTTTTGGCCTGTGAATTGCTTGGTAAAGAAGTGTCTAAAGCCTAGTGGGGAAGTGTTTATGTGAGGCTCTGGATCATTATTGGAAACGATCATTGAATTGCATTCCCCCCAAGAGATGTTGAGGTCTTAACCTATAGTACCTGTCAATATGACCTTATTTGGAAGTAGAGTCTTTGCAGATCATCAAGTGAAGGTGATTAAGTTAAGGTCCTTAGGGGGCCCTGATCCAGCATGACTGTGCCCTAATAATAAGGGGAAACTTAGACCCAGAGATAGACATGCATAGAGTGAAGATGGTGTGCTCACAAGGAGAATGCCATGGATAAGTCAAATAATGTCTGCGGCTTATCCGAAGCTAGGAGAGAGGAATAAGACAGATCCCCCCTCACTGCCCTCAGAAGAAACCATCCCGGCTGGCATCTTGATTTCAGACTTCCACCTGCAGAACTGAGAGACAGTAAATTTCTCTTGTTGAAGCCACCCAGCTAGCAGTAGCTTGTTATGGTAGCCCCAGGAAATTAATATGCTGGCTGAATGGAGACTTGAAGGATGAGTGGGAACCTTCCAAGTGAATAAGTGGAAAAGACACCCTGTACAGAGAAACAGCTCAGGCCAACTTGCAGAGGTAAGAGAGAGCATCTGTGGAGCATCTGCATGGAGCGGGGGAGGCTGGATCACGAGAACTCACAGAGAGGGATGAGGCTGGTGAAACAGGCATGGGCAAGAGGATAAAATACATTTTTGCCCTAGGATCTATTCTGAGAACAGCTGGAAGCAACTTAAATTTTAAGTGGGCATGGATGGGTAACTCAATCACAATTATGTTGTGTTTTAGAAAGAGCACACTTGAAGGAGTTCTGAGATTGGACTAGAAAGGAGGTGGGAAGGGGAGACTGAAGACCAGTACTACCAGGGAGGCTGTCTTTGTGGTCCTCCAGGTGGGAAATGACAAAGGCCTGAACTAACACAGTGGCAGTGGTTTTGGGGGGAGAAGGATATAGTCTTGAGATGAACAGGACCTGGGGTTAATTAAACCGGGAAGCAGAGGATGGTTATCAGATGTCAAGCCTGGGATCCCGGAGGGAAGGATGGCGCCATACAGAGAAGAAGGGGAACAACTTTGAGGGCCATGGAGTAGGTGCTGAGTTTAGTTTGGACATGTTGAATTCCAAGTGCCTTTGGACATTGGAAAGGAGATAATCAATTATCAGTTAAAAGACTGGAATTCAAGAGAAAGATCTGTGTTGGAGATAGAGAGTCATCACTTAGAGGTGGCAATTAAAGCCAGGAATGTGGATATGTCACATTCAAAGAAAAGATATGGTGTGAAAAGAGAAGAGAGCTGAGGATGGAACCTTGGGGAGTAACACAATCTAAGAGAAGGAGAGAGGAAGGGGAGCCAGTAAAGGGCGCCAAGAACGGGGAGCCAGTAAAGGACGCCAAGGACGGGCAGCCAGGGGGATAGGAAGAGACCAGGAGAGAATGTTGCATGGAAATGTAGGATGGAGAGCCAGCCAAGAGAAACAAAGGCAACAAAAAAGCCCAATAAGGCCAAAGACTTCAAGGCACGGTCAGTTGGACAATTTGGAGGTTATTGGTGACGGGAATGAGAGCAGTTTCAGAATGAAGTGAAGGGACATAAATGAGTCTGGGATGGTTTGGGGAGGGAGGGGGAAAGGAGAACACAGAGCTCTCTCGTGTCAACTCCCATTTCATGAAATCTGACCACAAAGGGATAAAAAATAAGGTGCTAACTGGAAGAGACACCAGGAGGAAGCCCACGTGGAAAAGGAGAAAACGTGGTCGGTGCCCAGGGAGAAGCAGAATCCAGAAGTGTGCAGAGAGTGTACTCGGCACTCTCCACTTAGTCCTTCCCAGTTGGGCGAATGGAAAAATCCCCTCCCCCACCCTTTATTATTATTATTATTATTTTGCTTAAGCACGTTTAGATTTCTGTCACAGGAAGTTTGTAAACAGGGCTGGTGAAAGGCACCGGGATGAATGAACTTCCCTCTGATTCAGGACCCTCAAAGTTCAGTGCATTGCCTTGTCTGACTGCTCACACCTGCTCAAGAGAAGACCCCAAATAGCAAGGAAAGGCTGCCACTGACACAGGGAAGAATGAAGGGCCACTGTGATCTGCAGGCATTTTGTAGATAATTACAGAGCTACAATGTAGCTGTCAAGGATCTCGGCTTGTAAGTGAACTGAACGGTTTTGATAAAGCCTTGACTCTGTGGGGCTGTGGCACGTTTATACTGCCTGCATAGAACACCATCCTGTTCTCTTCCAGATTACAGGGTTTTACAGAATGAGGGCTGACCCTGCAATACAGAGGTTTCACAGTTAAAGCTTGACGTCTTCAAAGTCATCTTCCAACAAATTATTTAAATATCAGACTATTAGTTTCAGAGTTTGATATTAACCCTTCGATAAAGGGGGCTATTTTGCCTTAAGCCCCATCTCCACAGTTTAGAGTTTCCAATAGAAGAGGGAACCAAGCATTTATTGAAGAATTAGAGTTTGCTATGTGCCATACTAAGTACATCCACATAGGGGTCTCATTCAGTTGTCATACAGAACTACCATATGACCCAGCAATCCCACTACTGGGCATATACCCTGAGAAGACCATAATTCAAAAAGAGTCATGTACCACAGTGTTCATTGCGGCTCTATTTACAATAGCCAGGACATGGATGCAGTAGAGGTATCTTGATCCCATTTTTTAAACTCTTTTTTAAAAAACATTATTTATTTATGTATTTATTTTTGGCTGCGTTGGGCCTTCGTTGCTACGCGGGGGCTTTCTCTAGGGGCGGCAAGCGGGGGCTACTCTTCGTTGCAGTGCACAGGCTTCTCATAGCGGTGGCTTCTCTTGTTGCGGAGCACAGGCTCTAGGTGCACGGGCTCAGTGGTTGTGACTCGTGGGCTCTAGAGCACAGGGTCAGTATTTGTGGCCCACTGGCTTAGTTGCTCCGTGGCTTGTGGGATCTTCCCCGACCAGGGATCGAACCCACGTCCCCTGCATTGGCAGGTGGATTCTTAACCACTGTGCCACCAGGGGAGCCCACCATTTTTTTTTTAAAGATGAGGAATGACTTATAAGTGAGGAAGCTTGGATTCAAACTCAGCTCAGTTTCCATCTGTCCCCCCCTCCACCCCCTCCCCACTCCTTGCTCAGCAGCTTGTAAAGATCTGTGCAAGGTGTCTAGGAAAGAACACATCATAAATGCAAAATGCATTTCTGTGCATGAAGAGCAATCTCTTGCACAGTAATCTGATTTTACTTGAAACAAAGAAGATTTCAGCCTTTGCGTATTTGAGGAACAAACTGTGGTTCTCATTACAAATCTTGCAGAAATTCAAATTAAGATTTCCCTATGGGCTACTAGAGTCAAAATGACTTCCTGGAAGATGTGAGACTTGAACTGGGCTTTGGGGGACGGAGAGTTTGAGAAGGTAAATAGGCCATTTTACAGCCCAAGAACCCTTTAGGGAAATCCAAAGATTGGGTCTAGTACAGGATTTCTGCAAGATATTTAGAACATTGACTGGACCACAATGAAGGTTAAACTATGACATGGATTTGGTCGATTAAGTCAATCAAGATGAGCTAAAACCCAAAATGGTAGACTATAGGGAGCTATCGAAGAACTTGAGCATTTATGAGCCCATATATTTGGAAGTAAAAGCCCATGTGACTGAAGTTCTCAGAAGAATGTGAGCAAGGAAACTAGAAGGCAAAGATTTTTAAAGAAAAGAGAAAGCATTTTCTTATCTGTCTGTTGAAATTTATCTCCATCCTTTAAGATATACCTCCAGTGCCACTTCCTCGAGGCCTCTCTAAATGACGGTGGTTTCTTATTGTTCAGTTAGAGTTACTTTTGAACATGTCCCATCTCCTCAGCTGGGCTCTGGGCTCAGAGAAAGCAGGGAATGGATCTTGTTCAACTCGTAAATGTGAACAGTTTGCAAATCTTTATATCCAGTAAATAAATTTTGATAATCTATTGTGTTAGGCATGGTGCTAGTCGCCAGGGGTACATAATTTTTTTGTTGGATGGATGAAATTGATGTAAAGAGAGAGGACTAGATGTCTCAAAGGTCCATCCTTACTGTAGCATCCATGGATTTATGAATCACTGCTGGGCAAGGGAGAGCTAAGCCTTCTAGGGTTAGAGCAAGCCTTGACGAGGCAGTACATACTGGGGAACCAGGTGATACTTGGGAGGGGGTGTTGGCTGTTGGGCTGGGTGTGAACAGCAACAACAAGACTAAAATGGACAGGGGAGCATTCTACAGAGGGACCTTCAGGCCACACTTGGAGGCACCAACGCTTGGGTCTGTGGGATGCATGCACAGTTTTTCCTTCTCACTGTGCTTCAGTCTCTTCATCTGTGACTGTGTCCACATGGGCCTTTGCATGATGGGACCCAGATTGGGGATGCATTAGTTGCTTTAGTCCCATCAAGGCTGTGATCTCTTGGTTTTTTGCAATACTCTTGGTTTTGAAATCATCCATGAGAGGTGTTCCCTAAAATGCCTAATCTCTGAATTTATTCTTATCTTACACACTGATAAATTCTTGTTTAATGACTGAAAAATACCAGGAGCACCTCTGCAGAGGTAAAACAGGTAAGACAGGAGAAAAGAGCATCTCTTTGGGGCACCTTTCTCATTGTACCTCTGTGTCTTACCTCTGTTATTTTATTCATTTAAGGTTGGCTACTGAAGTAATTATGGAAAGAACCAAACATCCTATTCCCTAACAGTTCTCTCACAGATGTAAATTCTGAAATCGACATCACAGGATTGGAATTTGCCAGGATGCATGTGTCGAACATATTATAGGTATGTGACAACTTAGAAATACTTTAAGGAATTATATGACCCAGAATGTTATGTCTTGTATTTGCATGAGCCGACATGCTGTTTTTCTTTATTTTTTTGGAAAATAGTCAGGTTGAGCTGGAGGGTGCATGCTTTACTATTTGAACGCCAGGCCAGTTTCATGCATTATTCTTAAATGTTGCTAATCCTGTAGATTTGACATAAGTGCAATTCTGCTGAATGAATACATTAATTCGTGTTGTGTTATAAAGCCCCTTTATCTAACAATTGCACCTGTCACAGGGTATCCTCAATTTGCTTAACTAAAGATATTTTTCTGAGGTCATTTGTTTTTCTTTCTAGGGTTAAAAGTCTGCACAATTTTCCTTTTTACTCACATCAGCAGAGGTTCTCAGAATGCTTGGAAATGAACACTACATGCTCTGTTTTAAAGTCTTAGGTGATTTTCCCCATGGGGCATATACATTTACTTCTTAAGGTCTTGTAATTCACTTGAAAATGTACATTTACTCACACTAATAAAATTTTCTTCCAGCGATATATTTTCCTGTATTACCTCATCTCATTAAGCACTAGACTCTCTCATGCCTGGATTTCCCCCAAAGATTGTGGGAAATTTGTGGCTGGCTCCATGAAATGAGCTCTTATTCTGTGATTGCCTAAAAATAGTCATACCAAACCACAAAAACATATTGCAAGTGACTTAGATTAATGCCTTTCTTCTGTGTTCAGGAGCCATTAGGTGATGGGGCAGGAAGGAGCCTTAGAGATCATCTGGGCAAGACTTTAAGTTTACAGATAAGAAAACTGAGTCCCTGAGAAGTAAAAGGATTTGCTTGTGGTCCACAGTGAGTCCTTGGCATCTCTAGCACTGGAACTCACAACTGTGGATTTCCTCCTGTGAGGAGGAAAGGTCCAACTTTCATGCTTGGAAAATAGGAGAGCAGGACATTTGGAATCCTAGGGATCTGGATTAAAATCTCAACTTGATTAGTGTCTGTGCGGACCTTGGGAAATCTCTGTATATCTCAGTCTACTCATTTCTAAAATGAGTATAAGAATAGTGGAATCAGGCTTCCCTGGTGGCACAGTGGTTGAGAGTCTTCCTGCCGATGCAGGGGACACGGGTTCGTGCCCCCGTCTGGGAGGATCCCACGTGCCGCGGAGCGGCTGGGCTCGTGAGCCATGGCTGCTGAGCCTGTGCGTCCGGATCCTGTGCTCCGCAGCGGGAGAGGCCACAGCAGTGAGAGGCCTGTGTATCGTAAAAAAAAAAAAAAAATGAATAGTGGAATCCTCATAGAATTGTTATGAGTGGTAAATGACATAATTTATGCAAGGAGATTAATACAGTGTCTGGCATGTTGTAACTGCTCAATGATTAGTAGGTAATGTTCTTGTTATTTTTATGAGTATAGAATAAAGGTTGAATATTTATGTTACTAAGATAAGCAGCCTGAAGCAAAGGTGACTGCTTTCTATAAATGATTGCTTGAGAAAGAAATATTTGGTGTGTGTGGGGAGAACAAACAATTTTTTGCTGTCATCCTGCTTATTTTTTTTGGCGGTACGTGGGCCTCTCCCCGCTGTGGCCTCTCCAATTGCAGAGCACAGGCCCCAGACGCGCAGGCCCAGTGGCCATGGCTCACAGGCCCAGCCACTCCACGGCATGTGGGATCCTCCCAGACCGGGGCACGAACCCGTGTCCCCTGCATCCGCGGGAGGACTCTCAACCACTGCACCACCAGGGAAGCCCCATCCTGCTATTTTGAATTGGCAGTAGACTGCTTGGAAGTTGAATCACGCCCCAAATACCTGATCCTGCAATTAGGGCAGGAAACGCCTAGGTGGCAGTGGTTTCTTAGTCATGGTTCTTTGATTTTAGTCACCAAATTGGTGATAAAAGAAGAGGTAATTTGAATATTTTCTTATTCATACCCATTTTAAAGTAGACCTGCTTATCACCACCACAGACACACATTTATTAAAATAGTTTAATGAACACAGCTTTGAAGTCAGATATACTTGAGTTTGAATCTTTTCACTTTTTAGACCAACTTGGGCAGTCCCTGTGTAACCAACACCCAAATCAAGAAGCGGAATATTGTCAGCTGTTTGCTTTGTGCTAAAACACTGAGCTACTCATCTCTTAGGTTTGTGTCCTTTTCTGTTTTTGTGTCATGTTTCAAAACATTTAAAGTTAAAAATAAAAGGATCTGTTCACAAAAACAAGTGCTTAGTACAAACATGAAGACTTTGGTGACCTGGGGAGCAAAGCCCTTTCTGGGACTTAATGCAGAATATAAAGTGTCATCACTGGTTGCCCAGCTCTCCTTGTCAGCTATCCAGCCTCTAAATCATTAGGGATAAAATTTTTTATATAGTTGATCAATTCAAGAAACTAATACTGGGCTGTGGATGGGGTAAAGGGAAAACATTTTTTCCAGAGAATATACATATGACTACTATTTGTTTACCTAATGATTCAAGGCTCATCCACTGCAGAGTTCATCAGGATTTACAGAGTGCCTCTCCCAACATTTAATTTTAAAACTAATTTTAAAACCTGGAGAAATGAAATCTGTCAAAGTAAAATTTACTCCAATTCATAACAGAACTCTTTCTTCCCTAATCATAATCGGGTATGTTCTGTGATTTAAGTGTGGGTTGACTTTTAGGACTTATATAGAGTCCTTTCTTGATTCGCTTCAATATTAATATTTGCATTAATTTATTTATGAAATGGGGTATTCATTTTGCCCAAAATACACACACACACACCACACCTCATGAAACATACCTTTGTAATTATATTTTTAGCTAAAAGACTGAATACTGTCTTCCTGTACCACGTGTGACTCTTCAAAGTGAAAAACTCTTGCTCCTCTTCGTGTAAACGTTTAAAAATTTTCAAGGGCAAATGTTTCACCATTAAATTTAATGTATTAATTTTTACATGGTTTATAAAGTAAGAGTAAAAATTATAGATCAAAAGATTGTGCAAATTAAAAAAAAAAAAAAAGAAGTGGAATATTGGGACTTCCCTGGTAGTGCAGTGGTTGAGAATCCGCCCACCAATGCAGGGGACACACATTCGAGCCCTGGTCTGGGAAGATCCCACATGCTGCTGAGCAACTAAACCCGTGCGCCACAACTACTGAGCCTGTGCTCTAGAGCCCACGAGCCACAACTACTGAAGCCTGTGCGCCTAGAGCCCATGCTCCACAACAAGAAAAGCCACCGCAATGAGAAGCCCATGCACTGAACAAAGAGTAGCCCCCACTCACTGAAACTAGAGAAAGCCAGCGCGCAGCAACAAAGACCCAATGCAGCCATAAATAAATAAATAAATAAATAAATAAATTTATTTAAAAAAAAAAAGAAATGGAATATTACCAGCACCCCAGATGCCCTCCTTTGCCTTCACCAAGACATCATACCCCTCAAGAGAAACACTATCTTGACTTCTCTCACCATACATTTGTTTTGCATATTTTCGAGCTTAGTGTAAATGGAGTCATACAGTATGTACTCTTTTGTGTCTCTCTTCTTTTGCTTACTATTATGCTTTTGAGATTCATCCATCTTCCTGTGTGTTGGTTTATTTTTCACTAAGATATAGTATTCCACTGGGCAATTATACTTCTATCTATACAATATACTATTGATGAATATTTATTTGTTTCCAGTTTGGGGCTATTAAAATATGATACTAGGGATATTCTTTTTTTAAATTAATTAATTTATTTTTATTTTCATTTTTGGCTGCGTTGGGTCTTCGTTGCTGTGCGCAGGCTTTCTCTGGTTGTGGCGAGTGGGGGCTACTCTTAGTTGCAGTGTGCAGGCTTCTCATTGCAGTGGCTTCTCTTGTTCTGGTGTGCAGGCTCTAGGTGTGTGGGTTTCAGTAGTTGTGGCACGCGGGCTCAGTGGCTGTGGCACACAGGCTTAGTTGCTCCATGGCATGTGGGATCTTCCCTGACCAGGGCTTGAACCCGTGTCCCCTGCATTAACAGGCGGATTCTTAACCACCGCGCCACCAGGGAAGCCCTAGGGATATTCTTTTTTTTTTTTTTTTTTGCGGTACTCGGGCCTCTCACTGTTGTGGTTTCTCCCGTTGTGGAGCACAGGCTCCAGACGCGCAGCCTCAGCCGCCATGGCTCATGGGCTTAGCCTCTCCGCGGCATGTGGGATCCTCCCGGACCGGGGCACGAACCCATGTCCCCTGCATCGGCGGGCGGACTCTCAACCACTGCGCCACCAGGGAAGCCCTGGGATATTCTTATAATGTATTTTGTGCATATACGTATGCAATTCTTTGGGGTATATATATATATATATATATATATATATAAAACACTAAAGGGTCATATGCTATGTGTAAATTATAGCTAAAGCTGTAAATTATACTTTAGTACATATTGACAGTTTTCTGAAGTGGTTGTGTTAGTTTACACTTCTATCAGGTGCCTATCAGAGTTCCAGTTGTCCTATGTCTTTGACAACAACTGGCATTGTTACATTAAAATTGTTTTTAAATGTTCTAGCAGGTGTATAGTGGTGTCTCTGTGTTTTTAATATGTATTTTCCTGATGACTAATAATGTTGAGAACATTTCCGTATACTTATTAGCCATTTGGAGGTTCTCTTCTGTGAATCTCCTGTTTAAGACTGTTTTCTAGGGTTGAACAGGGATCTGTTAACTCTTTTTAAATTGATATGTAAGGGTCCTTTATACATGCTGGGTAAAAATCCTCTTCTCCCACTAATTGGCTTACCTTTCACATTCTCATTGGTGTCTTTGGATAAATAGGAATTCTTTAATGAAGTTCAATTTGCTATTCTTTTTTTTTATGTTTGTGCTTTTTTGGGGGAGAGGGCAGATGGTGTCTTTTTAAAGAAATACCAGCCTACCCCTAGGTCATGAAGACTTTGTGTTCTCTTATGCTACTGCCTAGAAACTTTATTGTTTTACTTATTATATTTGGGTCTATGACCTACGTGGAATTGATCTGTTTTATAGTAAGAGTAAGGGATTCAGATATTTTAATTTTTCTGGATGGCAAACTGACCCAGCAACATTTATGGAACAGATCATCCTTTCCTCAATGTATTGCAAGTTAGTCTGTGTCAAAATTTATGTGAACATATATACGTACTTCTGGACTCTCAGTTCAGTTCCATTAGTTCTTTTGTCTAGTTTCGTGCCAGTACCAGGCAGTGCTACTTACTGGAGCTTTATAATAAGTTGTCATATCTGGAAACATAAGTCATTTAAACATGTTCTTTGTCTTCAAGTTTGTTTTCCAACGTTCTTGCTCCTTTTGCATTTCCATATAAATTCTGCGATCAGCTTGTCAATTTCTACAGGAAGATCTGCCAGAATCTGATTAAGATTACGTTGAATCTATTGATAAGTTTGGGTGAACCGACATCGTTATAATATTGAATCTTCAAATCCATGGACATGGTGTACTTTTCCAAATATTTAGGTCTTTCAAAAATTCCTTTCAGTAACATTTTTAACATTTTCTGTATAGAGGGCTCTTATGTCTTATCCCTAGATTCTTTGGATGTTACATCATGTGTGCATAAGGATACTTATTTCCAATACTTTCTTTAATACTTTGAACTTTATTTTTTTCTTGCTTTACTTATTTATACTAACTAGGATTTCTAGTACAGTGTTGAATAGAAATGGTGATAGTGGCAGCTGTCTCATTTCCAAACTTAGGTGAATCGGTTTCAATATTTTACCATTAATTAAGTTTATTGTGTATTTATTTTGCAGATTCCTTTTATCAGGAAGTTAAAGAAGTTTCCTTTAATTCCCAATTTGCTAAAATTAAAGAAAAAATCACGAATAGGTAGTTAATTTCCTTAATGTCTTTCTTTCTCACTTATTTGAAAAAACCTGTTTTCTCCATTTTTACGTTAATCTGGTGATTAAGTTTTAAATGTGAAACCAAGTTGCATTCTTAAAATAAACCCAACTTGATTGATCCTTATTAATTTTCTTTTTCTTATATCACTGGATCATCTGATTTGCTAATTTTTTTTTTTTTTCCGGTTTGCGGGCCTCTCATTTTTGTGGCCTCTCCCGCCGCGGAGCACAGGCTCCGGACGCGCAGGCCCAGCGGCCGTGGCTCACAGGCCCAGATGCTCCGCGACACGCGGAGCACGAACCCGCGTCCCCTGCATCGGCAGGCGGACTCCCAACCACTGCGCCACCAGGAAAGCCCTGATTTGCTTATATTTTATTTTTGATTTTTGCATCAATATTCATTGGACTATATACTCTTTTTTTGTATAAATTTTTTAGGTTTTGGACTCAAAGAAATGCTGGATGATGAATAAAAGGGCTGGAAGGTATTCCTACTATTCTCCTGTTCTCTGGAAAAGTTTGTGTAAGATAGAAGTTCTTTTTTAAATATTTGAAGAACTTACTGTTGAAGCTATTTGAGCTTGGAGATTTCTTTATGGGAGGGTTTAAAATTAGGCATTCAGGGACTTCTCTAGTGGTCCAGTGGTAAAGAATCCACCTTCCAATGCAGGGGATGCGAGTTCAATCCCTGGTCAGGGAACTAAGATCCCACATGCCTCAGGGCAACTAAGCTTGTGCGCTACAACTACAGAGCCCACATGCTCTGGAGCCCATGTGCCACAACTAGAGAGAGAAAACCTGTGCTCCACAACTAGAGAGAAACCCACATGCTGAAACGTAGAGCCCACATGGTGCAAGCAAAAGATCCCGAGTGCGGCAACTAAGACCCAATGTCCCCCCCAAAATAAAGAAAATAAATTAAAAACAATTAGGCATTCAACTTCTTTTATAGATATAGGGATATTCTAATTTTTTATATCTCCTTAGTGTCAGTTTTGATAAGTTGTATTTTTTCAAAGAATCTGAAGTTTTTCATTGATATCTATGGTTTTCTACACAATATCATCCTTTGTGCCATCAAGACCAATTGGTGATGCACTAGTTTAAAAAACATATCCCATGACTATCTTTATGATTTTCTTCCAAGCTGTTATCCACTCTGCCCACTTTGCCAAATCTGCAAGTTTTTATGTTGTCACTTTTCTATTTGAATTAACTCATGACTTGATGCTTTCTTTAATTGAATCACATGTCACTAAAGTTAGATTCTATTCAAAGTCTGCAGGAAGTTTCCAGTGTTCAACACCTTAACTATAGTCCTGCTTGATGTGTTAATTTGTAGTACCAGCCTCTCGATGCTTTGAACATTTGGCAACTTTTTTTCTATTTTCAGTTACGTTACTTGGCCATGTAGTACAAATAATGAACAGACTCAGTTGAAGCAAAGGTAAGACAAATAGTGACAACCAAGCTGGGGCACATGTAAGTCATGACAACTACTTCAAAACTACTGCATGTCTGAAAATAATTTCATGATGTAATCGATCCCAATTTTAGAGCTGTTTAAAAATATCATATAACAGATGAAATATGATAGCTCTTTAAAATACAGTGACACTTCTCAGTCTTTTTTTCTCTTCTGAAATTTTTGTTTTCTTTTGTGTTTATAGAAGCATTTATCCATTATAAAACTGGAAAAATAGGATAAGCAACAAGGTCCTACTGTATAGCACAGGGAATTGTATTCAATATCTTGTGATAAACCATAATGGAAAAGAATATGAAAAAGAATATATGTATATATATATATATATATATATATATATATATATATCAGAATCACTTTGCTGTACAGCAGAAATTAACACAACATTGTAAATAAACTATACTTCAATAAAATAAATTTTAAAAATAATAAAACTAAAGAAAACAAGACTGGAAAAATATAGGGCTATATTGTCTCCTAGTTGTTTGATTTCATTTATTGTAACATACTTAATATAATGTAAATTTGTAATTTATTTTGAGGAATCATTTGAGGTAGGGATTTAATTTTATGTTTTCCCAAGTAGTTATACTAGAATATATCATGAAATACTGAACTATGGATGTCAGTGTTCCATATGTTTAAGATATTCATCTCTTTTAATTTATTTTCCATTTGTTATTTTAACAGGAATCTAGTTGAGCAAGGTGTATGGAAATGGAAAAAGCTGTTCATTCAATTTTCCAATGTCACATGGTAGTTTCTGAATGGTCATTTCTTTGGACTGAGAGTTCCCTGGAGGGCCTTATTCACCTTGCCTGCCCCCAGAACCTAGAATTGATTCTAACTCATGCTGCCATTGAAACTTTTTTTGTATCCACAATCCCATATGGCTCTTTGGAAACTCCTGCCTGGTGGGAGAATGAGAAGTGTTACCATCCACAATTGCACAGCTTGTCAACGGAAAGATCAGGGTGAGCCAGACCCCCTGACCATGTGTCCCCTTCTGTGATCTATCCAGAGGCCCTCCTGGTTGCCTCTTCACCAGTCTGGTTACTCCTAATAGGGTTGACCACTTTTTGTTCCTTTTTCTTACAACATCTGTGCAATAAATCCTACAATTTGGAGACAATTAGGTCACTGTGAGCATTGTAAGAAGGGATATTTAGTTATTTAGGCAGAGTTCAGTCATTTTCCAGAAGGCTGTTTTTCCTGTGCCATCATTGACAAAACACTTGGGAAGCAGTCTGTGAATCAGGTCTTAGGTTTAGTGCTAGGGACATAGGAATGTACCCCATAGGCAGTTGTCCTAGTACAGTCAGAGGAAATCTTCACTTACAGGATCAGTTACCTCCTTTTCTGTGAGAGGGCCCCCAAGAATACCCTGGATGGAAGAGTCAAAGATAAGGCAGGTACTCTTGCTTTGGGACGGACTATGGTCTCAACTGATGATACCATGTGTGCCATGAAATAGAAACCCCAGGTGACTGAAGTGATCACAAGGCTGTTCTCTGGGTGGGACAGCTGGCATGGTTCAGTCCAGCAGAGATGGTCGACACCCTGGTGCTGACCTCCACTGCTGGCTTCTCTGAACCACTGTGCTTTTCATTCCTTTAAGGCTAACCACTTTGGAAACAGATAGAGTGAAACAGCTGTTGTCATGTTTAAAGGAAGGAATACAGAGGTGAACATGACCCGTGATCCCTGAGTTAGTTGGGACTCTTTGTTTGGAGATAATGAAAATCCAACTCAAAGTGGCTTAAGTGACAAAAGCCATGGTTGATGGTTCATGAAACTGAAAATTCCAAAGGTGGGGTGACCTCAGGATGGGATCGATTTGGTCACTCGACAGTTTCTCAAGGACCTAGCCATTTTTCCCATTTCTGCTCAACTTTTTGCAGCGTCAACTTCAGGTTCAAGGTGACTTCCCTTCATGTTAGCAAATTGTCATCACTGTTCCAGGTTTGATATAGATACACCATATAACTAAAGAGAAAACATATCTTTCAGTATGTTCTCTCTTTTTTGTTCCTGTAATTCCTCAGCAAACCTCTCACATCTCACCAGGTCACCTGCTTATTTTAGATCAGTCCCTAAGGCTGGGGAAAGCCAGGCACTGATTGGTTTAAGTCAATTACCTGAGCCACAGGTCAGTTACCACAGGTCAATAACCCTGTGGTAGGGGAGATGGTCTGACCCTGAATGGATTAGATCAATTGGGATCCAAGCAGGGCACTGAGGGTTGCATCAACTTTCCCCAAAGCAGAAGGGAATAATAAAGACATTGAAAAGCTGAAATAAAACTGGGTAGTGTTAGCATGGAAGAAGTGAGTAGATGATGAGCACGTAACCTCTAAAAGCCCCTTACAATTCCGTGCACCAAGTAGAACTGGGTCTAGAGGGGAGATAAAATAAGTGACCACTAACAGTTGCTACATGGAATACCCCAGAAATTAGTAAACAATCTCTCCAATTTTAAATTCAATGAAATTTCTTGCTTGTCCATCCCTTGATTATTTTACCACCTCCACATCATGTGTACACATGTACATGTCCACATGCCACACATAGGCACACACATGCATATGTATACGCACAAGACCTCCACTGACTCCTTAGTACTCAAGGGACAAATTCACTCTCAGCACTACCAGTCATTCCAAATAATTTCAGGGACGATTGCAGTTTTGATCAGTGGCCTAATGCATTTGAATAACGGTACTCGTTTGTGGGTTATGATGGCAGGAAACCAGTGACTCTTAATTTACCATCCCCTAGTTTCCCACTGACATAATTATAAAAATATAGAAGGAGATTCAAATTTCCAACAAAGCTGGAAACCAGAAATATTATTAAAAATCTTACTAGAAGCCAGGAGGAATTTCTACTTTACTGAACTTAGAAGAAGTTCTAAGAAACAAAGTAAGGCTGTATAGGGGAAAAGAGGTCATAGGAAATTCTTCCTCATTATAGAGTCTTTCTTTCAGGCTCTCCCTCTCTCCAACTGACTCCTGGGCTACAATTCCCAATATGCTAATGGAGAAATGAGAATTTAGCAACTGGAAAAACTGTGGTATTAGTGCAAACAGGAGACTGTGTTTTTCATTTAATGTTTTGACAAGGAAGTAAATATACACTGCTTCAGACTAGCAAGTTGACCAGGCAGATCCTTCCTCAGGTTAAATGAACTGCAAATCACAGGCAAGTTGGTTTGGAATAGGCAGAGATGTGAAGTCCAACAGAAACCACAAAGATAGGGAGGGGGCCAAAGCAGAATCACACACACTTTTTATGAGCAAATATCAAGAATGAGATCTCTCTGTCTCATCAAAGGATTGAACATGGAAGAAAATGAACATGGGACTTAAGAGGCTGAGGAACAGTGTACTTTGGAAAAAAGTTTATGATAGGAAAGAGCAGAAAACTTTTAGACAATATCTAACTTGAGTTCTATAAACTTCAGGAAGCCAAGGATCAGATAAAAACACAATAGACTTTGATGAAAAGAGAGATTACTGTGATAAGTAGAGCTTTTAAGGAAACTAAAATTTAATGACTTTTAAAAATAGTTGATAACAGATCTGGACACAAAAACTTATAAAAATGCACAGAATATTGCATTCTTTTTCAATTTATGTGGTCACCAGAGCTGAATCCACATCTTGCACCCCTCCCACCTTGGGACAGATGTTTTCAGTAGTTCAAAATTTATTTTTAAAATGTATATTTAACTTTGTTTTAAAGGAGAAAATTATAAATTAAATTCCTCCTTTACTATTTTGGCTTTTCAAAGAGACCTAACATCAATGAATGCCAAATGTGCTATTAAAATTGCTCCAAATGTTAATAAGTCTGACTTTTAAACGTTTTGGCCTGTGCTGCCAATTAAATGTAGAGTTTAAGCTTTGTAAAGTTACAGATGTACAGAAGAATTAGGTACACAGCTTTACAAAGTTTAGAATGAGTCTAATAAACTAAATATAGTATTTTGCATTAAAAGTAAAATCATCAAATCAAAATCAATAATAGAAGTAGTAAAGGAACAAGTTAATGCTGGAGAAAATTTAATGAGAAATGCAGAGCAGTGGTTTTTGAACTGAGCACCCTAGGTCCTCATAAGGGTGTCCCAGAGGCTGGTGTAAGGGGTGTACATGTTTTAGGGAGTGGGGTAAGGGCTCCTTATCCCCACTTCAAACGGAGCAGGTAATCTTTTTTTTTTTTGAATAATTCTTTATAATTGGGTCATCTTAGATTTTGGTTGAAATTGTTTTCTATGGCTAAAGCCATCTGAAAACTCTTGATGTTGAATCAAATTGAGAAAAGTTCCCAAAATTTGGAGGAAAATTACAAAGAAATAAAAATAGTGAGAGGAGATGACATGGAGTACAATACCATATTGAAACTACATGTATGGAACAGAATCCCTGGAGAAGAGGAAAAGAGGAAAATAATAATAAAGACAGAAGAAAACCTGTCTGAAACTGAGTAAGTAAGCACTAAGTACAATTAATAAAAGAAAGGTAAGGAAAGACCAGATCCATCGTATGTCGTGGTACTTTATAAATAGACATAAAATCATCTACGTAGGGAGTGAAATAACAAATGGCAGTTTATTTATACTCAGGCTTACGGTAATAATAAAATAAAATAATAAATTAAAAAATTTATTTAATTCAAACTTCTTCAAATTATTCTTTTGAAAGAAAAATCTTTTAGCCTCTAATTTTTATATTAGCAAAATTATTCATAAGTGAAGGGCATCCATAAGATCTTTTTGTTTGTTTGAATTTTATTTTATTTATTTATTTTTAACATCTTCATTGGAGTATAATTGCTTTACAATGGTGTGTTAGCTTCTGCTTTATAACAAAGTGAATCAGCTATACATATACATATATCCCCATATCCCCTCCCTCTTGGGCCTCCCTCCCACTCTCCCTATCCCACCCCTCTAGGTGGTCACAAAGCACCGAGCTGATCTCTCTGTGTGATGCAGCTGCTTCCCACTAGCTGTCTACTTTACATTTGGTAGTGTGTTTTGGGGTGGGAGAGGGATACTGAAAGTTTCCAGAAAGTAAAATATCCATAAACTCTCTTTGAGGAATATTATTTCACAAAACAGTTAAGTTGGCCAAGAGATGAATCAAAATAAGTAAAAATGAGGTTGTTACAGTATGGAAGTACTGACTTGGAGAATTAAACTAGTTAAATAGAATTGTTTTATATATACTCTGCAAACTAAGTGCAAAAAACCAGAACAAACATAATGTAAAAATTATAATTTCATCATTATAATGTTTCAAAAAATTCTGAGGATTATTACCTAAACTGTGGAGAGGTAAGTGAGAGTCACAGACAGGTAATTGTGAACCAAATGTGCCATCTAATAGAGGAATAGTGAAAGAGGTTTTATTTATTTACTCATTCATTCATTAATGAATTAATTAAGTTTCCAATATTTTATTTCTGAACATTTTCAAACATAAAGTTGAAAGAATTTTACAGTGAACATCAATATACCCACCACCTAGATTCTACCATTAACATTTTACTATACTTGTTTTATCACCTATAGATAGGATAATTGGATAGGTCCATCTAACCATGGAAGAGATTTTATTTTTGATTTTGATCATTAGAGAAATATATATATGGTTTTACAAAATTTAGGAGGAGTCTCTGGTATAAATTTTTTAAATGACCAGTTTCAATAAGAAGACAAAATAAATGAAACATGGTGTAAAACTATATGAAAAACAGCAATAAAATGGCAAACAAAGTCACATATGTTACCTGTATAGGAAGGCATACCTCATTTTATTGCACTTCACAGATACTACGTTTTTGACAAATTGAAGATTTGTGGCAGCTGTGTCGAGCAAGCACCATTTTTCCAACAGCATTTGCTCACTTTGTGTCTCTGTGTCACATTTTGGTAATTTTCACATTATTTCAAACTTTAAAAATTATTATTCTGTTTGTTATGGTGATCTCTGATCAGTGATCTTTGATGTTACTACTACAACTCGCTGAAGGCTCAGAAATGGTTAAGAGTTTTTAGCAATAAAATGTTTTAAAATTAAGGTATGTGCCTTGCTTTTTTAGACATAATGCTGGTGCACACTTAATAGACAACAGTGCAGTGTGAACACAACTTTTATATACACTGGGAAGCTCCAAAATTTCTGTAACTTACGTTATTGCTGTGGTCTGGATTCAAAGCTACAACATCACTGAGGTATGTCTGTATCTAAGAAAGGAAGGAAGAAGAAAAAATGAGAAGAGTAAAACCAAAATGCCGGGCTAATATGCACAGGTAAATAAACTAACAAAAAAGCAAAAATCTCAGAAGACTGCTAGATTAGTACTATCAATATATAATTAAGAATTAAAAGTATAAAAACATTAAAATTGATGGAGGTTATTTTATTTCGAGAAAAAGTACAAGGCTCCCTACAGACATAAGGGAATATACATGCAATGACTAGCAGGTCATTGACTTATAATACAAAATATTTCTGTATAAGGTGCACAAGAAGAAAAAGTTTGAAAGCTAGAAGAAGAGAAAGACTTTGGCACAGTTTCCTACATCTCTGAAAGTTCAACCAGCCAAAACTAAGTGAGAATATAGAGAATCTGGATAATAGCACTACTGGCTTTAATTAAATAGACCAAATTGGAATTTGTACCTTACAAATAGTTGAATACCCTTTGGTAAGAGTTCATTGAACAACTATAAAATGTAATTAGATGACAAAGAAAATCTTAATACATTTCAAATGGGAGAAATTATATAGCCTATTTTCTGTGATCACAAATATCAATCACATGGAAAAAAATCGCAATGACCTAAAAAAAAAAATAGTCAACTTGAACCTGTGATTTCAAACATCTTAGAAAACAGTGAAAATGAGAATTCTCCATGTCAGACATAAAAGTGCTATGGAAGCAGTGATAAAATGGAAGGGTTATGGCTCAAAAAGGAAAGTAAATGATAGGAATGAGAAGTGAATTCAATTGATCAAAGATTCAATCCAAGTTAGAAAAGGAAAGGCAAGCTAAATCTGATGAAAACATGTGGAAAGTATAGTACAGGAATACATCATTTTATTGCACTTCACAGATGCTGAATTTTTTATAAATTGCAGGTTTGTGGCAACTTTACGTACAGCAAGTCTATTGGCACCATTTTCCCAACATCATTTGCTCACTTCTTGTCTCTGTGTCACGTTTTGGTAATTCTCACAATAGTTCAAATTTTTTCTTTATTATGATATTTTTTATGGTGATTTGTAACCAGTAATCTTTGGTTACTATGGTAATTGTTTTGGAGCACCATGCTGGCAAACTTCATAAATGTTGTGCGTGTTCTGACTGTTCCACCGACCTGCCGTCCCCCATCTCTCTCCTCCTCAGGCCTCCCTATTCCCTGAGACACAACAATATCGAAGTTAGGCCAATTAACAACCCTACAACAGCCTCTTAAGTGTTCAAGTGAAAGGAACAGTCGTGCATCTCTCACTTTAAATCAGCTAGAAATGATTAAGCTTGGTGAGGAAGGCACGTCGAAAGCTGGGATAGGCCGAAAGCTAGGCCTCTTGCACCAAATCGTTAGCTAACTTGTGAATGCAAAGGAAAAGTTCTTGAAGGAAATTAGAAGTGCTACTCCAGTGAATACACGAATAATAAGCAAGAGAAACAGCCTTAATGCTGATACAGAGAAAGCTGTAGTGATCTGGATAGAAGATCAAACCAGCCACAACATTCCCTTAAACCAAAGCCTAATCCAGAGCAAGGCCCTAACTCTCTTCAGTTATATAAAGAGAGGTGAGGAAGCTAGCAGAAGTTGTTCTTGAGGTTTAAGGAAAGAAGCTGCCTCCATGATGTAAAAGTGCAAGGGGAAGCTGCAGCAAGTTATCCAGAAGATCTAGCTAAGATAATCGATGAAGGTGGCTACACCAAACAACAGATTCTCAATGCAGATGAAACAGCCTTCTATTGGAAGATGCCATCTAGGACTTTGATAGCTAGAGAGGAGAAGTCAATGCCTGGCTTCAGGGCTTCAAAGGACAGGCTGACTCTTGTTAGGGGCTAATGCAGCTGGTGACTTTCAGTTGAAGCCAATGCTTATTTACCATTCTGGAAATCTGAAAGCCCTTAAGAATTACGTTAAATATACTTTGCCTGTGCTCTAGAAATGGAACAACAAAGCCTAGATGACAGCACATCTGTTTACAACATGGTTTACTAATATTTAAAGCCTACTATTAAGTCTTACTGCTCAGAAAAAAAGATTCCTTTCAAAATATTACTGCTCATTGACAATGCACTTGGTCATCCAAGACCTCTGATAGAGATGTACAATGAGATCAATGTTATTTTCATGCCTGCTAACACAACATCCATTCTGCAGCCCATGGATCAAGGAATATTTTGACTTCAAGTTTTATTATTTAAGAAATATGTTTCTTAAGGTGATAGCTGTCATAGATGTTGATTCCTCTGATGTATCTGGACAGAGCCACTTGAAAACCTTCTGAAAAGGATTCACCATTCCATTCACCATTCCGATGTCATTAAAAACATTTGTGATTCATGGGAAGAGGTCAAAATATCAACATTAACAGGAGTTTGGAAGAAGTGCATTCCAACCCTCACAGATAACTTTGAGGGGTTCAAGATTTCAGTGGAGGAAGTAACCACAGATGTGCTGGAAATAGCAAGAGAACTAGAATTAGAAGTGGAGCCTAAAGATGTGACTGAATTGCTGCAATCTCATGATAAAACTTTAACAAGGTGGGCTTCCCTGGTGGGCAGTGGTTGAGAGTCCGCCTGCCGATTCAGGGGACACGGGTTCATGCCCCGGTCTGGAAGGATCCCACGTGCCGTGGAGCGGCTGGGCCCGTGAGCCATGGCCGCTGAGCCTGCGCGTCCGGAGCCTGTGCCTCGCAATGGGAGAGGCCACAACAGTGAGAGGCCTGCGTACCGAAAAAAAAAAAAACAAAACTTTAACAAGGTGAGGAGTTGCTTCTTATGGATGAGCAAAGAAAGTGGTTTCTTGAGATGGGAGCTACTCCTGGTGAAGATGCTGTGAAGATTGTTGACATGACAACAAAGGATTTAAATATTATAAAACTTAGTTGATAAAACAGCAGCCGGGCTTGAGAGGATTGCCTCCAATTTTGAAAGAAGTTCTACTGTGGGTAAAATTCTATCCAATAGCATTGCCTGCTACAGAGAAATCACTTGTGAAAGGAAGAGTGAATAGATGCTGTAAACTTAATTGTCTTATTTTAAGAAGTTGTCACAGTCTCCCAGCCTTCAGTAACCGCCACCCTGACCGGTCAGCAGCCACCAACATCGAGGCAAGACCCTCCACCAGCAAAAAGATTAGGACTTGCTGAAGGCTCGGGTGATGGTTAGCATTTTTTATCAATAAAGTATTTTTAAATTAAGGTATGTAAATTGGTTTTAGACGTAATGGTATTGCATACTTAATAGACTACAGTATAGTGTAAACATAACTTTTTATGCACTGAGAAACCAAAGAAATTGTGAGTCGTTTTATTCTGATATCTGCTTTATTGCGGTGATCTGGAACTGAACCCACAATATCTTCTAGGTAAGCCTGTATTAAGCCAAAAATTAACAATGAAAAGACAGTAAACTATGGAAAGTATAAAGAAATTAATCTAATCTCTCTTCAATTCTTTTTTGGTGAAGGGAGAAAGAAAAGGATATAGAAAACTTTCTGTGTAATTAAAAAAGTAAATTTGAACATCTCAAAGTAGCCTAATTTTAAGGAAAGTATACCCATAAAAATTTACATTAGAAGTGAAACCTTGAAGGATAGAATAACCTAGGACCAATTTCCAGAGATGCCAAAATTTACACTTAAAAAAGGACCCGTGGGCCTAGATGGATGGTTTTATTGGTTGGTTTCATTAAATGTACAAGAAACAGAGGAAGGAAATACCTGGAAATTTTTCTTATTCATGTGTTAATAGCCTGGGTAACAGAATTGACATGATACCTACCTCAATACAAAAAAAAAGTTCAATTTGAATTATGAAAATAAGCAAATTTGAGACCAGCATTCCATTAAATGAAGATGAATTCATGACCAAATTAGCAACACTCCAGAAATACAATAATGATTTGATGTCAGAAATATTTTACTATAATATATATCTACAGGTCACAAAAAACCCCTCAGTGGTAGCAAAAATGGCATTTGTTAAAATTTAAATTCAATTACTGATGGATAATAATGAACTAGAAATGGAAAATTCTTCCTTAACATTATTAAGTTTCTATCTTATCAAGTTGCTCTCTCTCAAGCCAGGAGTCTTAACTTCTAGTCCAATGCAGTCACTTTAGTGGCTATTACAATGAATTTGGCTGGTGGAGAATATAAAGCTCTGTGTGAATACAGTGTAGGCACTTCTGAATTTCAGAGGAAGTTGATAGTGGAACAGGCCAGAATCACACAGAGCATTTTACCAATACAGGCTGATCTATCCTTGATGGACTCCTTTGCACCTGTGACTGTTGATCAGGAAGGTGGCAGAAATTAAGACAATAGCCATGACACCCACAGTGATGAGAGAAGGAGAAAGATGGAGAGGGTCCTCTATGAGGTTCCTTTGAAAAGCTATGATTTACTTCCACTGACAGACTTCCTTAGTGAAAACTGACGCGCCACGTCCTAGAAGAACTTGAAGAAATGCAGACTGGTGCTGATGACTTCTGCAGGAAGGAAAGGAGGGAAAGAGCCATTATTTATTGAGCTTCAGCAAGGTGACTTTACATACATAATCTCTAATGCTTACAATATCCAAGCACAAAGCCTTTATATCTGTAGCATGGTTGAATACTGACGCATACTATTATTTAGATATGCAAAAGATACTTTTCAATAAAAATTATCGGGCAATATGCCATACATACAAAAGAGTACATAAAACATCCTTGTGCAGCTTAGTGAATACTAGCAAAATGTACACCCACATGCCGTCTATCCAGCTGAAGAAGCGATTTCCAGTGCCTTAGTGCTGAGCTGTGGTGTGAGCTTCTTCAATTACTTCCCCACCCTCCCCCACAGACCAAACCACCACCTGAGTGTATGTCATTCATTTGCTCATCTCTTTTTGTTGGCCGTGCCACACGGCATGCAGGATCCTAGTTCCTGACCAGGGATCGAACCCATGCCCCCTGCAGTGGAAGCATGGAGTCTTAACCACTGGACCACCAGGGAAGTCCCTCATTTGCTTATCTTTATGTTTCATTACCTCTGCATAAATCAACAAAACTGTATTTAGTTTTGCCTGTTTTAGAACTTTGTGTAAGTGGGATGTATACCATGGGTGATAATGGTGGCCATGAGAACGTGCCTTGCACTTCCTTCTACAGGAGTGTAGTTGACCTAATGCTTAGCTCTAAACTCTGAAATTCATGGGTGTTAGTGCCAAGGCCACTTCCCACACACAGCTCGCTCATGAGGATACTAATGGAGACCTGTGTGGGAGACAGACACTTTGTGGGCCAACTTTGGCTCAAGGACTCCCTGGAGCACCTTTCTGAGATGGCATGGAGGCAGCCCAGGTTGTTTCTACCCAACCTTCTCTCTGCCAGACTTTCTCTCACATAGGCATTTTCCTTAACAAAAATCCTTGCACACTGAATTCCATCTTGGTGTCTGCCTCTTGGAAGACTTGGCTAGCGTAGTGGCATTTTTTGGCTTATTTCTTTTGCTGAACATTTCTTTGCTGAGTTTCATCTGTGTTGATGTGTCGATTTCATTCATTTTCTCAACAGTATAGTATCCATTGTTTATACCTCCCAACTTACTTAGCTATTTATCTGTTGATAGACATTGTATTGTTTCTTTTTACCTTTATCTTTTTTTTACATTATAAACAGAGACAGGAAAACAGTGTCCTGTGGGTCAAATCCACCTGATTCTGTATGGCTCTCAACATAAAAATGGTTTTACATTTTTAAATGGTAAAAAAAAAAAATCAAATGAAGTATAATATTTCATGGCATGTGGATATGTGAAATTCAAATTTCAGTGTCCATAAAAAAATTCTTTTGGAAGACAGTCATGTTCATTTGTTTATATATTGCCTAATGATTGCTGTCCTGCTACACTAGCTGACCTGCAAGGAATAAAATATTTACCATTTGGTCTTTTACAGAAAAAGTTGGCTGACCCCTGCTATAAACAATCTTGCTATGAAATAATCTTCTGGTGCATATGTGTGAGGATTACTCAGGATATAGTCCTGGGAGTGGAATATATGGGCCATATGAAATATACATGTTTATTAGGTGATGCCAGACTGTTTACCAAAGTGATTATAGTAATTTTCTCTTCTTCCAGTGGTGGATATAGATTTACAGTTGTACCACACTCCTGCCAGCACTTGGTATTGTCCAACTTTTCAATTTTTACCATTTGGGTGGATGTGAAAAGTTTTCTGCTTGTGGTTTTAGTAAGCATTTTTTTAATGCCTGATGAAACTAATGAAATTGAATATAGGCTTATGGCCCATTTGTATTTTCCTTCGATGACATTACTCTTTTTTATCCATTTTCTCTTGGGTTTGTCTTTTTCTTGATTGACTCAGGGAAGTTCTTTATGTATTTTATATATTAATCCCTTATCATTTAATTAATTAAATTAAATACATCATTTAATTTATGGCCCATTTTTATTTATCTTTATTGTGTTTTTTGATTAACAGAAGTTAAAATATTTTGTTATAGAATATTTCAATAATATACAAAAATAGAAGTTCTTAATTTTAATGTAGCTGAATTTTAAATATTCTACTTTTTGATTTTTTTTTGAGACTGTAAAATATTTAGTTTTTTTCTTTTGATTTAATTTACTGTAATGTTCATATTTTTTAAAATTTAATTTAATTAATTTTTTTATACAGCAGGTTCTCATTAGTTATCCATTTTATACATATTAGTGTATATAAGTCAATCCCAATCTCCCAATTCACCACACCACCACCACCACCACCACCCCTCCGCCACGTTCCCCGCTTGGTTTCCATACATTTGTTCTCTACATCTGTGTCTCAATTTCTGCCCTGCAAACCAGTTCATCTGTTCCATTTTTCTAGGTTCCATATATATGCGTTAATATATATTTGTCACAAATATTTTTTATTTGGGGAGACCCTTACTTATCCCCAAGTCAGAAAGATGTTCATGTATGTTATCTTTTGAAAGTTTTTTAATTTTCTTTTCATAATCAAGTCTTGAGTCCACTTGGAATTGATTTTTATGTCTGGTATGGTGTAAGTATCCAATATTATTTTTTCCATATGGATATCAGTTGTCTCCATGCCATTCATTAAAAAGTACACCTCAGGACTTCCCTGGTGGTACAGTGGTTAAGAATCCACCTGCCAATGCAGGGGACATGGGTTCGAGCCCTGGTGCAGGAGGGTCCCACAGGCCGTGGAGCAAACTAAGCCCGTGTGCCACAACTACTGAGCCCGTGCATCACAACTACTGAAGCCCTCACGCCTAGAGCCCGTGCTCCGCAACAAGAGAAGCCACCACAATGAGAAGCCCATGCACCACAGTGAAGAGTAGCCCCCACTGGCCACAACTAGAGAAAGCCCATGCACAGCAATGAAGATCCAATGCAGCCAAAAAAATAAAAATAAATAAATAAATAAAAAGAACAGATTTACTTTAAAAAAAAAAAGTACACCTCTTTTTTCTCCTAATTGGCAATGCTTACTTGGTCTTATAATAAGTTTCATATAGGTATAAGTATGTTCCTAGACTCTCTAGTCTTTTTATTTATTTGTTCTCACTGATTGCCTATTGTCTTAGTTACTCAGTTTAATAATACATTGTGACACATGTCTCTTGTCTTCTTCTTCAATAGTGCTTTGCCTCATAAAAGTTGTAAAAAACATCTGCTTGGATTTTAGTTGTGGATTGCATGGAATCTACAGATAATTTAGGGGAGAAGTGATATTTAAAATATTGAGTCATCCTATCCAAGAGTATGGTGTATTTCTCCAATCATTAAGCTTTTAAAAATTGTTTTTCAATAAAGTCTTGCAATTTATCCCATCAAAGTCTTGCCCATCTTTTGCTAGATTTGTTCCTATATTCTTTATATTTTTAGCTGCTATTGTAAGTGGCATCTTTTTTACTTTCAATCGTTCTATATTTTTAGTTTTAGCTGCCTCCTATGAAGAGGATGTTTTTATCAATATTCTTTGTCCTTTCCTTATATTCCTGGTACCATTGACTGTGTGTTGGTCATTTCCCTTGAAATGCCATTGACAGGGCTCCCCAAGGCCTGGATGTGCCCTCCTCTAGAGAGGCTTTCATTCATCTTCAAAGCACTGAGGGCAGCAGAATTGTTAATATCTTACTGGAGAATGGAATCTTTAATCATCTACAGTTTTCTTTATCTTTAGTGACGCTTTCTGTTTTAAAGTAAATTTTTAACCAATATACTTTTGGTTAGCGCTTTCTCTTTTTGTCTTTTTTCTCTCAAAATTTTGTGTCCTCCTGTTTAAAACATATGTGTTATAAACAACATGCAACTAAATCTTTTATCCTTCCTGACAATATTTGGTTTTAGCTGGAGATTTTAGTCCATTTATATTGTTCGTGCTTACTGGTGTGTGTGTGTGTGTGTGTGTGTGTGTGTGTGTGTGTGTAACACATCAATCACTACTGTATATTTACTGTGTACCTCTCTCTTTTTTTTTTCTTTCCTTTTTTCATTTCTTCCCTTCAATGAGTTACGAAGTTATAACCTCTTTGTGTATTCCTTAGCCAAGAGGTGATCCATTCACAATACAAGTCAGGTAAAGTCACTCTGCTGCTCAAAACCTGTCAAGTCTTTCTCTTTTCTCTCAGGATAAAAGCCAAAGTTCTTTTGAAAGCCCGTAAGGCCAACATGATTTGGCCCCTTGCTCTTCTCTGACCACCCCTCTCCCTTGCTCTGTCTGTTCTAGACACACTGGCCTCCTTGATTTTCCTTGAACATCCTCCTGGGGCAGGATCTTTGCACCTGCTGTCTCTTTTACCCAGAGCCATCTTCTCCCAGACATCCTTGTGGCCCGCTACTCATTTTATCAGATCTGTGCTCATATATCACCATTGAGGCCTTTCCTGATCACTCTGCATAAAACTGCAACCCCTACTCCCACTCCCTTCTTTGGCACTTATCCTCTGATATAGGACACATCTTGTTTATTTGCGGGAGGTGTGCTTATCTATCAGAATGAGAGGTCTCTGAGTGCAGGTTCTTTTCCTCATGGTTCCCTGCTTGTGTTCCCAGTGTCCACAGTATTGCCCTGCATGTGGTAGGAGCTTAATATCTGTAGAACGAATGGATGAATCCCTTTTAGATAAATGTTCAGTCATTCAGACTTTTTCTCTTCCCTCTTGCTTCTCCTCAAATGACCCCTCAGGAAGTGAGGGGGTCATCTTAGATCTGTGTGAGTACGGGACCTGATGCTGGCTTCTGTGTCCTGATTGATTTCTCTGTTGGGTGGCTGGCGTGGTCCTGCCCCTGGATCACTGCCCAGTTTCCACTCGGATGTGCTGGGTCCTGTGCTACTTTGAGACCTTGCATGAGCATCTGATGCAAAGACCATGGTCTGGGTCATTTTCCTTTGATCCTGAGGCTCGCGTTCTGCAGTGTCTTTGTCCCACGCCTATACCTCTGCCCTCATGACCTTCTCTGGGGCACATGAACTTCCAGATCTCCTTCATGGCTAGGCAATTAGAAGTTTTCACACCTTCTTTCTCAGTGCTGCCTTCTCATTTTACCCCCTTTCAGATGTGTTTTTAGGCTAAATGTAGGGCTTTTCCTAGCTCTGCAGGCTTCCTCAAGCTACACCCAGGGAAGCAGACCATTAGCCACAGTATCCTATCCTTGAACTCCTCCATAACCATCTAACGATATTGACCTTTTAGTCCCAGCAGTCACCCTAGAGAAGTTTGGCAAGTGCCTTTGCATCCTGGATTCACGTCTCATTTCATCTCTCTCCTCTCCACGTTCTGTGTACCAGAAAAGGTGGAATTCCACCCTTTCATTATGGCAGAAACTTCTTTACTTCATATCTGAATTCCATGGTTTACAGGAAAGCCCTATGGTCTACAAGGTGGCCTGGCTTGCCGCTAAGTAAAAAGAAGCATTTGGAGTTAAGATTCTCTCCCTGCCCCCCTGCACCCCCTTCTTATTTATTTACAACTTGGCTTTCAAAACCACTGTCTTGCTGTGGGATCAGAGGTTATATTAACTCTGTTTTTCTCTTTGCATTCCTTCTGGAACAGGGTCAGTAAATACAAACTGACCCACGCAATATGAAGAGTAAATGAGTGCAGTAACTAAAAGCTGCTGCAATTATGTGCAGCGTGAGTGTCTGATTTCTATCTGCTCAAACTGTTGTTTTAATCAATCAATGAGGCTTAGATGACATAATGACTTTAACACAATTAACCTGACACACAATAGGTGTGCTCAAGAGATACTGGCTGCTATTTTAATGTTTCTAAAGTCTTCCCAAATGATGTCCTCAGTTTGAAGGTGAGGCTATATCTGCACCCCTAACGAGACATTTAACAGCACATTGATTGTATTCTCTAAACTTAGTTTAATTACAAGTTCTTTGAGAGCAGACACCATAACTCACGTCCCCTTGTCTGCTGGTGCACAGTAGGTTCATTCATCCCACATTATTTATCTATTTTGAGCCAGAATCTTGTTGGGTACTGGGAACACGAGGTGGAATAAGCATCGGTCCCAGCAGATGGAGACAAGTAAGGGCACTCAAGTATTAGGACCTCTGGAATCAGATGCCAAGGTGACCAGGAAACAACTCATGGAAAAGTGACCTCAAAGCTGGGCTTTAAAAGATGCCTGATGTTTGCCAGGTGGACCAAGCATGAAAGAACTTTCCAGGAGGGGGAGCTGTGTGGACAAAACACTGAGATGTGAAAGAAAAAATGCGGACTCAAGGAACTGCAAGCAGTTCAGTGCAATCGGAGTGCGAGTGAAGCCTTGGAGAACAGCAAAAGACAGGGACCAGATCATGGCCATGGTGGCTGAACAATTTTAGACAGGAGAGGGGGCATGGTCAGATTTGTCTTTCAGAAAGATCTCCTTAGCCTGGAGGTGGATAATGGATTGGAAAGGGCCAAGACTGGAGGAAGGGAGACGATTTAGACTACCAAAGCTAAGGTGGGTGGCTCTGGGAAATAAAAGAATGTCAAGTCCATGGGTTTTGGTTCCTCATTGATTTTTTTTTTTAATGCTTATTTTAATGGAATGTTGGTAACATGAATAATTGAGCACCCAGTGTGAGCTGGGAATTCTGATCAGCTTTGTACTTACAGTTTAACATTTAATTCTTAGAAATACTCTGTTAGAAAAGGACTTCTATCATCTGCGTTTTACAAATAGGAAAACTGAGGGCATAGAGGGAATAAATGAATTACCCAATGTTACCCAGTTACTGAGTTTCAGAGCTGGGATTCAAACCCAGGTGGTCGAGCTCCAAGGGCCAGTCCTCCTAGCCCCTGAACAACATATTCCACAGAGAATGAACCTTGGGAGAATTGGGGTGGGTGCTGTATCCATCAGCTGCAATACTTCCAGGTTATGAAATCCAGATTAAGATGAAATAAAGAGAAGGGGGAAATGACATTGTGGGAGGATGTGGAATTGGGTTCATAAACTCTGTGAGCTTAGCCCAACACCAGCAAATCTGTTTTCTTTTTTCTTTTTTTTTTTATTTTTGGTAAAATATATGTAACATAAAATTTACCATCTTAACCACGTTTAAGTATGCAGTTCAGTGGAATTAAGTACATTTATACTGATGCCCAAACATCACCACCATTCATTTTCAGAACGTTTTTCATGTTGCAATTAAAGAATAACTCCCCATTCTCCCCTCTCCCCTAGCCCTTGGCAAACACCGTTCTACTTCCTGTCTCTATAAATGTGACTACTCCAGGTACCTCATATAACTGGAATCATATAGTATTTGTCTTTGTGATTCTCTTATTTCACTTAGTAAAATGTCCTCAAGTTTCACCCATATTGTATCATGTGTGGGAATTTCTTTCTTCTTTAAGGTTGAAGATATTCCATTGAACATATAGAGCACATTTTGTTTATCCATTCATCCACTGATGGATACTTGGGTTGCTTCCACTTTTTGGGTATTGTGAATAATGCTGCTGTGAACATAGGTGTACAGATATCGCTTTGAGTCCCTGCTCTTAATTCTTTTGGGTATATACCCCAAAATGGAATTGCTGGAGCATATGGTGATCCTATTTTTAACTTTTTGAAGTTTCTAGTTTCCCTTGTGATGTCTTCTTTGATCCATTGGTTGTTTAAGAGTATGTGGTTTAATTTCCATAAATTTGTGAATTTTCCAGTTTTCCTTCTATTATTGATTTCTAACTTCATTTTGTTGTTGGAGAAGATACTTTGTATATTGTCTATCTGTTTAACTCTATTGAGACTATTATTGTAAAATTGGCTATTTCTCTCTTCAGTTCCGTAAATTTTTGCTTATATTTTGATGGTCCATTATTATGTGCACAAATGTTTATAGCTGTTATATTGTTTTGCTGTATTGAAACTTTTATTAATATGTAATGTCTATCTCTTGTAACCTTTTTTTCTGATTTAAAGTCTATTTTGTCTCATTAATATAGCTGTCTCTGCTCTCTTTTGGTTATCATGTGCATGGAAAAATCTTTTTCAATCTTTCACTTTCAACCTGTTTCTGTCTTTGGACCTAAAATGAGTCTCTTATAGACAGCATATAGTTGGATCATGTGTTGTTTGTTTTTTTTTAATCTATTGTATCAATTTCTGTCTTTTGATTGCTCAGATAGTTTAATCGATTTATATTTAAAGTAATTATTGATAAAGAGGGAGCTCTGTCATCTTGCTAGTTGTTTCCATATGCCTTATAGATTTTTTTGTCCTCCTTTTCTTGAATTTCTGTCTTCTTCTGTGCTTAGTTGATTTTTGTGGTAATTTAATTCTCTTACTTCCTTCTGTGTGTAATTTTATACCTATTTCTGTGTGGTTATAATGGGGATTACATCCTAAAGTTACAAAGCTCATGTTTGAATTTATAGCAGCTTAACTTCAATAACATGCAAAACCTCCTTCACAGCTCTGTCCCCATCTCTTTCAGTTGTTTATGTCATAAGACTACATTTTCATTGTGTGTCCAAAAGCATAAACTAATAAGTGATTTTTTAAAAAAATGTATTAGTCTCTTAAATCATATAGAAAATAAAAAGCAGAGTTACAAATCATTGTTACAACCATTCTATCTTTTATGATTGTCCATGTATTTACCTTTACTGAAATCTTTATTTCTTCATATGGCTTTGAGTTTCTCTCTAGTGTCCTTTCATTTCAAGTCCTGCAGGACTTCTTTTAGTCGTTCTTACAGGGCAGATCTAGTGGTAACAAACTCCTTCACCTTTGGGAATTGTCTGGAAATGTCTTAATTTCTCCCTCACATTTGAAGGACAGTTTTGCCAAATATAGGATTCTTGGTTGATAGTTGTTTTCTTTAAGCACTTTGAATATATTAGCTCATGGTTTTCTGGCCTGCAAGGTTTTTGATGAGAAATATGCTGATATTATTACTACGGATCTCTTGCTTCTCTCCTGCTTCAAGATTCTTTTTTTATCATTGCCTTTTGATAGTTTGTATGTTTCAGTGTGGGTCTCTTTGAGTTCATCATACTTGAGGTTTGTTGAGCTTCTTGAATGTTTATATTTATGTCTTTCATAAAGCTTGGGAAGTTTTCAGCTACTATTCTTTCAAATAATTTCTCTGCTCTTTTCTCTCTCTCTTCACCTTCTGGGACTCCTACATGCATGTGTTGGTCTACTTGATGGTGTCCCACAGGTCCCTTAGACACTGTTTATTTTTCTTCAATATTTTTCTTTCAGTTCTTCAGATGCAATAAGTTCAACTGTCCTATTTTTAAGTTTACTGATTCTTCTGTCTGCTCAAATATGCCTTTGATTAGTAAATTTTTCATTTCAGTTATTGTATCTTTAGCTCTAGACTTTCTAGAATTTCTTTTTCATTTCTTTTTAGGTTTCCTATCTCTTTATTAATATTTCAATTTTGTTCATAGATAATTTTCTTGACTTTCTCCACATCTTCCTTCCGTTCTCTGAGCATCTTTAAGACAGTTGTTTTAAATCTTTGTCTAGTTGGTGAGTCATCTGGTCTTTCTCTGGGAGTTTCTGTTGGTTAATTTTTTTTCCTTTGAATGAGCCATATTTTCCTGTTTCTTCATATTCCTTGCGATTTTTTGTTAAAAGCTGGACATTTGAATCTAATAATGTGATAACTCTGTAAGTCAGAATTCTTCCCTTTCTCTAGGGTTTGCTATTTTTGTTTTACCTTAAAAATTTTTTGTAGGTTCTCGTCATGTTGAGGATCAGCCTGAGGTGTACACTTAAGGTCTTCTCAGGCCTTTTCTGAGCCTAAATCTTTCCCTGGGCATACTCAGTGACTTTCTTATTTCCTCTGTATATGGCAGTTGCTTTTGAATGATCTAGTCCTTAATGCCTGGTTCCCTAAAGGAGAAAAAGAGAAAAATGAATGGGGGAAAAAGTGTCAGCCTTTTAAGTTCTCTGGAAGTTACTTCAGCTGGATGGGGAGGAGCTTACAACAATGATGGAGGCATAACCATGGTTGCCTGCCTCTGTGTTTGCACCTTTATGACCAGAATCAGCAATCTGTGATCAGAGCATGGATACCTGATTGTTGGAGGACAAGGTACTTATTGCCCACTCTGGCTTCTGAAAACTTTATGCCAATTGCTCTAGGAATAGGTACACAGCTGCCTACCATGGGGCTGGGGTGGGAATGGGTAACTGCTGATGAGCTAAGATCTGAAATTGACAGGACTTAAATGCAATTTACCTTTTAAGGCTTCTTCTGGAAGTTGCAAGCTTTCAATAAACTCCAGAGTTCCAAAATAGTTATAGCAGACAAATTCTGCCAGTGCAATTTTTGTCTAGATGGGGAGACAGATTCTTGGTGCTTCCTGCACCACCATCTTCCCAGGATCCAGAAAATCTGTTTTGATGCATTTTTGTCCATCAACTCATGAATACCCTGTGGAGGAAAATGGTGGGGCCCTAGCAGATGCCTGGGCTGTAATAAGGGCAGGCTCACATCTGAAAGGTTAATTTTTTTTTTTAACTCATCCTGTTGACACAATTGATGTTTCATTCTGACTTCTTTGAAGTTTTGCACAGATAATTGTTTTGTGACGTTATAGAAATTCTGATTTGTTGTCATGAAAGCAGACAGACAATTATATCTCAATAAGGCTGTTAAAAAAAATGTCAGTATAGTGGACACTTGTGTGAGAGTGAGGGCAGTGAAGTGAGAGGAACAAGAGAGATTTCTGAAATGGTGTTAATATTCTGTTGCTTGACCTGGTTACTAGTTGTATGGGTGTGTTTATTTGAAAACTCATGGAGCTGTATACTTAGGATCTGCACACTTTTCTGTATGCATGTTATACCTTAATTTTTTTAAAGTGTATTAAAAAAAAAGAGATACTATCCAATAAAAAAAAAAAAGAAAGCAGACAGAGATGGGACGCATCATGATTAATTTCAATGGAGATTGCAAAAGTCCTCCTTTTTTTCCTCCTAACTGATATATTTTCCAACAGAAAATATTTCTGCATATTTCTCCTCTTCCTTCTTTACAGTTGTCATGTTTAAAACCTAATTCTGAATTCTTAAAAAATTCAGTGGGCCAATTCCCTCAAATTACTTTTTTTGTTTGTTTGTTTTAAGGGATTTGCTTCCTCTGTTGGATGTTGGATGTGAAAATCAGCCAAATCTCTGTGCACAGAGGTGTGATGCGGGTTCTCTGGTGCCTGGGTAGCTCCTGTAATAGCACCTTTGTACTTTGAGCTCAGCCACCTGGCTCATGAGCAGGTGAGAGAAGTTTTTGAGACTCAAGGTAGCATTAAAAGCTTCATACCTTATAAAATTCAATTACTACTTAAAGTGGATGGTAGTGTTAATATAGTCGTTCCTCTATAAAGGTATAAAAACATCCCTTAATTGGAATTGAATGCAGACTCCAAAAAATGCATCTTGATTAGAGGGGGAAAATAGCAAATGAGACTACTTTCCTTAGTTTCTTTAGTCTGATATATGTTTATAACTATATCTATAGCTGCACACACATATTTATACACACAAACATATTTATATCTATTGTTTATGTGGATCAGAGAAGGGATGTTTCTAATGTTGTTACAATCAGCTGCTTTCAGGCAATTTCTAATCAGAGGAAACGTGCTAATGCAGCTCCAGGTTTTATATTTTGTGCTGCTGTGAACGTTAGGGACTCTGACCCCAAATTTGAACATGGCTTGAACTCTCTGGAACTGAGAGATACTGCACCATGTAACAAAAGTCCCACATTCCCTTTTGGGGAAGGGTGGTACACTGAACCACTGATGTGGTTGATTTCCCAAGGCAATTCTCCCCTCTTTTCGTCCGAGTTGGTTGCTGTCTCTTAGAGACAGAAGGGTGGCTTGAGAGTTGGGGGCTGGGTTGCTGGCCAGATGGCTTTTCTTCCCAGTGATATCATCTAATTTTAGGCTGCTGGAGATCAAAATGAGGCTACAGATTCAAACTCAGGAAGCAGGTATCAGAGAATCTGCTTTTCACACTGTGAAACGCAGCTCAGAGTGGCACTGAGAGGGATTTCTCAGGGACAAGGAAGGTTCAGAAAGACACAAAAGGTACAAACGCCCAAGCAGAGGAGATTTGGCGCTCAGCAGAACTGAGCTGGGGAAGCCCTCGTCAGCCCAGCAACCCTGGCTGCACTTGAGGAAATGTCGACATTCCTGCCCACATCCCACAGGGCCAGGGAATCAGAGTCAGCTAGTCAGTAACAAATATTTTTTTGAGCACCCTTATTACTAGGTACACATCAAAAAAGAGAGAGGGGGCTTCCCTGGTGGCGCAGTGGTTGAGAGTCCGCCTGCCGATGCAGGGGACACGGGTTCCTGCCCCGGTCCGGGAAGATCCCACATGCTGCGGAGCGGCTGGGCCCGTGAGCCATGGCCGCTGAGCCTGTGCGTCCGGAGCCTGTGCTCCACAACGGGAGAGGCCACAACAGTGAGAGGCCCGCATACAGCAAAAAAAAAAAAAAAAAAAAAAAAGAGAGAGAGAGAGAGAGAGAGAGAGAGAATAAGAGAACTGGCAGTGGAAAGGAAGAAGTTTGTTTAATCTCAGTGACGTTGTTAAGTTTAAGTACTAAAGACCCTAAATTGGAAACCACATTGGGTGATTCTGATGAACAGAACAAGAGCATCAATGACATTTTTTGGAAAACATTTTTGTTAAGAAATGGTGTTCTCATTTACTGTGAGGTGGGAAGTCACCTGTAATTTGTCACTAGTCTTTTTTTTTTTTTAAATTGGGGTATATTTACTTTACAATATTGTGTTAGTTTCTGCTGTACAGTGAAGTGATGTCACTAGTCTTAAAAGTGGGTGTTTGTGGATTTTCTGTCTCCTGCAGCTCTTAGGGTCCTTTCTCCCTCCTTCCTTTCCTTCCCACAGAGTCATAATACAACCTGGGACACTGGTGGCCTTCCCGGCCCCCCTCCACTCTTGTTTTTCCCCCCAACCTTTATTATTCTTCAAAATAGTATGTGTTAAAGGAAATAAAAAGGAAAAAATAACCTTCTACCATCTTCAGTTTTCCATTTTTCTTTCTCTGTAAAGCACATTAAAAATTTTATCTTTACTGAGTCTTTGGTCTCCGAATAAAATAAGTTCATTAGAGAAAATTTAGAAGTTATAAACAACAAGCAGAAAATACTGTTTACCTGTAATCCCACCATCATGATTTCTGTAATGAAATGGCCGGGGACCCTGGTGGCCTGGTTATGACCTCATGCTGATCCTGTTCCTAAGACTTCCCACAGATTCAGTCAGAGTCAAATGAAGTGTCTCCACACGGGAGAACAAGCTGTTTATCTCTCATGGAAGGAGGATCTCACTTCCCCATTGGAGGACACACTAGTTGAAGTCAAGGACTGGTGTCTTTTTGTTTCATTCCTGGACCCGCCCTCCGCCACATCTTTGTATTGTCCTGTTAACCGGGATCCATGGAACTCAGATAGATACATTGGCAATGAGGTCTCAAACCTATCTTCATCCAAAGCTAAACCTCTGACTTTTCTTCCCAAGCGTGTTCTTCTGTTGTTTCCTATCTCATTGCATGGAACCACCACCCATCCAGTTCCACAAGCCCAGAATTTAGCAGTAATCCCTGACACCTTCCTCTCCCTCACCCTTGGCCCCATGACAATCCAGGACCATGAGTTGTTAACTTTACTCCTGCAGTATCTCTCACCTCTATCCTCTTCTCTCCATGTCCACCATTACTCTGGTCATCATCTCTTGCCTAGACCACTGTAGTATAAGGCCTTGTAATTGGTCTGCCCATATCCACCTCAGCTAAACTCCAATTCACCCTCCACCTTGTAGCCAGAATGATCTTTCTAAATGCAAATCTCCAAGCATATTGTCATTGTCTTGTATATTTCCCTTTTGTGGTTGACCAGGGGTAAAGATGAAATTCCGTATCGTGGCCTTTGAGGTCCTCCATGGTTTGCCTTATCTCATACCATGTCCCCCATTCTCTTTGTTGCAATTTTTTCTCCCAGTATGTACATTTGTACATTATCTTTTAACTTTGCTACGATGTCTCTTTTATAACAAGTTTTACTTTTGGGTTAAATTTAAATTTTGGTTAAATTAGTTAGTCTTATACTTAATGCCTTCTGGAGATTGTACAAATATTCTCATACATTTTTTTTTCCCAAAGTTTTGACTTTTACCCTTGAGATATTATTCTATCTTTTGTTCTATGTGTGGTGTGAGGTAAGGGTGGCCTCATGCTTTTCCAAATGGCGTTTATTGATTATTTTATCTCCCATCTTTAACCCGCTCACTCTCTACAGAATATCATAAACTAAGTTCCTGTATTGCTGGATTTCTGTCATAATTTTGTTCCACGGATCTCTTTGTCTTTTTCTGCTGACACAAAAAGACACACGTTACTATAATTTTGTAATACATTTCAATTTCTCATAGAACTGGTTCTGTCAAATTGTTATTATTTTCAAAATTTTCTTCATTATTTGTGTGTTTTTCTTCACTATGATTTCAGATTTATATAGACTTTTATAGAATTTCAAATAACTACATTCTATAATTAGTTTTGGTGGTGATGTTTTTTACTGGGATTGAATTGAATTCATAGATTAAGTTGGGGGATAAATTATCATCTTTACAATAATTCTTCCTATCCAAGAATTTGCAGTATTCTTCTGCTTCTTTAGTAAAGTGTTGTAATTTTCATGTAAGTCTTGTGTGCTTCTAGTTTAGTGTTAATTCTAAGCATTTACATTTTTGTTGCTTTTGAGGAGGCAATCTCTTTTTCTTATATTTTCTGTTTAATTATTGCATGTGTATGGATTGGATATAGAATTTTTTGTTTACTCATCATGTGTGTGATATATTCCTGAACTCTCTCACTACTTTAATAGCTTCTGAGTGGCTTATTTTGAACTTAAGAGCAACAACCATATCCTATGAAAATAATGACTCTTGTCTTTTCCTTTCTGATATTAATACCCTTGAATATCTTCTTTCTTGTTTTATTCGATTGTATTGGAGGTTGGAGAGAGTGGTAACTGGACCCCTATTAAGAAGCATGTGCACTCATTTGATGGGAGATAATGAATGGCTGAACTTTGTCGCAATCAATGGAAGCTGCCAAATGACCATCAGAGCTTGGAAGCCAATCCAGTGGGGACAGCGGCTTTGGGAGGGGAGAGAGGAGTGTGAGAAGGTGAACGTGAGGAGAGTGGTGCCGGAATATAAATTCAAGTGTTGGGAAGAGAACTTCATTTGGATGTTGGGAGGGGAAAGAAGGAGTTCAATTTTAGGTGAAGTTGATGGTCCCAGGGGATATTCAAGTGGCGAGTCCTCAGACTTCTGGGTAATTGCAGATTAGGACAAATCCTTACTTTATTTATTTATTTTTTAAAAATTTATTTATTTTTGGCTGCATTGGGTTTTCATTGCTGCGAGCGGGCTTTCTCTAATTGAGGCGAGCGGGGGCTACTCTTCGTTGCAGTGCGCAGGCTTATTGAGGTGCTTCTCTTGTTGTGGAGCACGGGCTCTAGGCATGTGGCTTCAGTAGTTGCAGCATGCGGGCTCAGTAGTTGTGGCTTGCAGGCTCTGGAGCACAGGCTCAGTAGTTGTGGCGCACGGGCTTAGGTGTTCCACAGCATGTGGGATCTTCCCGGACCAGGGCTTGAACCTGTGTCCCCTGCATTGGCAGGCAGATTCTTAACCACTGCGCCACCAGGGAAGTACCCAAATCCTTACTTTAGATAGACAGCTGCTCCCTTTGAAACCAAAGGTATTTTCAGCCCTCTTATACCAAGTCTGGGTTTGTATTGAACAAATACAATGTGTCCAGTGAAGTAGTACCGGGGAGCTGTGCAGGTAATGATTTTGCTGCCGGGAAGGGAGAGCTCTGAGCTCTTTTGGAGCTGGGGTCGTGAGCATATGGTAGACGTGCCTGTCAGCCAAATCCCAACCATGGCAGCCTATGTCCGCCCATGGGGTCATTCCAGAATTTAGAGTCTGCATGTGAGCTGGTCAGCGAGGGAGATGATAAAGTTTGCAACACTCAAATTTGTATTCTTTACTTCCAAACATCCACAATGTTATAAAACCACGTTTTCAAAAAGCTAGATAATTTTTTTCAAGTCTAAGAAAGGGTGATGGGTGGTGATGGCGGAACAGGGGAAAGGAAGGAGAGATTAACTGAGTCACCTGAGCCTTTGGAAATGGGACAGACTTGAATTTTGTAGAAAACTGGTCCTGTCCCCTCTGACACCCGCTAATGATTTGTCTCCATGGCTGTGTTTAGACCTCAGGCTGTCATCGCCTCTGAAGTGGTTCCTGCAGATCAAAGAGGGAGGCTGTGTAGAACAGTGTCACTGCCTGCTCTCGCCTGCACATAGGTCCTCAGCGCCAGCTTCCAGGGTACCTGGCTGGGGTTCTGCACATCATTAACCAGATTAATGAGGACAGATGGGTTTTTGTATAATCAGCCTTACTCCGCTGACAGTCTGATTTGGTCGCCAGGTGGAATACCTCCGTAATGGATTCTTACAAATACAGCAACCAATTCTGACTTAGGGGGGGGGAAAAAATAACAGCTTTGGGTGTTAAAGTGGGAAATAAGAAGATCCTGCATTATCATGCATGAGGTTTGCCCTGAGGGTGGGTGGGCATTCAGGATGAGGAGGCTAGTGTCAGCTACCTTAATAACAGTTAACAAAGGGAAAAAATGCGGAGCCTAAGTCTTCCCTTTACTTACCTTCTCCCCATCCTTTTGCTGCTCTCAGCATCCCAGGCTGTACCTGTGGTTAAAAATGCAGACACTCCAGGCTACTTCTGGGGTTCATTCATAAAGAAAATGGGAGATAGTCCAATTAAAAAGAATGAAATAATGCCATTTGCAGCAACATGGACGAACCTAGAGATTGTCATACTGAGTGAAGTAAGTCAGACAGAGAAAGAGAAATATCGTATGATATCACTTATAAGTGAAATCTAAAAAGAAATGATACAAATGAAATTGCTTACAAAACAGAAACAGACTCACAGACTTAGAGAACGAACTTATGGTTACCAGGGGGGATGGGTGGTGGGGGACAGATAGGGAGTTTGGGATTGACATGTACACACTGCTGTATTTAAAATGGATGACCCACAAGGACCTACTGTATAGCACAGGGAACTCTGCTCGATATTATGTAACAACCTAAATGGGAAAAGAATTTGAAAGAGAATAGATACAGGTATACGTATAACTGAATCACTTGGCTGTACACCTGACATTAACACAACATTTTTAATCAACTATACCCCAATATAAAATAAAAAGTTAAAAAGAAAAAGACACTGGGAGATAGTCAAGGATTGGGCATGTGAGGGGTTTACCTTCTATCTGCTGAGATTAGGAGGATAGATGCAGGACTGGGTTGGGAAGAGATGAAGACAAGAGATGCAGTGAGAGGAGGTAGGTGGGGGAAGGTGCTGGCTCTAATGATGGTGGGCTGTGGGCATGTCTGGCCAGGGTCATGTGAACCAAGCAGAGTCACCTGTCAATTCAATCTGTCAGTTCTGACAATTCACCCACTGTCGGTGCTTTTCTGGTAAGAAATCAGGCTAGGGATGGCAAGAGAAGCTACCGTATTTACCAGAGTAGGTGATAACAGCATTCACCTCATCAACACCTTTTCTGGTTGCTTGTGTGTCATCTCTTCTTAGCTGTTTCCTTTCTCTATAAATTTGCTTCATTCAAAATAAAAGATGGCTTTTTCCTCTCACAAATTCCTTCTCCTCAGTGCATTTATCAAACTTCCAACGCACTTATTTTTCTACCCAGCAATCTGAATGTGCTAATATAAAAAGATCTTTGAAATGGATTTTTAAGTGAAAAACGAACTGTGAAGTATAGCAGGATGAGCCCCTTTCTGTAATTTTTTAAAAGCTTGCATGTTTGAATGTTCCCAACAGCATTATTCATAATAGCCCCCAATGGAAATAATGCAAGTGTTCATCAACTGATGAGTGGGTGAATAAAAGTGTGGTATATCCATACAGGGGAATATTATTCAGAAATAAAATTATTATTCAGAAATAAAAAGAAATGAAGAACTGATACATTCTATAACATGGATGAGTCATGAAAACATTATGCTCAGTGAATTAAGCCAGACACAAAAGGCCATTTATTGTATGATTCCATGTATATGAAATGTCCAGAATAGGCAAATCTATAGAGCAAGAATGTAGATTAGAGGTTGCCAGGGCACGGGGAGAGGGGGAAATGGAGCGTGATGGGGTTTCTTTTTGGGGTGATGAAAATGTTCTAAAATTGATTGCAATATAGGTTGCACAACTCTGAATTCAAATTAAATGGGTGAATTGTATGGTTTGTAAATTATATCTCAATAAAACTGATAAATATGTGTGTAAGTGTTAGTACATAAATAATTTTTTTCCTGATAAGATATACAAGAAATTGTAAACACCGGTGACCCTTGGCAAAAAAGAGAGGCTGAGGAAGACTTGTACTTTTCATTTGCTACCTTCTAAGGTGTTAAAGTTTTTAAGCCATTTACTTTTATTACTTTTATTTATAAATAAAAAATTAAAAATATCTTAGTGCTATACATAATAATTTTTAAAACTTATTTTTTTTCCAAAATGTTAGTTTGTTCTTCTTCATTAGATTGTAATGTCTTTAAGGACAGGACTGTGCATGCACTTCGTATAGTGTCCTCAGGGGCAAAAAGGGTATCAGGTGGGCACTTAGTAAATGTACACTGCCTCTCTGTTTCCTTGAGCCAGAGATTTTATTAAAAATTAAAGAAGATGCTACCAACAGGAAAACGTTGAGATTTTTCATTATTGCCCAGAGCTTATGTTTACTGATTATGAACTTCGTCCCAGGCATTGTATAAAAACGTGCTTCACATGTATCATCTGATATAATAGCATATCTGGCGTATAGTAAATATAATAAGTGCTCACCAGTGTGGCCTCTTATGAACAAGAATCGGGAAGTTGATGGCCCCAAGGTTGGCCCAGCAGCTCAAAGTTCCCCTCAAGGACTCGAGTCCTTTCTGTCTTTCCATTCAGCCATCTTCAGCGAGTCATTGGTGGATGGCCTCATGATTGCAAAGTGGCTGCTGCAGCTCCAGCAGTATATCTTCATAAGACATCAAGCCGAGCAGGAAAGCAGTGGAAAAAAGGACAGGGAAAAAAGAATTCCCCTTGAGAAATTCTTGTCATTAATTAGGGATGAACATCTTTCCTAGAAGGCCCCAGCAGACTTCCCCTTTATAGAATTGTGTCATGTGCCCATCCCCCCAGCAGTTTCTGGCAAAGGAGAATGTAACTGACTTTGACCAATTATGATCCATATCTTGGGGTTGGGCACAAAACCAGTATTCTTTTGTAGGGGTTCAGGGGGACAACGATCACTCTCTACCTCAAATTATATAAAGTAGGGTAGTGTTATTACCCCCATTTTCCAGATGAGAAAGATGTAGTAAGAGGGTAAGTAATTTTTCCAAGGTCACACGCACACACCGTTATAAGCAGCCAGGATTCCACAGGCCGACTAACGAACTCTAGCTGTCAGCTCTTTAATACTACGTTGCAGTGCCTTCCTGGAAAACTTATCCAGTCAAGACCCCATATAGTCTTAGACTATAAAAATCCTAAAAGCATAAAATATAAATATTTAAAATATAATTATGTAAAATATAGAACATTTGAACTGGAAAGGACATTTAAGATCCAGTAGTTCTCAGAGTGTAGCACAGACCAGCAGTAGTATCAGCATCCCCTGGAAACTAGAAATACAGATTCTCAGGCCCCAACCCAGACCTTCTGAATTAGGAACTCTGTGGGTGGGCCCCAGACAGCCATGCTGACATGTGAGAACCACTGACTAGTTCAAGCCCTTCATTTTAGAGACTTGATCCAGGTCATTCAGCTTGTAAGTGGCAGAGATGGAATTGGAGGTAGATAGGGCAGTGAGGTCACCTGGATTCTGTGATAAACATTTAAATGATAGATTCTTCCCCAGCATGCACCTGGAGAGAGATTTTGCATTTTTGAACAGCATCAGATGCACACACCTCGTTAAAAATTTAATAAGAATAAAACCCCCCACTACAAGGTGCAAGCATTGTGTTATGCTCTTAACAATAGTTCAGCAGATCCTCAAGCAACCCAGCCAGGTAGGGGTTAGTACCTCTGTTTTACAGATGAGGGAATGGACGCGCAGAGAGGCTAAACAAATTCTCATGGTCCTCTAATTAGTAAGCCGGGGAACCAGGATTCAAATGCATCTCGTCCAAATGCAGGTCTGTGTGAGGCCACACAGGCGAGCAGGCCGAATGTGATCCTGAGCCTTGGCCTTGCCCTCCACATGGGAAAGGGGCCACCGGCCGGTGGTCCTGTCCTTGGCAGGGCTTCCCACTTGAGACTGGCTGAGAACGAGGACACCGCTGGTCGTGGTGGTTTCCCGAGACTGTGCAAGATGCAGGAAGCTGCGGCTGCCAGCAGGCTGCCGCGCCAGGTTCACCTGTCCCTCCCTGGGATGCAGTGGCTATTCTGGCCACCCCAGGAAGCCTCCCACTGGGTCTGTCTTCTAGAACTTTGCCGAGGTTCCATAGGCCAAGAGGAAGCTGACCTTGGCTTGGTGGCCTGGGTGACAATGGGGGAGGGGAGAGGATGAGCCATCAGGACCATGAGATTGCTGTCAGCATATGGCCAGCTGTTGCCCATCAGCTGGAAAGCTAGCCGGAGCATCCCTCAGGGCTGGTCCCTGGAGCATTGGCGTGCAGTGGCTGAGCCAGGTCCTGGTAGGGGCCAGAGAGAAATCAATACAGGCTGGCTGGTGCCGGCAGGGCCCTCACACCTGGTGCCTGTGATTACTGGCTGAAGGGACTTGTCATAGAAGATGGGCGGCAACAGCTGAAAGGGGCTTGTTGACCATATGGCCCAGGGGTTTTCAAACTCTTTAACAAGGTGGAGACCTTTCTTCAAGTGACATTGCAGGCAGTAAAAACCGGTATAGAGAAACTAAAAGGCGGGACTCACTCAAAGCCTGAGGAGCCCCTCGGAGTCCCCGGTCCTCTGGGGAAGCAATTCAAGCTTCTTACAGCCGTGCCCTTGAAAGAGGACAAAATCTAACCTCTTTTGAGATTGGTTAAAGAGTCTTGGGAGAGGGCTTCCCTGGTGGCTCAGTGGTTGAGAGTCCGCCTGCCGATGCAGGGGACACAGGTTCGTGCCCCGGTCCGGGAAGATCCCACATGCCGCAGAGCGGCTGGGCCCGTGAGCCATGGCCGCGGAGCCTGTGCTCCGCAATGGGAGAGGCCGCAGCGGTGAGAGGCCCGTGTACTGAAAGAAAAAAAAAAAGAGTCTTGGGAGAAAGCTGACAGATGGGTGATACCACATAGGCACCGGGTCCCCTTGTCCCCTTCTGAGGAAGATGTCAAAGGGATAGAGAGTTTGTTCCTGCCCCTGGCGTGGGGGGTAGAGCTTAGCTTAAGGTGGTGCCACCGGCCAGGCAGGAAGGGGGGACAGTGGAGACCCACAGCTCCTGGGGACCACCGTCCCCCAGGAATGATCTTCAGCTGTGCCCCATGGAGAAGAGCCGGGCTGTACTCGAGTCTAGACTTCACCCAACACCATCAGTCTCTAGGGCTTATCAGGCTTCATGGGTTCCTGGCCTTTAGCCAGAGTTTGGGCTCTATGTGGACCCCAGACTCACCGCAGGCCCTGGCTGTCTCTCACTTAAGATGGTGTGCCTCCCCTGTTATTTTCATCCTCAGAGTTTATCCGTATCCGGGTTTCGCCCAGCCCACTGACTTCTATTCGATGCTGTGGACTTTATATAGCTGAGGATTTGTTTGTTTATTTTCAGAGTTAAGACTTTATCCTGCTCCTGCTCGGTCGACCTAAGCTCAGAGAGTGGAAACCGTCCACCTCTTTTCACTTTCACCAGGCGTCTGCTTAGCACGCTGCTTGGCTGTGTTCTCTGAGGCTGTGCTGCGGTCAATCCTGTGTGTAGGTCAGACTTAGCATAATACGTCCTCATTTAACTATTTAAATTACCCTAGCACGTGCTTTAATTATGGATTTTATCAACAGCACATCTATTTCTGCATTTCCCAAGTTGCCTCGGATGAACTAGTAGTGTAACCGAAAGTGGGGTCCGGCTGCTCGCCACTAAAAAGCCAATAAAGAGGCAAGGTTGGTGGAAAGGAAAGTTTGCTTTATTTTGGTTGCTGGCAACCGGGGCAGGAGCTGCGGGTGGAGGGAGGACTTCTTCTGTCCAAAGGCTGACTCCCCCCACTGACAATCAGTGGGCAAGAGCTTTTATAGACGGAGGGAGAAATATATACATGCAGAAACAGCACAGTCGCCTCTGACAGTGATCTTGAAATTGGTCGTCGGTGGTCTGATCAGTGTCATCTTGATTGTTTTAGGTACACTTAATCTTCAGTTCCAGGGCTGGTTTGTTCCCATTTCCTTGAGACCAGTTCTCTGCATTGTGGCAGCTTATGTCATGACCACTGTCGGGTCATCATGTAGTAACTTCTTCCACCTGGTGGCTGTTTCAATATCTATAAGACAACACTCAGGATATGGCTCAGAATATTATCTATAGCCCTTGAGAAGGAACTAAAGGTCCTTGACTTTGCTTACTGACTAAACTATGACTGTTTTGTGTTTGCTTTTCTTTTGTTTCTGCATTTTCTCACTTCTCTGATTAAACTGATTCTTTGGCTGAAGTTTTTCTGCAGACAGAAGGCAGGCGGAGGACATGGGGGCCATAGACCATAGGGTCCTCCTCCATTTCAGTAGAGTGTTGACGCTCTAAGCATGGGCTCTGGAATCAGACAGCCTTGACTTTTGGGTAAACTCATTTCTGCTGTGTGACTTTGGGCAAGTGACTTCACCTCTCTGAGTGTCACCTTCATCATATGTAAACATAATAGGGATAATGCACACAGGACGCTAAGCGCAGTGCCGCACATAGTAAGCATGCCATCAACTTTGGCTATCGATGTTAGTGTAAGCCTCACAACGAATAGGCTGTGGAAAAGCAGGGTTAAGGGCTGGAGCTGGGCAGGTGATGAAGGGAAAAGTTAAAAGTTGGCTAACATAGAAAAAGCAAACATGAAATGGCAAATTTTTTTTCTCAGAAGAAATTATAGCTACAAAGTTACATGAACCTTCACGGCTGGCACTTAGGAGGCAAATCTAATAAGGACAGTGGTAGGGAGATCCAGTGAAATCTGCTCCATGTGCCCCGAAGGAGCTCAGACATGCGGGGCTCGGGGCTGGGGGGACAGCAGCACCTCACTTAGCAGGGCTGCCTTTTGAAGATGCCGCCTCTGCCCTGCCAGCAGGGGTTCCATGAACTGTTCCCAGCATCCGGCCCCCTCAGCTGAGCCAGGCCTTTCTTTACTTTCTTTTATGCACTTGTGCCACAGAAATGCCAGCTCTCAGAGCTCGGAGCTGGAGATGGCCAGAGGGCCTTGGGAGTGAGGGGAGGGCGTGGGGTCAGCGGGTATGTCAGTGTCTGTACAGGAAACCTGGGGTCCTGCTCTAGTTTGAGAATGGGTTATATCTGGATGTAGGTTACATGAGGCTTCATCTCCTGACTTTGATGTAAAAAGCCATGAAGAACTTGTGCGAGGTAGCGTGTGTGTGTGTGTGTGTGAAAGAGAGAGAAACAATCACTAAAACTTAATGGGTCCTCACCAATTCTATTCTCCTCCAATCCCCCAAATCTTAAAAACACACCTCTTTTTTAAAAAAAAATTTTAGCCACGCCCTGGTGCATGTGGGAGTTCCCCGACCAGGGATGAGCCTATGCACCTTGCATTGGAAGGTGGAGTCTTAACCACTGGACTGCCGGGGAAGTCCCCAAAACACACCTCTTTAGTGGGAACCCCTCACAGCCAAACCCTGACTCTGCCCGCCCCGTCTCCATGACACCCCAGGAGCTGTCTAAAGATGCTGACCATAATAAGAGGACTGGTGATGGCAGTCACAGCGAACCCTTCGTGAGTTCGTATTCTAACCAGGCGGTGTCCACACGTGCTCTTGTTCCATCTTCACAGCGACCCTGAGAGGCAGGTAATCATCCCCATTTTACAGATGGGGCAGCTGAGGCACAGAGAGCTGAGCTGACTCGCCCAAGGTCACCCAGCGACCTTGTGATGGTGCTGAAAGCCCGTTTGTCCAAGGGGCCCTGCAGAGCCATGCCCTACCTCCATCTGGAGCTGTACCCCCAGTGTCTGCTTCCTTCTCAAGATTGAGCAATGACACTGTGCTTGATGTCATAAATCAAACGTGGGGACCAAGTTCCCGATTTCACCCTGACATTCCACAGGCACCTCCCTCCTTCCTCTTTCTTTGTCCCCTCACCTTGCTGGGCTTCTTCTTTTTTCTTCCATCATCCATGGTCGACTCCTTGCTCTTAAATGGGGCCCTTCCGAGACCCCCCAGCTCACTTTGTGTGTTAGACGTTTGGATTGAGGGCCAGTTATTTTACAAAGCCCCAACTGGAAAGATATGCAGCCCTGTCTCCTCCCTTTTGGTGCCCAGGTCACACGTTTCTTTTATTTTTATAATGAGCCTGTTATAAGTATAATTGCCTGTTACAAGAGAAAGAATGCCAACTGCAATTTGCTGAAACCGAGCAAAATCATCCAATGACGATCTGCTAATTTCTTCCAAGCTATTGTTTATTTACTTGCCTGCTTTTCTCTTGATGACGGTGCAGGGGTTGAGATGGGAAGAGGAGGGGCAGTTTTTTCATTCCAATGTAGCTACCATTTCTGTGATGTTTTCCTTCCAGAGAGGCCTTAAAAATTCCTACAGAACATTATGTTTAACTTTCCATCTCTCAGGTGTGCAAAAACTAGATCCCTCTTTTAGGAATTTGCACCAAGCGTGGGGTCAGGGTAGGGACAAGCCCATCCCAGAAGGAGCTGACCACGGACAAGGGGCAGAGGTGGGCGGGGCTTAGGGTCTGATTCCCCATCAGGCGAGAGCAAGCCCAATGCCCGGGGCCCCTGATCATTTTAGGAGCCGTCGAAATACCTTTATTTCTTTTAAAATGAGAAGTCAGAAGAAAGATGATGAATATAATCAAAGCTAGATTAAATTTGTCTTTATACCAATGCAGCTGTAAAATAAAATTTTTAATATCATTTTTTGGAGGAAGGGGCCCAGGAAGTCAAAAGTGCCCAGGGCCCACGGAGGTGATAATACCGCCCGTGTTTTATCACTGCCGAAGGCCGCAGGCTCGCTCCCCTCTCCCTCTTTTCCTCCTGCCTGGCCCTCTCTCTCTACCTCCCTCTTTATTTCTCTCTTTCTTCTAATAAATCCTTGTTTAACACCCAAACAGGAGGTGCTAACCTCTCTAAGGAGATGGAGAAGCACAGGGCTGACCATGGCAGGGACCCCGTGCTGTTCCTGTATTGCGTTAGGTGTGTTTCCCATACTGGTACTGAATTACCTGGTTGTTGCTACGACACTGATTTAAAAAAAAAAAAAAAATCACCAAATGATAGAAGAGAAAGGGAATGCCAAAATCAAGGGTCATAGTTTCCGAACCATTTTTCAGCTGTAGAACATAAAAAAAAAATGACATGAAAGCATTTACGAAGTATGAGAGAGAGTTGCCGAGACACACACAGACACACACACACAGGGAGACACACACACTCAGGAAGACACACACACAGAGCCAGCCAAGCAGGAGCTGCCCAAGTGGAGAGGTGACACCCCTCACCCCATCCCCGCCCTCAGGGGTCTCTGCAGGTGACCCTGATCAGCATAATTTAGCCTGGCTGGGCTCTCCTCATCTGGGGGAGAAAGTCTGCAGAAAGGTGGCATCTTATTAGTGGCAGAGCCTATCTTGCTCCCCAGGGTGCCCTGCCAACATTCATTTTCCTGGACCACACTTCAGAGATCTTTAATTTGGTTTGGCCCTAAGGATCCATTGACGAGCCTTCAGGAACCACAGGTTAATGCACAGTAAGATGAATCTGGGCGCAGGGTAAAGGCTAGATGTCCAGAATTACACTCTGGTAAAATCCTCATCACCACACGATGAATCAGGCCTTTATTAAGGTAGACACACAAGCATCCACACCTGGGCCCTTCCACATATTTTGCTTCTTCTTTAAAGGAGACACTCCAAGGAAACACCTGGCCCTGCCCTCTGCCTCACCACCCCCAACTTCCTCACCTCCTTTCTCTCCCACAACCCCCTACTTCCCTCAAGGTCCTCCAGATCTGACAGGGCTCTCTGTCTTCCCTTCAGTCCTCATGAAGCCCAGGCTGGCTCATCCTCAGCGTGAACTCCTGAGCCAATAACGCTTTTAAAGCCCTTGAAGAATGTTTTCAATTATAATTCACAGGGCTTGGGCTTTGCTCTTTCGAAGTCTGAGTGAGCAAAAGCTGCTGGCAAGCTGCAAGCCAAGCAGGACCAGAGAGAGGGTCGCAGCGGAGGGAGGGATACGGGTTCTTTCGATACATGTGATCGTGAAAACATGCGTCATTATAAAAACCGCATTACATACGTGCAAGCAAAAAGACAAAAGATGTAAAATTGTACCACACATTGCAGTGTGTGCACTGTGTCTTAGAATATCATATATTTGTGGGTATAGGCTCATTTACATACACACACACCCTTATATTATAAATTCTGGGTTTTTAGAAGTGGGATATATTTAAATACATTTTTGTCACCCGATTTTCACCTTTCCTGTCCCCCCACCTTTTACTGTTTTTAAATAACTTTTTTGTTATTAAATCTTCTGTAGCATTTTGTTTCATTTCTTGCATACTATTTCTTGCACTGAATAAATGGTAACGCATTTAATAGTCTCACTTTGTAAATCGTATAGTTTATGTCCAGTTGCTTTGCTGTCATAAAGGTGCAGAACAATTTACAGAGACAATTTGGCGTGTTCTTTTTGCCTTGGTAGAGAATGTGAAAGGACGCAAGTTCTTTGTGTTCCTTCTCCCCAGTTTTCACTCTTCCTCCTTTTAAGAAGGGAGCCCAAAGCCCCTGAGACCCTTTGTGACCAGGCAGGAAGACAGATCTCTCTTCCTGGCTTTTGTTAGTTAAGTCTCAGTTTATTGAGGGGATTATGCAAAGAGCAAGGGCAAAGTGGCCTTGTGTGAGAGAGGAGTTTTGGAGTCATAAAAGGGAGAGGAGAGAGTGGAAGGATTGAGTCTGGGCCTGCCAGTGCCCCAGGGGTTGGGAGGGGGCGCAGGCATCACTGGGAATGGCTGCTGAGGGCTGATATTGGGTGAGGGCTGGGGCGGGGGGGTAGGCTCTAAGCCTGGGCAAGTATTCCCGTCTCCAAGCAAGGCACAGAAGCGGGGGGGCACGGCCTACACGAGGCCCTGCCAGCTTGGAAAAGGAAGTCACCCATGTCTACCAAGGTTGGACTCAATGTAAGCTTCCTGATTCCTTTGACTGGAGACCCCAAGAAGAAAGAGGAGTCTTCAAAAGGAGCCAAGACTGGTTTCCCCGCTTCCTGGTATGATTGGGTGGGGATGCCATGTTTATTTCTATTTATTTATGCGTTTAGTTATTTTTCTTAACTTTTTATTTTATATTGGAGTATAGTTGATTAACAATGTTGTGATAGTTTCAGGTGTACAGCAAGGGGATTCAGTTATACATATACATGTATCTATTCTTTTTCAAATTCTTTTCCCTTTTAGGTTGTTAGAGAATATTGAGCAGAGTGCCCTGTGCTATACAGTGGGTCCTTGTTGGTTATCCAAGTTAAATATAGCAGTGTGTACATGTCAGTCCCAAACTCCCTAACTATCCCTTCCCCTCACCCTGATTTCTATTAAAAATTATAAAATATATGGATATTTCTTGCATATTCAAGTCTGCACAGTAAGAAACTTGCTCCATGACTAACATTTCAGTGAATGAACATCTTTGGACCTACCTACAATTATTTTCTTGAGCTGCAACCCTAAAAGTGGAATTGCTGGGTTGAAAAAGATACATATATCTTAAAGGCCTTTTACATTATACTCAAATGATATTGTCATTTTTCCACACCTGTCAGTATAATTTGAGTGTTCCCTTTCCACACAGCAGTTTCTTGTCCCTGTCAATGGCGAAATCCTGAAGTCTCCTGCCTTGGTGGTAGAGGAGGTTTCCTAATTAGACCCAGGTTTGACTCTCTGGAAGGAACTCCCTGGAATCCTTTCTCAGCTGGGGTTCCAAGAGAGAATAAGCCACACAGAAAATGACTTGAGTGACTGTTTCCAATTCTTCCTTGGTTGGGTCATAGTTAGAACCATTGTAGATACATGGGAAAGAAATTAATTCACTCCTTACAAGGTAAGTAATGCCTTGGGGCTTTAAGACTTAATTCTGTCCTGGAAGGGAACCTAGCTGGGAAAGGAGAGAGAGAGAGAGAGAGAGAGAGGGTGCCTTGCCTTGCTTTGCTGTCTGGGGCCCCTGACTCCACCCTCTGGAAAACCTTTCCTTTTTCTGTTATGCTCCTTGGCCAAATAGGATGTGACCGTGGAGGTGATGGACTATTTTGGGAGCTATACATCTTTGCTGCCTTCTTCCTGTTCCTGCAACTCGAATCCCCAAGTTTTGTATCTTGAACAAAGCTCCTTTTAAAAAAAAAAATTAATTTCTTTAGCAATTCATAATTCCCTTTAAGACTTAGAAGACTTCTGATTTCTTTGCTTTCATTCGGTACCAGGTGCTAGCAATCTCCCCCACCCCCCATCCCCGACCCCCACCAATTTCTTTCTTGGTTTCTTTGCTTCCCCAACCATACACAGTCTTGATTTAGGCAGCCACCTTGAGTCTATCTAAAACAGCATTTGAGAAGAAGGATACACCTTTACTGCAATCACTGCCTGGGGTCATTTGCTTCCTTGAGAATTTTTCCTGGATTTTTGCCACTTAAAGATTTTGTCCAATCCCATCTTGTTCTTATTTGGAATCTAGAAGCAGTTGGCTTTTCACCCTTCATTGTTGCAAATGTTTGAAATCTTTCTGTTCCCTTTTGGTTTTGCTTATAAACTAGGCTCTTCTTTCCTGGGTGCAGCCCTTTCCTATCAGACCTTGCCAAAGTCAGCAAGCGACAACCAATGTACACAGCTAATGTGTCTTCTATCTTCTCCTCTGGGATCAACAGCCTCCTGGTCTATCTTTTAAGACAGTCTTTCCGAATATTTTGCCTCTGTATAGCATGGATATCCAGCCTCCCAGCCTGCTGTGGGCATCCTCACTGCCCCTGCCTGCTCAGCCAATCCCACTTTCAGCAATAATTGTATTCGTCAGTTAAGACAAAGTGCTGTAACAAACAACCTCAAGTCTCAATGGCTTAATATAAGAACGATTTCTTCTTTGCTCATACAGAGTTCCAAGGGGATGTTCATGGATAAGTAGCCTTCCTGGCTGGGCTCCTTCTCCAAGTGGTGACTGTGGGATCAAGTTTGCTTCTATCACGTGATAGCATCCTCAAGGTGTGGCTCCAAGACTGCTGCAAACAGGGGAGTGAGAGGAAGACTGAGAGGTTTGTTGCTTGTTCTTCAGTAGAGTCAGGCCGATGAATTGGCTTGCATCTCTTCCAGACACATTTTATTGTCCCAAATAGTCACGTGGCTCCATCCAGATGTAAAGCGGCTTGGGAGTAGAGTCTACTTACTTAGGGAAAACCCAGCAAGGCCAGTGTCGGGTACACTGCCTGACACAGTAGACATTCAAGAGGTAGTTGATAAATTAGATATTCAATTTTAAATCTGTACTTAACTTTTCCTTTATTATTTCTATTTTTGTTATCCTGCTTTAAAATCCATTTTACTTGAAGTATATGTGAACATATTTTTTATATTTAATTTTTGTTGAAAATTTATTTAAAAAATATGAGAAGATGGAGGGATTTACATTTCCTATTTTCCATATTAGTCAGTAGCCCCAAGACCATATTTAATTCAACACATTCGTTTTTTTGGTTTGCTTGTTTCCTTGAATGAAATCTTTTGGCTGTACTAAATTCGTAACTCTTTCTGTATTTTTTGTTCTGTTTCTGGTCTGTGTTCTTTGTCTCGTCCAGCACCAGTGTCACAATGTTTTAATTATTGCAGTTATATTAGATTTTAATATCTAGCAAGCTATCTCCTTTATTTATTTAATGTTTAAAGATTTCTTTTGGTCTTATTTACTCTTCAAGATGAATATTAGAAAATTTTTTGGACAAAATTTTAAAAATCTCTTAGAAATTTAGACTGGAATCATTTTGAATTAGTGAGTTATTTTGGGAAGAACTGATCTGATATCTTTACACTTAGACTCTTCCCAAAAAGGAATCTGGTACATATTCTAATTGTTTTTCAGGTCCTCTATGGTTTTTCAATAAAGGTCTGTAGTTTTTATTTATACAAGTCTATTTTTGTGATAGTCGTTCTTAGGTATTAATATATATATTGTTGTTATTATAGTCTTTTAAAATTGTATGCTATTACTGATTATTGCTGGCTTATAGGCACACACACTCTCTCTCTCTCTCTCTCTCTATATATATATATATATATATACATATATATATATATAACTATATATTTGTTCTCTAACTGGCCGTCTTCCTGAACTCTCTCATTAATTCTAATAAGTTAGTTTTTCTAGTTCATTCTCTGGGTTTTCTAGGTAGACAATCGCATCATCTCCCCAAAGCAGTAATTTGTCTCAATCTCCAGTATTTATTCCCCTTACTCTTCCTTATTCTATTTAGAAATGGATAAATAGTATAGAATAATAATAGTAGAATAGTAGGATAATGGACTTATTTGGTTTATTTTTGACACTGTGACATTCTGCACATTATTTTACAAAATGTGTTCAATGAGTAAATGTTAATGAGAAAAGTTTCTGTGGTCGAATGCTGTAAAGGTAAACAGATTTAAAGTTTTATTTATTGTAAGTCATTTTCTAAAATCTATATTGCATAATTCTGCATATGTTATCATACTCAAAAATAAGGATGTAACATGCATTTTTTTTCTAAAGTCTTTTTACCATGGAAATCATTCCCCCCCCCACCCCAGTTTGGTGGGGAAGAAGTGGAGGGTGGGGAGGTATGTGGATAACACAAGCACAGACCTCTCGCTTAGCAGAAAATACCTTTGGCAGTACAGTTCAGTGTTTCAATCTTGGGGTGATGTAGGTTTAGCCTATTATGTCATGCTACGGAAGTATCACTCTACCCCTAGTTTACTAAGAGCTTTCATCAATTATTAATGTTGATTTTTATCAAGTAACCATCTATCAAGATAACCATGTGATTTTTCTTCTTTGACCTGTTAATATAACTGGTATATTTCCCAACATCAAATCATTCTTTCATTTCTAGAAGAGACCTTAGTTTGGCTCCACACCCTGCTTTTGACATCTAGATTCAATATGTTTTATTTTTCATATTTATATTTTTTTTTTTTTTTTTTTTTTTTTTTTTTTTTTTTTTTTTTTTTTTTTGGTACGCGGGCCTCTCTCTGCTGTGGCCTCTCCCGTTGCGGAGCACAGGCTCCGGACGCGCAGGCCCAGCTGCTCCGCGGCATGTGGGATCTTCCCGGACCGGGGCGCGAACCCGAGTCCCCTGCATCGGCAGACGGACTCTCAACCGCTGCGCCACCAGGGAAGCCCCCATATTTATATTTATTAGAGAAATTGGTTTGTAGTTCATTTAGCAGACTTACCTATCCAGTCATAGGCAATGGACTTATGCGTGGAAGAAAGAGGGGAACTCCTATTTCCTTTGAGAAGTTTGATCCCAATAGGAAAAGGAGAGTCAAGAACGCCTGGTTTATTCTTTCTAAATCTATCAGTGCACTCACTCCATCTCTCTTGGGCTGGGCTGAGTTAAAGATTAGAGAGAGGCTAGGCATATTACTAATGGAATTTCTTCCCATGAGAGAAAACACCAACAGTAGGAAGAAACATGCCTCCAGACACCTACCCCTCCACTGTGGCTGGTTTTAGGCTTGAAAGCATCAAGTCAATGCTTTCTACACAGGGGAAAGGCATTTTCAGGCAAAACACAGCTTAGAACTTCACGTATGGGGCCCAGAGCAAGAGTATAAATGGAGAGCCACTTACCCTATGTCTCCATGTTAAAACATTATAAGTCAAGCTAACACATTATTAAATCAATGTTCTCTCTTCATACCATGAGAAATATTCCTTCATAATGAACTGGAAGGCCAGGTTAGAATTTAGAGTTGAAGGAAATTGGGATTCCTTGGATTGATGGTGTCCTCAGAACATGGCAGTCAAGATTTGGTCTCTAGACTTTGGCCTGTGACCCAGCTCTGCCCACACCTCTGGGTTTGACCTGGGCTTCCAAGCTCCACCCATGCCAGTCACAGCCCCACTTTGGTCACCTCTAGGGCATGGTGATTTACACACTGGTCCATGTGGGCTCAGGGACACTTGGGCAGAGAATTGTGTGGTGCTGGGTACCGTGTGCATGGTCTAGAAGGTGGAATACAAGTTCGGAGAAGGGGTGTGCCCCTGTGGTCCTGGGGACTCCTGTCCTCATAGGGAAAGGCGTGGCTAGAGAAGGGCTGGAAGGGACCTTCTAAAGCTCAGGGCTCTGGGCAGGGGCCCCTCTTTCCTGGGTTGAAGGGTGGTACTGGTTAGGGGCTAGGGCAGGAGTAGGACATAGAGGGTAAGGAGTAGACAGGATTTCATTTTCAGCATCACAGCAGCAAAGATAGGCTAAATAAGCCTCAAGCTAAAAGTTCCAATAAAAGCCCCTTATCTATGGGGAACTGCAAATAACATAGGTCTCAAAAATACTATCTTCTCCCTACTGTAAGATGTGACATCTATTGGTGATCATTAAAATAGTAGAGCCAAATATAAATTCTTTCTTTCTCTTTTGCTCTCTCTTCCTCCTTCCCTCCCTCCTTCCCTTTTTATCCTTCCTTCCTTGCTCCCTCCCTTCCTCCCACCCTCCCTCTCTCCCTTCTTCCTTCTTTCTTTCCTCTCTCTTTTTAGGTTGACAGAAACTAACTTTTGAATTCACAGGGTCAGGATGCCCTAGCTCTCGCTGTTAGCTGTGTGATTCTGGCAAGCCACCACTTTTCCCACAGCCTCAGTTTCCTCATTTGCCCCATGACAAGTTGCCACCAGGCATTCTATAAAAACGTCTACAAACATTCCAGTAGGGAAGGATGCTATGATTCTAGAAACAGGATTTCTTACCTTTTTCTTTTCTTCTCACTCTATCCTATAAAGACTCCTAGCGTTCTGAGAAAGAAATAAGAACAGTGAATGTTATATATACTGGATTTACCCGTGGTTACAGCCTCCTACGTTCTGTGGTGCAAATGAGAAGTGGTGTTGGCCCTACGCTATTCTCCAATCTGCAGAAACAGCTGTAAATCCTTGCCTTGGATTTTGAACCAAGCATAAAGATGAAAGTCAGACCAACTCCCCGGCCCAGACAATGTGCTGTTTATCAGTTTATAAAACAAATTTCTTCTTTCATTCTGTTTACTCTCCCACACCTTTAACAGCAGGTGTATACAAATGAGATGCATTAACACCCAGAAAGTTGCTGCATTCTTTGAAGAGAAATTGCGTCCCTGTCTTATCTCTGTTCCTTGAAGGTGAACTCTTGGAGAGCAGGGGCAAGTGCTAGGTGTAACTCGTATCCTCCCCAGAACCTGTGATGTGGGGACAGCCTGGGGAAATAATGGTTGAATGACTGGAAGGAGGAAGCCTGACTATACTGGCCCTTGGCTTTTCTTAGCTTCTCTTCATCGAGTCGGAACATTTTTTATTTGAATTAAATTACAGTTGATTGACAAGGTTGTGTTAGTTTCGGGTGTACAGCAAAGTGATTCAGATCTACATATAGATATTCTTTTTCGGATTCTTTTCCATTATAGTTTATTATACGATACTGAATATAGTCCCCTGTGCTATATAGTGGGATCTTGTTGATTGTCTATTTTATATACAGTAATGTGTATCTTCTGATCCAAACCTCCTCATTTATGCCTCCCACCGGCCTTTCCCCTTCAGTAACTATAAGTTTGTTTCCATGTCACTGAGTCTGTTTCTGTTTGGTAAGTAAGTTCATTTGTATCATTTTTTTAAGATTGCACGTATAGGTGATGCTATTTGTCTTTGTCTGTCTGAGTCGGAGCATTTTTGACTCCTCCAGCTACTTACCAACAGGCCTGCTCTGCCGAGTCTGTGCTTGTGAGAGATACTAACGTGGTAACAGCCCAGGGAGCCAAAGATCTCCAAGCCAGTATGACAGCTCAGACACGGAAAGGCAGAGGGCGCTTTTTTTTTTTTTTTTTAATTGGAGTACAGTGGCTTTACAACGTTGTGTTAGTTTCTTCTGTACAATGAAGTGAATCAGCTATATGTATACATATATCCCCTCCCTCTTGGACCTCCCTCCCATGCCCCACCCCCCATCCCACCCATCTAGGTCATCACAAAGCACGGAGCTGACCTCCCTGTGCTATGTAGCAGGTTCCCACTAGCTATCTATTTTACACATGGTAGTGTGTATATGTCAATCCCAATCTCCCAGTTCATCCTCTGTACCACCGCCCTCCCCTCCATGTCCACACATCTGTTCTCTATGTCTGCATCTCTATTCCTGCCCTGCAAATAGTTTCATCTGTACCCTTCTTCTAGCTTCCACATATATGTGTTAATATATGATATTTGTTTGTCTCTTTCTGACTTACTTCACTCTGTATGACAGACTCTAGGTCCATCCACCTCACTACAAATAACTCAATTTCGTTTCTTTTTATGGCTGAGTAATATTCCATTGTATATATGTGCCACATCTTCTTTATCCATTCCTCTGTTGATGGACATTTAGGTTGCTTCCATGTCCTGGCTATTGTAAATAGTGCTGCAGTGAATTCAGGGTGCATGTGTCTTTTTGAATTATGGTTTTCTCAGAGGGCACTTTTAAGAGGCCAGGACATTGCAGTCTCCCTGTGATACCCAGGCCAGAGTAGCACCCATGGCACCCGAGAGGAAGGAACAGTAGCTTTCTGTTGGAGTTGAGAAGATGATCGGAATGTGCAGGCTGGAAAGATGCCAGAAAGTTGGACCGTCTATAGACAAAGACTATTCCTTGCCTTCTTCATTGCTTGGAAATGGATAAAGAATCCTCATGTTTTATTCTGATAAAGATGCCTCCCCTATTATTGGCTATCTATGGGATGTCTTATGAAGGTATCTTCACAAACAAAACAACTTCTAGTTGTTCTAGACTCAACTAGGTCTGAGTTTGAGTCTTGGCTCTGCTTTTACTAACTAGCTGTGTGAACTTGGACAAGTTACTTTACCCTTCTGACTCTCTGTCTCCTCATCTGTAAAATGAAGAGAGCACTGTTGTGAGAATTAAAATGTATTTAAAGCACTTAGCTCCATATCTGGAACAATGGGAGATCATGTATTAAAGTTCCTTTTGAGTACAAGAGAAAACACAGATGTTCAGGATTCTCAGACGGTAAGAATTCCCCAAGGATGTACAGTGGTTGACAGTTTGCAAAATGCTCCCACTTTCACAGTCTCCGTTGAACCCCACAAAAGCTCTGTCATTAGGGCTGGCATGAATTCAAAACGTTTGGGTGACTTACCTGGAATTACTCAGTGAGTAGGGATGCAACAGGAACCAGAAGCAGAACCAGAAGCAGAACCAGATTTTATGATTACTTCCCTGTCCTCATCAGTCCCTGGAAATCATGATGTCCAGACTCTACGCTTGTCATTTAATTTCAGCCTGTGTTATTCAGCTTTAGATTTGAAAAATGTTCTGTGTCCTCAAGATGATGACAGAAGCCTGTAAAACCAGCTGGCCAGATTAAGAAATTACATTTGTGCTTCATTACTAATAGTTATCAGTTTTTTGGTGATTTATTCTATAGGAATTACGCATACAACTCATTCCATCTGGTTGACCATCAGATGCTTCCACAGTGGGCATTTTCAGAATTTGTCTGTGTTTTTTCCCCCTATATTCCTTAGACCAGAGGTAGAGAAACTCCATATTTAGTTCAACCTCATTTAGTTATAAACAAGTTTAAAAAACAAATGTTCTACCACTCATGTTCCATCTCAATTAACCTCAGCAAACATAATTATATCTGCATCTGAAAGAAACTTCCCTGGCTCAGAAAGGCACAAGTGTTCAAGTTGTTGGTACTAGAGGAACTTTGGGGGTCATCTCTCTCAGGGGGTTTGTTTTACAGTTGGGACATGGGGACCCAGAGAGGGAGTGTGACTTTTCCAAGGATGCAAAAATGTAAGAACCCAGAATTTCCGACTCCCATTTCTTTGCAATTTCCATCACAATATGCTATGGAGTCCTCTGAGATCTTAAGCAAGAGATGGGTAAAAAAGAGTTGGGCAGAGAAATCAAGGGAAGCTTTTGAGGGATACTTAAAAATTGGAGGGCAGGTAGGGAAGAGGGTAGAAAGAAAAGGCTGGGAAGTCTGTTAGCAGTAGAAATGTTGACTCCAAGGATTGAGAAAGATATGAGTGTTTTTTGGAATAATAGATGTCCAAAGTCCTGGGCACAGGCAAAGGAACGTGGAGGGGAAGTTACAAAATTTTTCTTCCTATTAGTAGTCAATAGATATTAAAAAAACAATAAAACAAAGAGCTCTTTCCCCTTCAATCTCAGAATGTCAGTTTCTCTAGGGCAAGGATCTTGCTGGGTTCTGGTCTCACACAGCACGTGGCACATTGCAAGTTCTTAGGAATACTTGTGGACTGAATAAAGTCTCTTTACAATTTTTATTTCATTTTCTTTTCTTTTTTTTTTTTTTGCGGTACGCGGGCCTCTCACCGTTGTGGCCTCTCCCGTTGCGGAGCACAGGCTCCGGACGCGCAGGCTCAACGGCCATGGCTCACGGGCCCAGCCGCTCCACGGCATGTGGGATCTTCCCGGACCGGGGCACGAACCCGTGTCCCCTGCACCGGCAGGCGGACTCTCAACCACTGCGCCACCAGGGAAGCCCAAAATTATACTGATTTGTATCTGAATATTAAAACAATGGTTAATGTCTCCTGTGCCTCTGCAAATGCTACTGCCTTTGCATAGGATTACTTCCTCCCCACATACTCTGTCTGGCCTCCTCACCTGAGAAACCCATACTATGGCTTCCTGGGATAATTGCTTTCTCCATCATGTTCCTGCTGTACAGTATTTGTCTTTATTAAAGCACTTATATTACATATTATTTGCTTTTGTTTTGTCTTTTCCACTGGTTAAAAGCTCCTTGAGGTGATGTCATTTAGCTACATGTTAACTCAGAAACATTTCTAGTGCCTAGCCCAGTTTCTAGATTGTAGAAGAGTTATGATCATATTTAGAGATATGATCAGATTAAAGTTGGCTGATTTTCCTTTCTCTTACTGTGAGGTAATGAAATGACCACTAAAATTGGAGTCACAAACCCAGCCTTCTATGGTTCATGCCTATGGTTTAGGCAAAGTGGCTTGTACCCTCCACATTGATGCGTCTTCTTAGTTGCAGGCAACTGAATCCTCTCTATTTAGTCTAAGAAAATGAGATGTAGTAAGACATATACATAGCTCACAGTATCATAGTGGGTGTGGAAGAAACAGAGGCTTGAGCTTTGGGGAACAACTCCAAAAACCATACCACTGAGCCACGCCACCAAAGGAGCTTCTGCCTCTATGTAGTTAAAAAGCTGCCCAATCTGGAAATTTCCACCACAGCTTCCCACTCCAGAATTGCACTCCTCTGTTTAACTGCACCAGGAAAGTGAATGCCTTCAGCCTTGCCTCTCTCCCCACTTGTAAATTCATCCGAAAGGTGTAACCAAAATCCTACTCAGGACTCTAGCCTAGTGAAATCTGGGAAATATTTTTAGCTTTCAGACTCTGACTTTGGGGAGACAGGCGAGAAGTAGGTTGCAATGGAAATTGAATGAGGCAACCCACAGCATCCACCACTCAGCCCCTCAGATTCCATACAACCACAGAAGGCATAAAAATAATGGTGGTGACACCAGTGATGATCATTGACTGTCATTAATGCACTTAGCATCGCCATGTGCTGTTTGGCATCCTTTACATGTCTTTACTCACTTAATCTCAAAAAAATGTTTCCATTATTATAATTTTCATTTTAGAGAGGGCGAAATTAAGGTGCACGGCAGTTATGTAACTGGTCCAAAGTTACAATGCTGTCAACAGTGGAGGAAGAGTATGAATCCACGTTCTCAGCTGTGTCTCCTCTCTACCACACAGAATTATTGAATCCTTGAAAAAGGAACGTGCATGTCATATCGCTTTGTCACCTGTGAAGGAAGCATCATGGAAATGTGCTTCGGTATTGTTCTTCACCATGTAGTATCTCAACTTTATTTTAGTTCCTCTCCATAACTCACTTTCTTAAAAAAAAATTGCAGAAATTGTAGATCTGCTAGAACAGAGCTCCAGAGAGCTCCAGGGAGCTGATCTGCTAGAACAGAGCTGAGAAGTTGGAATCCCTGTTTCACAGAGTAAGTGACTGAAGCCCAAGGAGCTTAGCCATGGAGATGGCTTGCTAAACTCTGAGTTTCCAACCCTCAATCATGTTTCCTCTACTGCATCACACATTTAGAAATGATCTTAGAGACTCCAGGAAGAAAATGCAGCAGTCACAGACCTATTGTTCCCCATCCCCTTCCCTCTGAGGCTATGTATGAGCCACTCTGTGTCACGGCTAGGTGAGGGTTTCCTTTGGCGAAATTAGACTCAGAAATAGTAACTCTAAAAGCTGAATTGTTTGGTAAAGACAGGAAAGACATGGACAGGCATTTCAGTTTTCCGAGATCAATGCTATGATGAAACCCACGTAAAAGAGTAATAGTTTGTAGAAATATTAACAAAAGCTTTTGGGCACAAATTATACCCTATGCAATAATACAGTAGAGTCTTTAAAATTGAATCCTGTCATTGTTACAAGAGTACAGTTCCCGCACACAAACTCATATATAGCGGGATATTTCCAGTTAATAGGAGGACTAAAGAATATAGTTTGGGTGCACTGAGTTGAAAAATGGTGCTAAATAAATAATATTTCATAACAATGATTGATATAAGAAGTAAAACATTAAATATATAGTTTAAACCATCAAGATGCCGTGCAATAATTTTCAGCCTTTTTATTAAAAATGGTTTTAATTTTGACTCTGTCTTTAAAAGTTCCAACTTTAAACTATATAATACATTACTGTGCTTAGGACTGAAAACGAAAATATGCTCAGTGACTCATGTACTGTAGCAACGGCCAAATTGTAAGGAATTAACATGGGAGTTTAACCAATTACAGATTTTTTTCCCTGCCACCATGGCATAAAATACTTGCTGAAACCGATTTCTGTGATTATACTTATTGTCGAAGAAGTACTTCAACCCATATATTTCAGCAATACATTATAGAAGTCTTATGTGATGCCTATCATTTCTTCATAGGCTGGAATCTGGAAGTCTCTATACTCTTTACCTCCATCAGAGGCTTTAAAAACATGGGTGTGTTTATTGTGTCTTGAGCAAGAAGAAATCTTACATAGAACACAGTGGCTCAGGGCCAGGCCTGTGGGATAGACAAGGAAGGCTGTGATGGAGTTACCCTTGGGTTTGTGCATTGGCTCTGTGACTTGTTAATTCTGTGACTCTTTTTTTAAGAGAGAATCAGCTCTCTGATTCCAACTCCCTCATCTGTTTACCCATTGTGTGACCTTAAGAAAATCCCCATTTTTGCTTTGAAACTCACATTCCTCATCTGTATAATAGGGATAAATATTAAAATTTTCCTTACTGGGTTTTCTTAAAGACAGAAGAGGTAATGCCCCCAAAGTTCAGGGCACGGTGCCTGGTATGTGCACTCAGAGTAGGACCATAGATCACCTCTTTCCTCCTTCTTCCCAGTGTCAATCTTCTCTACTTACTCTGATTTTCATTTCTAATCCCATTGACTGAAAATGTTGTGATTTTTACATTTCTCAGAACTACCTCACTCCTCCGAGACTTCTGCTAGTGTACTGGACTTCTGTGGATTTTGCCTGTTTGGCATTAATGACCCCATTTTTGACCATCACTGTTCCAACGTTCTTTTAGTTTTAATGGGATTGCCAAACCAGGGGTCCTTGGTGAGCAGGTGGGCATGTGATCCACAGGGGGCTGATTATGTGCTCCCCCCAGGCACTTAAATCTTGAAGGAAGACAGCTGGAGCTGATGTATTCAGATGAGGTCTCTTGCACAAAATTCCTATTAGTGTTTCTATAGCTGGAGGCTGTTCCTGTAACGTGCGCTCGAAGTGACATGACCAGAATCAGGCCTCCAGCTCTCCTTAGCTCCAAGGATGAGTGTCCAAGAGGAGGTCAAATTGTCTGACTGCCCTGGCCTTTCTCTACCACCTGGCAAAGCCAAAGACTCTGGAAGACCAGAGGGAGGTGGAAATGCCTCTGGATTCAGAGCACGATCAAGGTCACCCAGCAGCTCTTTCCACTTCTAGAACTCTCTCTGCACCTACCACTCCTTCTAGTTTTATTTTATTTTCCACAGAAAACTCTTGCCCCAAGCCCCTTCTTTATTATCCTCTCCATCTGCAGCCCCTCCCTCACAACCTCCTGTATCACAAGTACCATATATGAGAAGTACATCTTTCTCAAAATAAAAGTTTGAAGGCATGTGAACCCAGAACCTAATAAGAAATTGAATCGGTGAACTATTTTTACTGCATCCTTTATTACTGTTAATTTTTTTTTAAGGAGCAGCCTTCTTGTTCTGAGCCCACCTCACTCTGCTCCTGGAACAGTGTGTCTCACCATGAAACCAGGGCTTCAATCTGGACCCACGGGGCTCCTTCTGTTCTTGGAAATATTCTGCTGTATTCTCACTCGCCACCCAGTCCCCACTCCTTTGGTTAAATATTAGTTACACAGAACACCTTTCTTCTTTTCTTTCTTTCTTTCTTTTTTTTGAATGAGGTGTCACTGCACATACCTTACACGGTGGTAAAGGGTATCTCCAGTTTCTGCCTGTGCCGTCCCTCCTTGTCTATCCAAATTGGCTTGTCACTCCTGGCAAAAGGAGTCAGTCAGGGGAACATTAATTTGTTTGAGTGCATGTATTTCAAAGTCACTTTGAAAGAAAACATCTGTGATGGCATCTACCGTCTTAGAAAACACACAACCTTTGATATGACGGCAACTTCAGAAAACATTTTTATGTTTCCCCTGAAATGTTGACCTTTTTATAGCTTGCTTAAAAGCAGTAATTAGAATATCAGTGTGAAAATGAAAGCATTCTAGTCTTCATAGTCTTTTTCTACAGAGACCGTTTGTCAATAGTCATCAATCACCACTCAACGGTGAAGGAATAATTCATTTACTTATTATTTTCACAAAGGAATAGGAGCCGCATACACACACTTATCAATAAACACTAGAAGAAAAGATCAAAAGATCCATAGAAAATGCTAAGTTTGGTTTGGTGAATAAAGCAGTTAGCTTCAAAGATATTTTGTAAGGAGGTTTGCAGAATACGCTACAGGTTGGTTATTCCAAACCACTCACAAGCCCTGTTTTCCCTTTTTCCCTCTACTCTGACACATTTTCTCCATTCCCTTGCAGTTAGGGATGGCTCTGTGACCCATCCTGGCCAATGAGGTATCTTCTGCTGAGGCCTCTGATTTCTTTGCCGAGGCTTTGCCTTTTATATCCGTTTCAAGTGTGATCATGGGCAGTTGCTAGTTGGAGCATTTTTATCTCGCTTTAAAATCTTTGTCAGACAACTCACATTTCTTTCATGTCAGTGGGGGTATCTACTGATAGTCTTTTTCATCCATGTTGAGGTATTCCTGGTTGTTGGTGTGACAGAAGACTTTTGATTGACTCCTGGGCATTTGTGTATTATGTTACAAGACACCAGGTGGTCTTGTTTAAATCTGTTTTAGATGTCTTTTTCTGACACCATGCTGGCAGGGGAAGGAGGGCCCTCCTGGTTACAGTCGGGTGAAGGTAGGAATCCAGGTTCTCCCCTTGACCTCTGTTGACACCCAGTGGTTGTGGAGGGAGTCCTATTTACTGCTGGGTAGGCGGGGGGGGGGGGTGGTTCTGGCACCTGAAATGGTCCTCTCTGACACTGTGGGCTGGGGGCTCATGATCAGCTGGCAGTGATGGAGGTTGTGGGTCACGACTTGGCCTTCTCTGACACCATCCTGTGTGTGTGGGTTCATTGGGGCACCTTGCTGCCACTTTGTGACACGTTTTTCTTTTCTAGGGTATTTGGCTGGAGTAGAGAGGTTATTGTCTAAAAGATTTGTTTTTCTAGGTTGCCTTTTCCTGATCCTTTGGCTAGAGAGAACAGGCTTTTGTGGGGGTTTTGGTCTGTTCTTGTTGGCATTTCTTGGTTGCCAGCTTCTTTGGCTCCCAATCTGGGAGATACAGGACAAAAAGAAAACCCAGAGAACCCACCACTGTCTCGTTCCTTGAGTCCCGAAATCCCCAGCTGGTCTGTCTTCTTGTCTCCACGTTTTGGAGTCTTCTTACATTCATTTTAAATGCAGTAAGTCCCCTACATACGAACAAGTTACATTCCGAGAGTGGGTTCATAAGTCCTATTTGTTTGTAAGTCCAACAAAGTTAGCCTAGGTACCCAACAAACACAATCGGTTCCTTGCTGGAACCAGATGCATGTTCGCATCTTTGAAAGTTTGCAACTTGAAGGTCCCTACGTAGGGGACTTGCTGTACAACGTCCAAGATTTTTATTTGTATTTAGCTGGAGGAATAGGGAGAAATACATTTACTTCTTGGAAGCAGAAGTCCACGAGATGTCTGCTGAGGTCACGAGGAGAGCTTCATTTAAAAGTAAAGCTCAGCTGGTTGGACCCTTGGCTATTTGCCCTCTTCACTTCCATGAACCTGATGCTTGGAGTAGCCAGTCATCCTGTGACCATGAGCATGAAAGCCAGATGCAGCGGGTGACAGAGCTGGGACATAAAAGGGGCCTGAGTGGCCACCTTCTGGGTAGCTTGTCAATTCTCGTTACAAGAAAAAAACAAATCCTTATATGCTTATCATTTTTTACAGCCTAATTTAATTCTTTCAGGTACAAAACTCATTTGTTACATGAGTCGATGAATCAGTGAGTATTAATTATCCCAGGAATCTCATATTCTCTCTCGACTCTTCTCCCCTCGCTTTGACTATCTTTATTTTGTCCACAGGCTCAACGCTGCAGGGATATCTGTGAGCTTTGTCGAAAAACACACCCTTTGGTACGCTTGCCTTCCTTACATTGCTTCAGTTCAAAGGGCAAGTCATTACAGGTGATCTGAAAAGAAAAATAAACATGCTTTTTATTACTTTAATAAAGTGAGGGATGGGTGAAATGGGTGAAGGCAGCCCAAGGTATAGACTTTCAGCTATAAAATAAATAAGTCCTGGGAATGTGACGTGCAGCGGGTGACTCTAGTTAATAATACTGTATTGCGTGTTTGAAAGTTGCTAAGAAAGTAGATCTCAGAAGTTCTCATCACAAGAAAAAGAAAATATTGTGACTACGTATGGTGCTAGATGTTACTTAGAGACTTACTGTGGTGATCATTATACAATATCTACAAATACTGAATCATTATATGGTACACTGGAAACGAATATGTTATATGCCAATTATACCGCAATAAAAAAAGATGAAAAGATATAACGTATTTTTAAAAATGGGCAAGTCTAAAAAAGAATCTCATTTCAGACCCGATATTATGAGTTAAAATACCTTTATCTCTGTAGGACTTTACAGGTTATTTAAGTATATATATATATATATATATATATATGTAATCTAATTTATGTATATATGAAGATAACATAAATGTATTTATATAAATATAATTTATAGGTTATAAAAATATATACATATATATGAACATATATATAATCTCATTTCATCCTCACTGCGATCCTATGAGGCAGTCACTAGTATTTCCTCCATTTCATAGGTGAGAAAATTATGATTCCCAGAAGTAAAGCAGTTTGCCCACAGTCTGACAGCTCACAGATGATGGAGTCACTGAGGTTCAAACTCAGACCCACTTACTCTGAAAGCAGCACTCCTAACCCCTGGGCATCGTGTTTCCAAATATCACCCTTTACAGTATTTGAGAAGAGGTGTTCTGACAGACAAGGGGGAACTTGAGGTGCAAACATAGAGTCGGAACCTTGAAACTATGCTTGATAAATCAGTAATGAGCTGTAATCTACAGTGGGGTTGGCAACCTTTTTCAGTAAAGGGCCGGATAGTAAATATTTTAGGCTTTGTGGGCCATATGGTCTCTGTCACTTATTCTGTTTTATTTTTTTCCTCAACGCTTACAAAAATATAAAAATCATTCTTAGCTCACAGGCCTTATGAAAAGAGACTGCTGGCTGGATGCGGCTGCTGGTCTGCTAGACCACAGAGCGATCAAAGACGAGGAGCCTGTGCTTCCTGGATTTCTGGGGCAAGAGTTCACCTGACCGGGATGCCTGTGGGGGTCTTTGCTCCATTGGAAACAGTCCTTCTCCTCTCCTATCTGCATAGAGGTGGCAGGAAGTCCAACGTGAGGTGATGAGAGAGTGAATGTGGGACTTTGGCTAAGTCACACATCTTCTGTTGGTGAAACAGAATCTAACAGTATATGATTCTAATGCGTAGACTAATGGTTTCCTGCTTTTTCTCATTAGGGCACATTGCTCAGCTCCCGTAAGGATGTGTCCTTCAGGTGGTTACTGTTGTTGAGAACTGGGCCATCTCCAGGAAGGGTTACCATCTAGTGGTGGTATGGATGCCGCAGGAAGAGGAAGCAGCATGGGGACAAGCATTGCTTGTGGGTGGGTCTGGCCCTGCAGCTTGCCAGCTGGGCAACTGGACGAATCCTTTAAATTCTCTTGGTTTCATTTTGCTCACTTGCAAAAATGAGAACGTTTTGATAGATCATCCATGAGCTCTGTCCCACAGTGATGCTAACCTTATGCTAATAGTTGCATTGAAAATACTATGTCCTCTGCAGCCTTTCAACTGTTCAGAATTCATTAATTGGGCGCCCATGTTCTACCTATTGAGTACTTAAGGCTCCATAAAGTGGCTGGACGTCTTAGCTTGTAACTCTTCTAATTTAGGACAAAAGCATTTGGACTGCAAAATGTAGAAATAGTAGTTCTGTGCTACTGAGATTATGTCTGGAAATGAAATGTGGAGAATCAAGAAAATATTCAGACAACTCAATTTTCATTTTCGTTCACTTTCTGGATAATTCTTGTTAGCTGTACAGTTACCACTATTTTCCACTTCCTTTGTTATGTAGAAGGGAATGTGAACTTTGCCCAACTATGCATCTTTCATAAAAGAAGCCAAAATTGGGCTATTTCTTCCCATTTCTGATGGCCAATAAGAGATGTTATTAGCATCATTGTGAAATGTAAGGGGACCCTTCTTGGAAAATAAGTTAGTAATACGTACTGAATCTTAAAAATGTTACCAACTTTTGACCCTGTAAGTCCTCAGCTATGAATCTATTTTAGGACATAGTAATTAATGCTGATTAATTCATCCACAAATGTATACATTATAGCATTATTTACATAGGTACTGGGGAAATCTTCCATATTTAGCAATGAGGAATGGCTAAAAATTTATGATACCTCTACTCAGTGGGACATTATGATACAATGAAAATAATGTTAACAAAGATGTGTAAGACCACAGATATGATTTTAGTGACAACAAGCAAACTACAAAAACTGAGGGCATTTGTTTACAACTGTATGTATGTATGAAAGGTAACACGCTACCAGTTTATGTGCATTCAGGTGATATGTCACGTGCTTTATAATTATCTCATTAAATATCCACAGCAACCCTGAGGTGAGTAACGTTATTCCTACTTTACAGGTGAAGAAACAGAAGCTTAGAGAATTTAAGTACCTTATTCAAGTTCACAGAGCTAGGAAGTGGCACAGCCTAGATTTGAACCCTGGTTTCTTTGATTCTAAAGCTTAGGTTCTATGACCTCTTGTGAATTACTTCAAACACCATGAAAATTAATATTAGCAAAATCTAAGGAGGTGTGAGTGAGTTCCTCCATGTCCACTGAGATGCTACTGGTTCCAAGACTGGACCAACGGCTCCGGGATTGCTGGGCCCTTATGAAACCATCCCAATGCCCCCAATCCTTCAAATAGGCAAAGTTTCCTCTGGGTCTTCTCCAAAGAGCAATAGAATTCTTCTCCCAAGAAGAGATCGGGTGGCTGATGCCATGGCCACAGAAGGAACAAACTGCTATTCTTTGGAAAGCTCTTGGCCTTCAAGGATCATTTGGGAAAGGAGTGGTTCCAGCTTTAATACTTTAACCAAGCGCCTCCCAGTCATTCCTTTCTTCTTCCCTTTCACATCTGCATGTGGATGTAATAAAAGTGCACTGGGTCCTGGTCGGGCTCTGGGAAGAGAGGAAGAGCCTGAATGGTGTAATTGAACTGTTATTGCCTCTCACATTAGTTGAATAAAACATGGAGTCAATAAAACACAACAAAACAATACAACGAAGCCCTTTTGTGCTCTCTTATTGGGTGTTAGGCCAGCCAGAAACCTGTGGCCATAAAAAGGAGAATGAGGGAAACTTTACACATGTAAGAACAAAGACACTCAGGCACTAGGTTGAAAAGAGCGCCAGCTGAGCTCAGCTGAGCTCAGGTCGTATTCCTCGTTCGCCTGGACGCAGTTAGCTTTGAAAGCTGTGCAGGCTTCGGCTTCTCCAGCCTTCATAGGCCCTCCATGAGATCTCAGTAGGACTATGTCTAGAAATGTGCTTTTCATTAGGGAAGTCATTGATCTGGCCAACAAAGATACATCTCTTTTAGATGATACATGTATTAGCTATGGGCAGAAAGATCACTTGCAGCACTTCCCCTTTTGCAGGGCGGGGAGTGAAGACTCAGAGTCTGGGACCACCGTAGGCGCCAATACCTCTAGGCTGTCCTTTAGGAAAGTGGTCTTTTTGACCAGTGGAAAATTGCAAACCAAACCTCAACACTTTCCTAGTCTGGTGAAGACCAAAAGAAAACTACCAGTGTTTTTTTTTACTGTCGGTGCCTTGTTAGGACTTGTTGAAAATAGGCCAGAGCAATTTGTCTATTTTAGGTTTTAAAAACCTTCCCACAAGAGGTCTGGATTTTGTTTTCTGTTTTAAAATCTTTATTGGAGTATTGTTGATCTACAATGCTGTGTTAGCTTCAGGTGTACAGCAAAGTGAATCAGTTATACATATACGTATATCCACTCTTTTTTAGATTCTTTTCCCATATAGGTCATTACAGAATATTGAGTAGAGTTTCCTGTGCTATACAGTAGGTCCTTATTAGTTAGCTATTTTATACATAGTAGTATGTATATGTCAATCCCGATCTCCCAATTCATCCCTCTCCCCTACTTTCCCCCAGTAACTATAAGTTTGTTTTCTACATCTGTGATTCTATTTGTTTTGTAAATAAGTTTATTTGTACCATTATTTTTAAGATTCCACATATGCGATATCATGTGATATTTGTCTTTCTCTGTCTGACTTACTTCATTCAGTATGACTATCTCTAGGTCCATCCATGTTGCTGCAAATGGCATTATTTCATTCTTTTTATGGCTGAGTAATATGCCATTGTATATATGTACCACATCTTCTTTATCCACTCCTCTGTCGATGGACATTTAGGCTGCTTCCGTGTCTTGGCTGTTGTAAATAGGTATTTTAAATTCCTTCAGTACAAAGATTGCAACCCCAAACAATCCATTAAAAAAATTCTTTTGGCCTAACTTTAAAACAAATGTTAATACGATGATGTTGACTGGCAGTGAGAACTCAGTCTGAGCCTCAGCGATGCCCATCACTGGGCTTCAGACCTGCCCCTGCTCATCTAGAGAACTGCAGGGTAGCCCTGTCAGGAGCTGGCATGCACGAGGGATAAAGAAGCCCCCTGGCACAGAAAACACCCTAATGGGAGAGCAACCAATTTAAAGAAAGAGAATAATCTTGGCCAAGTAAGAGAAACTGTCATCAATGAGGAAGGTCCATTCTGAGTGAAGCCTGCTGTATTTTTACTTAGGCTTGTCTCCCGGTTCACTCAACTGAGTGCTAGGGAGGAAGGTTCAGGGCCAGCCATAAAATCTGAAAGCTCTGGTTCAGGCAAAGCTCTGCCAGACTTTTGGGGGCATAAACAGATAAGGGGGCGCAGCATAATTAGAGGGAGGGAGGACTTGTCTTCGTAGGTGCTGGGTGCATTCTGGACGTACTCACAGAGAGGGCCATTGCAGGACAAGAGGGCTGAAACTGCAGATGGCACATGGTAATGCCTGGAACATGTTGCAAATACCCATGAGAACCTTCCTGGGTTCTTCCAAAATTAACTGGGCATGTTGGGTGTGCAAATGTGTTTATGATGTTTGGGGAGGCGGGTGGGTAGACTTCGCCATGGGCTACAATCCCACATTAGTCAGGGCGGGTGGGAAGAGGAGAGAAACATGGGCCACATTTTCTTTCCTTAACATGAATCTGGTTTAGAATTGTAAGCACTTTGAAAAGAGACATATGAATATTTCACAAAGGTGTCAAAATAATTTGAGCTTGGATGGATAATAGCCCGGGGTTGTGGTTGAGCCTGTTCTGATGGATTTATCCCAGTGCTAAACTTTACATTTTATAATGTTGCCTGTGGGACTTCCCTGGTGGTCCAGCGGTAAAGAATCCGCTTTCCAATGCAGGGGACGCGGGTTCGATCCCTGGTCAGGGAACTGAGATCCCACATGCCACGGGGCAACTCAGCCCACTCGCCTCAACTAGAGAGCCCACGTGCCGCAACTAAGACTGACACAGCCAAAAATCATAAAAATAAATTAAATAACTAATAAACATTATAATGTTGCTTGCACATGGGCACCTGCCGTACTCACAAACCCTAAACGATTTTAGAGGAACAGCTTCACCGTGTTTCTGTGCTATAGCACATGTGGAAATGTCTCCACTACAGAAGAAGGGCCAGAGTATTCGTGCTATTTCCTCACAGAGAGGGGTGGCTGGTGACACATATTGAATTCCATTTCACATACACAGAAGTCATGAATTATGCTTCCTACGTGGTACCTGATCACGTAAGGTCAGTATTTACTTTGCAATACTCTCTGAAGTAATTTCTCCTTATTTTTTTCCCCTCCAGTCCATTCTGAATAAAAGAAAACATGGCTGTCCTTCTTGTACAGGTCAATGAAGTGTTTCTAGAGGTTACTTTCCGTTAGTGCTTGGAGAAGCTGTCTGTTACTAAATCAACAAACCGCTCAGTGAAAATGGCTCTGCGGCACAGGCAAGCAAGGACGGTGTAAACTGTGGTCAAAACTTTTGTTCTCAGGATTCTAAACTCGTGGATCCTCAATCTACAGTAGATGTTTTCCAAGTTTCTCTCTGTACAGTCCTAGTGCCTCATTTTATGAATGGAAAATTTTTAGTTTTATCTGTAAACATTTATCTATCTATCTATCATCCATCCATCCATCCACCCATCTATCCATCCATCCATCCATCCATCCAATCATATGGGTTTCCCGCATTCTTTCTGTAATTGTTGACCTACTATGAACTAGCAACTTAGGATTATATTCCTGTCTCTACTCCTTTTTCCATTCCCAGCTTTATTGAGATATAGTGGACATATAACATTGTGTAAGTTTAAGGTGTACAATCACTTGATACATGTGTATATTGTGAAACGATTACCACAATAAGGTTCGTTAACACCTCCATCATCTAACATAATTCTTTTTATTTTTTGTGATGAGAACATTTAAGATCTACTCGCTTACCAACTTTCAAGTATATAACATAGTGCTGTAAACTATAGTCACACTGCTGTACTCCACTATTTTTTTCCCTACCCAAATGAGAATCCAAATCTGTGAAATACAACTGATGTTGGCTTTAAATCTTTGTCTTTTGACTGGACTATTCAATCAACTTATTATACTTTTTGTGGTTACTCTAGCATGTACACCATGGAATCCTGGCTTACTAAAATATAATAGAACTTAAAACTTTAACCACTTTCTCGCCACCAGTGGAATGCAGTGCCGCATTCAGCCAGAGCTCACTCAGTCTTTCTATCTCTCCAGTGTCTTAGCCCCGCCTTGGTAGCTCTCTGATGCATTTAGACTTAAAAATAAATATTGCTCAGTGGACGAGTCAGTCAGCCTCAAATAACATGGTCCGTGATTGCTGAAAGCAGAATGGTTACAATTTAAAATTTTTGGTGGACTTTTTGACGGAAGCATAATGTACATATAGTGTATTGGTCAAATCATAAGTACACAACAAATTAATTTTTTACAAAGTGAGCATTCGTGTGTAACCACCACCCAGATCAGGAGGTAGAACTTTAATAGCATCCTAGAAATCATTCTGACGCCCCCTAACAGCCACTACCTTTTCCACCTCTCTCCGAGGTAAACATGATCCTGATTTCTGTAGATAGGTCTGACCTGTTTTTGAACATTATTTATACCAGATTGTTACCGTTCGTATGCTTTCGTGTCTGACTTCTTTCACGTATCATTACATTTTTGACACCCACCCACATTGATGCATACATTCATTCATTTTCATTGCTATCTTCTCTTGGATCCCAAACCCAACAGTTCCTCCACTTCATTTCTGTTCATTACCTTAGGCTTCTGCTCCACTTCAGATCCATGGAGACTTGATTCATTTTGAGTTGAGTTATGTCATTTGACTTACCTACTTCTGTACTTTATCACCGTTAAGTGTTCTTAGCCAAGCAAGTGTGTGGAAGTCCTTCTCTAGCACTAATCACTATGTTATCCTGATCCCAAGTCCTTATGTTGGTTTCTATTCATACTTGACCTTTAACTGATAGAAAAAGAATGTATGTCTACTCCCCACTTAAAGAATAATCATTTCTGGGAAATGGGCCAACTATTTGGATGGTGACAGCTGAGCAGTTTGCATCATAGGATTACCACGGATGTTCAAGTTTTGAAAGTGAGATTAGCTTTTTTTTTTTTTTTTTTGCGGTACGCGGGTCTCTCACTGTTGTGGCCCCTCCCGTTGCGGAGCACAGGCTCCGGACGCGCAGGCTCGGCGGCCATGGCTCACGGGCCCAGCCACTCCGGGGCATGTGGGATCTTCGCGGACCGGGACATGAACCCACGTCCCCTGCATCGGCAGGCGGACTCTCAACCACTGCGCCACGAGGGAAGCCCCGAAGCCCTCGTTTTAAACTCTCCCTTTAGGGCAAAGCTAAACGTGCAAATGGAGGTCATGTGGTCTCAGTTATGGTAAGAAAAAAATAAATATTAATATCTGACTTCTGTCTCCTGTTGTCTTGGAGGAGAGGTTGGGGAACCTGTGGTTTGTCTGACAAAGTGGCGATTGAATCAGACCTAGCCTTGTTCTTGCCTTCTGAATCTTTCTTTTTATTCCTCATTGTTTCTGAATGTATTGTTTTAAAACCTGAGGGCTGGTGAGTTGTCGTTCAGAAGCATATATTCCTCTCATTGCCATCCCCCTTCCTCCACCCTCCAAGGGTGAAGTATACTTCTCTACCCTCTGACATTGGGTATGGCAATCACTTTCCTTGGCTGGTGGAATGTTAGGGGGCCAGCTGTACCAAAAGTTTAAAAACTGTCCAGCGCAATTGGGCTTGCTCTTTGGCACTTGTACTTGCACTGTGGGAAGAGCATGTCTGGGCTAGCCCACTGGTCCCAGGAGGAGGATAGCAGACACGTGGAGCAGAGGGACACCAGCCTGACAGCCCAGCCAGGACAAGCCTACCTCAGTCGGACCTCAGCTGATCTGCAGTTGTGTGGGGGATCTTCCCAAGACTGGGAGAGCCACCCAGCGGAGATCAGCCTACAACAGTGGACTTTCTGTTGATCCACAGATGTGTGAGCTAAATAAATGCAAACTTTTCTACGCCACTGTGATTTCTGTGGTTGCTTGTTACACAAAAGTGACTAAAATATCGGAGGCAAATTAAAGGTAGCAGATATGCCACCCTAAAATGTGCCACTTTGGCACAAGGGTTATTTTGAGCTGAAGGCAATTGAGAAGAAGCAGATACAAGAAAAGCTCCCTTCCCTCTTCCTATGTGTCATAAAACAAGATGTCAATTGACAAAGGTGTCTCTCCTTCCCTCTCTACCAGGAAAGATAAGAGTTAATCACTGGAGACAACTTTAGACCCCATCAACCTTGAGACAGCACCAGAGGAAGCTACATAACAAACTTCACTAACCAGCATTTATCTTTGTACTTGGAAGCCCCAAACTGCTTTCCTTTGTCCTGCCATTTCTTTACAAATTATTGTTCTTTGTTGAAGATGTTTTATGAGCCAGAGTTCTAAGGCACTGCTTTGAGTTACTCATTGTTCTCTGGGTATCTCCCATATATTCGTGAGGTATGCATGTTAATAGACTTCTGTTTGTGTTTCTCTTGTTAGTAAGTCTGTCTTCTGTTCCAGGGATCTCAGCCAAGAACTCAGAAGGGTGGAGAGAAAATTATTTTTCCTCCCTTACGCAAAACAACATGCCTTCCATTGCTTCCATCTCTCGCTGGAATCTGGCATCCCATTTTGGAACCCCAGACTCTTCTCCCCCTTGACCTCTGACTTAATTTTGTCTCAACATCTTTTCCTGTTTCCTATTCAGGACACCTGCCTTGTATCCCCATGTCTAATTCAAACTGGAGTCTTGCCATGTCTCCTTCATTCTTCCTCCCATGGATTATGGCTATGCCCAATGCCAGATCCATTGGCTGAGGTTTACTGTGTGTTGATAGTTGATTCTTCACTTACCTTAATATCTTTGGGGATATTACCCAATCTGCTCCTAGCTCTACTCACTGTTATCATAGAAGTTCTCCTCCTGTACCACTGAACACCAACCCCTTTTTAAATTGCTTTCTGGACTTTATTATCTTTTTGCTTATCATGCTTTTAAACCTTGTTATTTTTTTCACTAGGTATCATAGTCATATTTGGAATATATAGAAAACAACCAGAACCATGCATAAGATTACTCCTGTTAATATTGTGATGTATTTTACCCCAGGGCCAGGGTGAGTCTAGACCTTGGCCATGCCTCTGCCTTTCTTCTCCATTCGGTTATAAGTACTTGGCCAAGATCCATCCCATTTTGAGTTGTTCCTCTAGAATGACATCATGTAGATTTATGGTGGCAGATTGGGATTAGGTGAGTGGGTGGGGGTTACGGAGTGAAAATAGAAGCCATCAACTCTTCACAGAGATGAGACAAAGAAGAAAGGATGAGACTGGGCTATCTGGCTGTCCAGACTTGCATCAGGAATGGGATGCGTTACTTTGCTGAGGTTTCTGTGACTGGGTTCTCATCCATTGGTCTACCAACCCAGGAGCTAGGACTGGTGCTCTTGGACTAACCCACACCCCGTTCTTTGGGCCCCTTTTTTTGTCCTTGTGCTGTCTGTTCCCCTCTTTGTTCGTACAGTGTTCCTACAGGCAGGGCACATCACCAGCCTCCCTTGCTATCAATCACTCCCCCATCCCTGTCTCCTTGGCATCACCCTCCATGATCACTGCTTGGACTTGGGTTTCCCTAGGTCTCATCCACTACACCTTCCAGACTGCAATTCTCTTGCAGTGAATTGCTTCTGTTTGAGGCTAAACATAAAGCATGATGAATCAATCCTTCTAACTTTGGACATCAGGGGGTCACCTTCTTTCCAGGTTCTGTGGGCATCTCCTGTGCCTCTCTGCTTGTTGTCTACAAACCCCCGAGACTTGATTTATGCATTCACTTCCTCTCAGTGTTGTCTATCGTTCACCGGCCGGGTATTTGACTTGGCAAAACACTGAAAGGGAGTGTGCGGCTATCTGCAGATAGTGATAAATGCTGTTCTCTCACTGTAAAATATAAATCGGTGATGGATCACCTGAAGCTTCTTGCTTACTTTCAGTGGAAACATTCTCTTGAACTTACCCTAACTGCAGAATTCTTATAAATAGACAAACCCTTCTTGGGTTTTATGACTGAGGGCTCCCTGACAAGTGCAAACGTTCTTAGTCTGTGGCATGAAAATCCAGTGAAATAGAACAGAAAAGGTAACCGAGAGAGAGTGATAGCCAGAGAGGGTAGAGAGAGAGAAAGAGATGATAGAGCCCCTTTCTTGAAAGCAATCAAGTCTGTGGTTGATTTTGCAAAGTCCCGGGCATCCAAGGACTCAGGGGAGTCCTCCATCAAGTGGGAAGCTAGCTTGCCAAGAGCTACAGAAACTCCTGAATGTTTTGAGAGAGCGAGATCCAAGCTCCCGCACAGCTGGGGATGCTGTCACTCACCCATCTCCCTGCCCCTTTGGAAGAATAGCAACTTTCTAGTTTGAATATCAATGTGTGAAGTCAACTGTCCCCTAATCTATACCCACTGCTGGGACAGTTCCAGGGTTTTGGATTAAATACTCCAGCACAAATCTCTTTAAATCTTTCCTAAATAAGAAATTATGTGAGGCTCTCTCCTGCAAGGCTCCCAGGGAGTTAAAACCTTGGGCTCTGTTTGCTGTGCTAATAACAGTGGCTCGGGATCCTTCTTTCTGATTGGCTGATGTCCTCCCATCCTGCTGAGAAGATTCAGCGTGTGGTATCACACCCTTTCTGCAGGGCCTGGTGGCCATGGCATCTGCCCTGGGCTCAGAGGTTGTTTTTCTCTGCTTTCATTATTCAGGGTGGGGGGCTGCACCGAAATGAACACAAAATGAAACCTTCCCAGCAAGCCTAGTCCAATAGAATTATTGGACCCTTTGCTGCATTGCTTTATAGAACTTGTTACTTGCTTGCTCTGGAAAATTAGGTGTGTTTTTATATGTTAGATAGGATGCAACTAGTTTTCTCCTAGTTTAGATTTGTTCTTCATTTTTCACTCACAGACCTGGGAAAGATGAAATAATCTCCGTTGCTACTGTTGTTATTATTTGGCCTAGGTATTAGAGATCCAATTTGTCTAGGCCTATGTCAGAAGCATGAAATAACTGTTTTAATGATATCAGGACATTTAGTGAGATATTGTAAGTCTCTTCCTCCGGTATGGATATAGGTAACTATATGCTGGTATAGAAACTCGCTAAGTTTCACAGAAGTCTTTTGTTCATATGTTTCAAAGAGACTTACCTTTAAATAAACCCCTGTGTAAATTGTAACTTCTCTCTTTCATTAATTTATAGTTGCTTTACAATGTCGTGTTAGTTTCTACTGTACAGCAAAGTGAATCAGCTACACGTATTCATATATCCCCTCTTTTTTGGATTTCCTTCCCATTTAGGTCACCACAGAGCACTGAGTAGAGTTCCCTGAGCTATACAGTAGGTTCTCATTAGTTCTCTATTTTATACATAGTATCAATAGTGTTTATATGTCAGTTCCAATCTCCCAATTCATCCCACCACCCTCTTTCCCCGCCTTGGTATCCATACGTCCGTTCTCTACGTCTGTGTCTCTATTTCTGCTTTGCAAATAAGTTCATCTGTACCATTTTGTTAGATGCCACATATAAGCGATATTATACGATATTTATTTTTCTCTTTCTGTCTCACTTCACTCTGTATGACAGTCTCCAGGTCCTTCCACTTCTCTGCAAATGGTACAATTTCGTTCCTTGTAACTTCTCTCTTAATTCTGCAGACTATGGAGATGTCTTTACATAGAGGATTGAAATGGTCCGATGGTCATTTTAGAAACATGACAGTTCTTAAGTGAGGAGGGAGTCTGAGCTGTGAGGCGATGAGAATAGGGATCCAGGAGAGGAAGTGATTTAGGGTTTATGTTATGAAGGAAGATGGCCTGGACTTCCTGGGTGTTAGGAGTGAGGGTGAAGGAGTCGAGGGTCAGTCTTGGTTTCTATGGTAGGAGATTTCATGGTAGCAGCTCCATTAGCTGAACTAGAGACTGGAGAGGGGGCGTGCACCAGCCTTCATTCTGGCCAGAAAAGATGGTGCAATCATGCATGCTGAGTCATGTGAGAAGACTTTCACAGAGAAACGCTATTTGAAAGGTGCAGGGAAAGTCCCAGAGACAGTGCCCTGCCCTGGGACTGCAACAGTGGGGCTGTGAGCTCCTCAGGCCTGAAGGAGGAAGGGAGAAGTTACTGGATTCCAGGGAGAGCTGTGGTGTAAGGGCTGCCCAACAGGAGCTGTGACCTTCAGTAGAGGGACACAGACCGCCCAGGACACAGGTAACCCATGCTGCTCTCTGTTTCCAGCTTCCTGCCAGGGGCCTCCATTGGCTAAACCCAGCTGCAAGCCAGAAGCAAGAGCCCATTGAATCCGTCCACAAGGGTCACCCTCTCGGAGCACACAGCGTGGTGACAAGGCTGGCCAGTGGATCTGGAGGGGCAGGAGGAGACACCCAGCAGGGGGATTTTGCTAATGAGTTCTGTCTGCATCAGGAGACGAATTTGAGGGTGCCTGTACTTAGATTAGTCTAGAGCTTGGAAAGAAAGGTGGGGTTTGATTCATAGCTTGGGAAACATCAACCAAAATGCACGTGAAGCACTTAGCACAGGGATTAGCAGTGTGTGTGCTCGATAAATGTTAGCTGTTATTATGAATATTATTGATAGATGCTGCAAAGAGATGACGTAATTGACTGTTACACATGACCATTGGGAAATGTCAGGGTTGAACCTAGACTACAGAGAATCCTGTAGTATAAGCGAGGTGAGCAGGGCAAATGGAGTGTGTGTTCACCACTCTTTTAAGAATTTTGGAAGAAGAGAGGAAGTGGAGAAGTAGCTACAGGGAGGAGATAAGGAGGAAGGAAGGTGTGCTTTTTCTGGGCCTGGGGAATAATTGAACATATTTATGGGGAAAGTGGAGGCACCATTAGAGAGGGTCAGCCAAATATAAGAAAGTCCCCTCTGCTGCTGGAGATGGTAAACTGTCCTCAAAATTCAGTTTTCCTTTTGTTCCATGGTAATCAATGTGTAACTGGGCCCGTGACTGCATTGCTCAGAAGCTCTGGCCGGTAGGTGAGGCCACTTGTGCTCTATTCTCTCCAATGGCACATGAGTGGAGGTCCTCTTTCACTTCTGGAGGGAGGGGCTGAGACAGAGGGAGCCTTCTTTCCCCTTTTGCCAGTTGGATTCTAGACTGGTCTACCCAGCTTGGACCATGTGGATGAGGAAAACACCCTTGGGAGGCACTGTCCGAAGTGCTCATCTCTAACTGTTCAGGGAGGGAGAACTAAACTTTACTGTTCTTTAAGCTGCTGATCTCTGGGGATCTTCTTATCACAGCAGCTTGCTCTCTCCTGACTAATGCACTTTGTGAACACAATTCAAATACTGGGCTCTTCACACTTGCATATCTCTAAGTTTCTTGTTTTTGTTTTTGTTTTTTTTTTGCGGTACGCGGGTCTCTCACTGTTGTGGCCTCTCCCGTTGCGGAGCACAGGCTCCGGATGCGCAGGCTCAGGGGCCATGGCTCACGGACCCAGCCGCTGCGCGGCATGTGGGATCTTCCCAGACCGGGGCACAAACCCGCGTCCCCTGCGTCGGCAGGCGGACTCTCAACCACTGCGCCACCAGGGAAGCCCGCACTCCTCTTTTTGCATTTAGCAGTTCCTATCTTTTATTATAATGATTTGGTACAAGGTCCTTGAAGGCAGAGTCTATGACCCATATTTTTATCATCCAAAGCATACAGAGGTCATCGATACATGGTTGAATGCAAGTAAGAATGCATGAATCAGAAGGAATCAGTCAGCCAGTCATTCCAGTTGTGTGCAAGCTTGGTGTGTAAACCCTGAAGGGTGAGTCAAGGGAGTTGAATTTAGTGGTTAGGGTCTAGCTCTTCTGGTTACGTGCAGGGCAATGTCTGCTCCAAACTTCAGGTTTCTTATGTTTAAAATGAAGATATTATGTTGCAAGTTAGCTCCTGTCAACCTCCAGCAATCAATGGTTTGGGATTCTCTATGCCTGAAACACTGCCACTTTTCCTGATCATTTAGCTGTGATGATAGGAGTTACTCTTACTTCCAGTTTCAACCTCAAAATCACTATCTCCAAGGGATCTTCCTGCCCTTCCTTATTTCCCCAGGACAAGAGAAATGCTTCTTATTGTACATATTGCATTATATTCCACATCACAATAATCGCTCTACTCGGTGCTTCTTATTTGTCTGTTTACCCAGGTTGGTGTAGGCTTTCTGAGGTCTTGTCTGAATCGCCTCTATTCTCTTCCTTGTCCCAGTCTGGCCCAAAGTAGCAGTTAAATAAATATTTTTATAATGAATAATAAATAAATGGGTGAATAAAGGAATAAATGGGTCAAGGATTTATTATTTTTCTATTTAATAGAAACACTCTTTCAATGACTACCTATTTATTTTCTTAGTTTCCTGGACCTCAGCTGCAGCTTCTTTATAATTTTGTGGGGTAATTTGCATAGCCACGGAAAAAAAAATACAGTGCATGCAGACCAGGGTAAGCTGCTATTTTTCTAGCTACATTTGCGTCTCCAGTGTCAAGTGGGCTAGTTTAGCCTTACTATCGAGTTACAATCATACACCATGTCCTCTAGGCAGTTGACGAGAAAGATAACGCAAACTAATAATCATTAAAATAAGCCGAAGACTATTTAGATTTATTCTTAAATCCATGCTTCAGGGATTTGCTTGAAAGGGAGGAAATGAGAACTCAGCCGATTTCTCAAAGCCTGTCCTAAGAGAATTAACTCCCTAGACTCCAAGTCAAGCCACTAGACTCCAGTTTTAATTTAGATTCAGCCATAGTTTAGACTAGTTAAGTTACCAAAATGGAAATGGAGAAGACGAGATATGTTTGAAATCAAATCCGCGTAACCGGGATGTCACCTAGTTGGAGAATCTTTGTCTCTTACTTGAAAACTTGGTTACCTGTTCTCGTTACGAGCAGGGCAATGTCTGCTCTAAACCTGAGGTTTTCTATATTTAAAATGAAGATATTGTGTTGGAAGTTATCTCAGCTCCTGTTAACCTCCCGCAGTCAATGGTTTGGGGTTCTCTCTGCCTGAGACACAGTAACTTTTCCTGATCATTTAGCTGTGGGTATTTGCAACGATTATGTTCAAGAAATAAGTGGCCAATCGTCTTTAGAAGCTGCTAGTGTCAAGCAGTGAAATGACAGGTCAAGCCTTCAGAAGTGGGTCACAGCTGATAGACTTACCACATGATGTGCTGTTGACAAAACACTTGACAGGCGGAGAGAAAAACCTTCTTTTAACACCGTGCTTGTCCTGGCTTACTGGAAGCTATAATCACCATGGACTTAGAGGACAGTTGGAATCTATTTCCCCTTCTTTCCTTTTTCTCATTTGTGTTGGGGCCAGAGGCAATGCAGTACTCTAGAAGCTAATGAGGATGCTAAAGAGATGTCTTGAAGAAAATGTTGAAGCCAAAAAGAGACTGATAAAGGTTTCTTGTGGTGGTTCTCAACTGGTGCAATTCCCCCACTAAACAGCCCCCCTCCCATCCCAGGGGACATTGGGTAGTGTCTGAAGACATTTTTGGTTGTCACAGCTTGAAGAGTGCTACTGGCATCTGGTGGGTAGAGGACAGGGATGTTGTTATGTGTCCTACAATGCACAGGACAGGCCCTCACAACAAGGAGTTATCAAGCTCCAAATACCAATAGTGCCCATCTATCGACAGTTCTGATCTGTTGTGCTAGAAAAATAAAAACAAAAGTCTTCCAACATCTCTTCGGCATCACTGCTTTAGAGCACCTGCTCTTGACGTACGTGGTAGTTTCAGGCACTGGGTATAGTGAGAGTTCAGCAAAATAGGCAGCTAGGAGGGGTAAACACAGGCCAGGTCTGGGGGTAGTGGCCTTGCCATGATGCTGGTCCCTGTGCTGGTGATCGGCTTTTTCATACACAATGTCCTAAGGGCTCTGGTTGGTTCTGAAAGGGCTTATGGTCTGAAAGGTTGAATTCAGTGGGTAGCACACGGAAGTGTTTTTGCAGAAAGAATCTTGACTTTGGGGTCAGATGTAATTGGATTTGCATCCCATACTAGCTGTGTGACCTTGAATAGACCAGTTACCCTCTCTGAGCCTCCTTCCTCTCCCCCTCCATCCATAAAATAAACATAGACTGTTCTATCATTTCTAAGACCTTTTTTCACAATTCAACATTTCTGATATTGGGATGTCTCTTACAATTGAAGGCATGTCATAGCGCAACTGGAAGTGATTTTGTCTTAAACTGATACAAAAAATACTGATATTTATGTCACTCCCTAGTGTCTACATTCTATGAAATAATACTCACCTATGGGCAGCTGTCAATCAAAAGCTCGGCTAACCTCAGGCTTTCTAACCTAGTGTAAGCAGAGGGAAATACAGCCTCCGTCCAGGTCTCTTTAGAGTTGCTTCACTCCTCCCATTCTTTTTTTTTTTTTTGGCTGCACCACGCAGCTTGTGGGATTTTAGTTCCCTGACCAGGGTTTGAACCAGGGACCTAGCAGTGGAAGCGTCGAGTCCTAACCACTAGACCAGCAGGGAAATCCCCACTCCTCCCATTCTGAGTTCAGCCCTCATCGTGGGGAAGGAAATGGGATGTGTCCTAGATATCTTGTGTCCTAGATAATCCTTCGTATATTCCGGCCCCGCTTTGAAGTGTGTACTTGTGTGTGTGTGTGTGTGCTTGTGTGTATGCACAGGTCCTCAGCAAGGCAACTCTTGGCAGATCATATCGAAGGAGAGGGCAAGGCTCCCGACACACTCTCTCCTGGGTGGTGCGAGCCAGTGGGTGGGCAGAAGGCTTTTAAAACCTGGAATGGAGCTGGGCAGGGGGTGGCAGCAGCCAACAACCAGGACCAGAGCCAGAGCTGTGTATGTGCCCCCAACAGGGGCTGCCCTGGAAGGCTGTTTTTTAGTTCAGTCTGAGAAGATGTCAGGGGTAGATTCAACGCCAGTTGATAATCGTGGAAAACTAATGTGGGAACGATTAACGATTTTCCTCTACGTTTTGATTCCATTTCCGGACATAGCAATAGAAATTAGTAATAGCCACACTCTGCTCTCAAAATAGAGCTGTTTACAATGAATCTGAATGGAACCATGTGCCAGAGGAAACCTGGACCACAGGCTCTGCCAGCTTGCACCGTGTGGCTACCCCCCAGTGAGCGCCCACAGTCACACTGCCAGCAGCAGTGGGCCAGGAAGATCTCCCCCTAGTATGGAATCGCTACCTCAAGCCATGCCTTCGTAAATTCATCTCTGCAGCAGGACACCAGCATATCATGTTTAAGATTGGCAGAACCTAATCCACACTGGATGGAAGAGATAAACCTACAGGAGGATCTACCCAATACTTATGGGAATTGGACAGAGAAGGAAGTCCAGTCTCACCCTAATCCTGACTCTGTCAGCCTCTGTGCTACCCTGGGTGGTTTCTTTAACTTCCCTGAGCCTCAGCAGGTGTATAGTGGGGCAACGACTGTACCTTGTGGGGATCAAATAAGATGGATAAAAGTGTTTCATATAAATAAAAGTATTTAATAAAGTACAAAGATTGTCCCTCACATATGTGAAACAGAAATTCTATAAACAGGGGAGAGAATAAGGAAGGGCATTCATGGTAAGTGTAATGAAATGAGAAAAAGCTTTTTTTTTAAATCCTCAAACCAAATTTGGAAGTGATTTATCTTATTGGTTTCCATATAAGGCACAATCAAAAGATAACAGAAAAAAATTCAGTGATGATTTTGCAAAGAATCGAGAAATCAATATCTTCTACTACTTCTGTTTTTTTTTTTTTTTTTTTTTTTTTGGGGTACGTGGGCCTCTCACTGTTGTGGCCTCTCCCATTGCGGAGTACAGGCTCCAGACGCGCAGGCTCAGCGGCCGTGGCTCACGGGCCTAGCCGCTCCGCGGCATGTGGGATCTTCCCGGACCGGGTCACAAACCCGCGTCCCCTGCATCGGCTCTCAACCACTGTGCCACCAGGGAAGTCCTCTACTACTTCTTATATTGAGCATCAATAAAACAGAGAACATAACAGTTAAACCTAAATCGTGGTTTTAATTCAATGTAACAAGATTTGAGTGTTAGGAATATTGGTTTTCAAAGTCTGTTCCATTAATTACTATCTGAATGATATTGTAAAACTTTCCTTAACTTTTCAGAGCCTGTTGCACCATTCGCAAAATGAGATGATAATATCTACAACGTTTATACAATTCTGGATTTTATAATTAAATAAATACAAGGCATCTAAAAAAAAGAAATTCTATTTGCCATTTATCTTTGTTTATAAAGACTTAGATTATTTTTCTCATGTCCCTTTATTTTGGCCCCCAAATACGCGTGGACATGTAACTGTGCACTAAGGAATGAAAGTGTGACCGAATTATTCAGATAGATGCTGAAATACCTGGTTAGATCGGACAGAACTAGGGCAGCATCATGACTTTTTCCAAAGAACAGTGTGTGGGAACTCCAGCTTGTCTGTGGCGTGTTCTCAGCAGGCATTCTTACTGGCAAACAAATACCCTTGACCTTAGAAGAACTTTAAGACAACCGTCCCCTGAGTTCACCCATGTGTGGGGTTTAGACAAGGCTCTGAATTTCAATGGCAGCTCTTTACTCCCTTCCCATTATCTGATGGAGGTTTCTTCCAGCGAACGCTGAGAAAACTCCAGGACGTGGGGAGGTAACATGATATTTCACAGAAAACCATAACAAAAAATTCTGGCCCAATGGCCTTTGTTCCTTTTCATATTTCATGGCTGCAGGTTTGTGACTAGGCTGAGGAAATCTGCTGTTGCTGATTTAGTTCAGACTTGAATTTTTAAAAATGTATGATTGTTTTACTTCAGCTCTTACCAAGATTTAGGAAAAATGATCCATTGGGTAAGCTGGCTGATGGGCGAGCCACGGAAATTGCAGATTCTCTCCTGTGAGCCTTATGCTTTGTGGGCTTGGTACAGACCGATGGAAACTCAGGGCTTAGCATTTTTGAGTGACTCTCCTATGCAACCGTCTGGATCTGAGCTTGGGACGTCGTAACTGGATAGGAGAGGGGAGATGTGAGAAGGAGAGGCTTGCTGGGAGCTCAGGACTGACAGCAAAATTGCCCTTTGGCCCTTCCAAATTAGATTGTCTCACGCTGTTTCCAAACAGGAGAAGAATCTAATAAGAAATTGCCTTTTCCCCTGCCTACCTATAATGACATTTCCTTAAAAAGAATTTCAGGAGGTCAGTTTTGAATGATTCTTTGGATTTACAGCCTTGATAGCATTATGAATATCTGAGGATTGATTTTTTTTTTTTTCTTTTTGCGGTACGCGGGCCTCTCACTGTTGTGGCCTCTCCCGTTGCGGAGCACAGGCTCCGGACGCGCAGGCTCAGCGGCCATGGCTGGGGCACGAACCCGTGTCCTCTGCATCGGCAGGCGGACTCTCAACCACTGCGCCACCAGGATTGATGTTTTTATGTCCTGGAGGATGTCCCAATGTATATCTAGGCCTCAGTGTCCCCACTTACAAAGTGCTGGGCTCAGGCAGGTATACCTTCAATGTTCCCTTCAGTTTGAAAAGTTGGGTAATCTTGCCGCTTCTTTTGCTTTTTCTCTGTACTCTTTCTGTTACCAACAAACCAGCTCTCATGAGAGAAGTAGCCTTTTCTCCTGAACTTTACTGTTTTTCACACCATCACCACCATAGAATTCTAACCTAAAATGGAGCTCTCAGTTTTAATTTTCTTTCCTTTCTTTTTATTGGGGAGGGGGATGGAACTGGTTTCCGTTATTTTCACGTGGAAATGTTTTTCACACACTCCTTGATTCATTTAACAAGCATCTATCTGAGTGTCTACTAAGCGCAATACACTGTGCTCATTACTGAGAAGATCACAGAGATAAACCAGAGAGGGCTCTGCCCTAAGGAGCTTACCCACTAGCAGTAGAGGTGAGACAGATGTGTGCATACACCGCACACAAAGGCAAGTTAAACATGTTGAAGAATGAGAGGATAATGTGATAGAAGTGTTCAGAAGGGGAGGGGTCAATGATCACATTTGGAGGATATAACGACTACAAACCAACTTTCCATTGCATTGTTTTCGAAGTGTGCTTGTTAGAGCTTTCATCCCTTGAGCTACGCCTTGAAAAACAGGGTCCTATCATCAAACACATTTGAGAGATGCTGCATTCTGTCACCTCCCTGGGAGATTCATAAGGATCCTTAGCAGAGTACTGTAAGTCCCCTATCCACGAACCTTCAAGTTGCAAACTTGCAAAGATGCGAACATGAGTTTGCAGGTCCAATCACTTAGGTTAGTTCACGTGTCTGGCGTACATCGTCACGTGTGTGCAACCTCGACAAGCGGTCGTGCTTTTGTGTACTTTACTGTACAGCACTGTAGAGAGCACAGCATCTTTATTTCAAGCCCAGGATGTCTGGAAGCAAGCGTAAAAGCAGCAGTGATGTAACAGGTGCTACTGTACTTTTCAAGGTACTGTACTGTACGATTAAAAATGTTTTCTTCATTTTTTGTGTTTGTTTTTTATGTATTATTTGCGTGAAAAGTATTCTAAACCTATTACAGTACAGTACTATAGAGCCGGTTGTGTTAGTTGGGTATCCAGGCTAACTTTATTGGACTTAATAAACAGATTGGACTTACGAACACACTCTCAGAGTGAAACTCGTTCGTATGTGGGGGACTTACCGTAAAGGTTCTGAAAAGTCTTATAGCAAAGAGACTGGCTGAACTTTGTTTAAGTCCCATCCACATCTTTTCATATGTTCACAGGTTACCTATTAATGTCTTTTGGGAAAAAAAAATACCATGAGAAATGCTATGGAAGTGGATAAAGCATGAGCTTGAGGGTCAAAAATCCTGGGTATACTTCCCAGCTTTCTTATTCTCCTCCCTGGGGATGCTGCTTTTGATCCCTTTCCTCCTTAATGTGAATGCTAGTCCTATTAAAATCTGAGCAAATATATTAAGAAGCCCTTACTTATTAGCAGTATGATCTTAAGAAAGTTTCTTAATTTCTTTGTGCCTCAGTTTTCTTATCAGTAAAACGGACATAATAACAGTGCCTTCCTCATAGGGCTGTAACTAGGACTAAGAAAATATTTGCAAAGCACTTAGAACAATGTCTGGCAATAGTAGGTGCTACACAGATATTTGTTAAATAAAATAAACAAGGGGCCCGGCATTCCATAGCGAAGCGGCATCCCTCAACCCATCCCTTTTGACTTTGGATCCCAACCACGTCTTAGTCCTACCGTTTTGAATCCAGGACTCCACACTAATACCTTTTAAAATTCCAGAGATGTAGCAATGTGTTGCTACAAATGGGTGTGTCCAACACGTTAAGTCTCTTTTGAACGTGCTTAGTTACAGCCTGTATCAGCACGTTGTGACTCCAGGTAGAATGTTAGAGATACTTAGAGCTCACCTAGTCCAATCTTTGTAATTTACAAACCCCAGAAAGGAGAGGAATTTCCCCAGGCTAGACAGCTCATGTCCACAGAGCCAGGAAATAAGAGAAGGGGCCTCTAGCTGGAGTCATTTCCAATAGATTCCTCTTGGTCCTTTGGCAGGACTTTGATACAAGTTCTGCCTTGGCACTCCTGCAGGATCTGGGGGCAGAAGGGCCACAGCTGGTTCTTTGGAGCCCCCGTCCTTGATCAGCTGACCATGCCTGACTCCACTGATTAAGCCCACCACGGCACACGTGTTCGGGCCTGAGGGACCTCCACGGTAAACACAGTTGAGGGGAATGATCTGGTGAGAACGGTCCAGAGCTCCAACACTTGTTCAGAGAAGTCACATCACACGTGCTAATTCGATGATAAATGCCAGAGGAAGGGAGAGGAGAGAAAGGAAGCAACCTAAGTGGCAGAGGGAACTTTGCCTATCCTCCTCTTCAAGGAGCTCATCCCGAGTTCGCACAGGATGAGAAACATGACTCATCCGCCTTCTCAGCCCATCTAGTCTCCAGGGCCTCAGAGCGTAAGCATCTCAGCTCCTCCCTGAGTGTGATTCTGTGCTTTTTGGACAATATAGGCTGAAATACCAGCTACCTATTTCAACAGGGGTCCCACTAGGGAGACCCCAACCTGTTCTCACCCTAAAAAAATAAATTGGATCGGTTGGGACTTGCAAGGTAAAAGTTGACTCTGTGTGATTTTGCCTTTTGTGATGCTTTTGAAATTAAGTGAGCTGTGTTCCCACTGTCTGTCTGGTGTCTGGGACTGACGTGCCCTGAAGCTGGACGTGGAGGATCCACCTCAGGGCAGTTGCTAGCATCCCCTCTGAGAATACTGTCCCAGCAGGCTTATCCAACCATCCATGCTCCTGGGTCCTTTGTGTCCCTTCTGGGGAGGTATTTGATGTCTGGATCTCCTTCTTCTTGTGGCTGACAGGCAGCGCGCACAAATGACCCCAAAGCCCTAGGCTACGACTCCTACACTCTTTCGGAAGACCTCCTCCAACAGGCTTTTAATCATAATATTAACACTGTCAACACCACACATTATTTCACACTTTGCAATTGATGAGCGCTTCGCCCTTCTTCATCTGGCTTGATTCTCACTTGACTCTGTGAGCCAGGCCAATCTTGACAAGGAGGCCAAGCCTCCCTGAACAGAGGCACAGAGGTCCGAGCTAGCATCCTGACCTTCTAATCCTGCATCCTGAAACTCTTCCCTCCCCCTCACTGCTCCTGAGGGGAAATTCCCTCCCAGGCTTGTTTTAGGTAGCGGCAAAAATCCCCAGTCCAAGTAGTCTCCAATAGGCAGCTCTCCTAGTTAAGTTACAGGAAAAATGACTTAGGCAAATCCCACCACTTTGCGCTCCTGAAACACACAGCTACGAGAACTCAAGTGGAAGTTAAACAGTTGACCACTAAGAACTGAAGACTGGAAGACGCACTCCCTCATCCTTATTCTGGCATAACTCACTTGAGAGATTCGGCCAAGTTACCTCCCATCCCTGGGCCTCAGTTTCTTCCAGAACTAACTGTCTATGACTCTGGAGACCCACTTGTGAACGAGCCCACATGGAAGATATTCACGCTACTCCACTCCTCTGGCTCTTTCCTCTGTCCTCCCTCACTTCTGAGAATAAATACAGGAATCAAGATTCCTGAGATGCATTCAATGGCCTTATTTCTTTGTCTCTTTCCCTGACTCTTTCCCCCTCTTTTCTATCCATAGAGCTCTTTAATTTGATCACAGTTATCTACGCCTAAAAATAATTACCCAGTTTATATATCCTCCAAGTAAGCAACTCCTAATTTATGTGGGCTGTCTGCTGCAGCCCTCTTTGGGAAATTATAGGTCTTTTTCATCTTGATTTACTCTTAACTGGATAGAGAATGTTCAAACTGCCATAACACATGGAGCCAGAAAAGAATTGGCCATTTCCCCTCACATATTAGAATCATAATGAATAGCTGGAGTGTGACATCATGGCCCTTCCTATGCCAGGACACTGTGAGATCATACTGAAAACACTGCATTAGCTTAGAAAATGGATTAAAACAAAAACGAATTGGAGTGGCTAATGCAGAAGTTTATGTTTCAGTGTGAGGCCCCGGAGGAAAGATCCCTTGCTCACTCTCAAGTGCCAAGTGAACCACTCTTTGCAGTGAGGCCCCTCACGGCGGCCCCCAAGACGCTTTTCTGATCAGCAAATGCCTAATCATGGAATTTTACATCTCATGTTCACTCCCACAGGAAGGCCAAAAGGAAAGCCAAATTCATTCTAAAGTCACCCAAGTTTTCCCTTCTTTGAATCAGTCACAGGAAACCTCGTTCCCTTCTTCCCAATCTGGTCTCAAGAAAATGAAAAGAACCAAGAAAAGAGGTGATTTCATAGCCTCACTGTCACACCTCCAAACAGCTCAGGAAAACTGTGGAGAGAGACCCTGAATTCTGCAGTTTTGTGTCTGCTACCAAGTTGCCCACGAACTCACGGCTGACTCTGCCATCCTAAACTTTACAAACCGAGGACAGTGCTGACTGCTCCCCGGATGGGCTCTTGCCTGGGTCAGGAGTCAGATTTCCTGTAGGGTCTGTAACTCAGCGTGAGGCGATGCAGGCAGCAGAAGTCTTCTTCCGAAGGAAGCTACCTTTGCATGGAATAGCCTGTGATGCGCCACTGGCGTGAGGCGGAGACCCCGTGTGCGGTGGAAGCTGGCAGGGGCTCAAGCCACAAAGGGGAGCAGAGGCAAAAAGAGGGAACTGAAATACCGGATGCTGGTTCTGGGGATGTTGGTGCGGGGAGAGAAGAATAAAGAGAGTGGAGAGAGAGACCCGCTGGAGGAGAGGGCTAACTCCCTGTGCAGTGGAGAAAGTCGCTGCAGGTAGACATGGCTTCTGAGCACTTGAGGGCTTGGCTGGCTGCAGAAAAACCAAGCATTTCAGAAGAGGAGGTGATAGTGGGAAAGCTTCCAGTGGGACCTAGGGTTGTTTCTGTTGCTGTCATGCGACCACTTCATCTGTCTCCCTCTCAGACCCTGAGGAACATTGGCCACGTTGACTCGAGCCTCGGGTGACGTCTCGTGGGTGGGGAGGGGAATGTGTGTGTAGATATTAGAGGAGGATCTGGCGTCATGTCTGGGTCAATGTTGGGCCAACATAGAAAGTGCGCACGAAGCTGAAACCCAGACAGGGAGGGGGTCCTAAGAGTTGAAGCCTGCTGAGCTGTCATAGGAGAATTTCACACTTTCCATAAACCATAGAATTTGAGTTTCCATAACAATTTTCCTGTATTTTGAGGAAAATGGAGACCCTGGTTGCATCTTGGTTAAACCTACCACATGGCATTGGTCATGCCTAACTCTGGTTGGGGAGTACCCACCAGGGAGAGGAGGGCCCTTCTTCCCATCTCAGATGGCCTCCTGTAGACTCAGCATCAGGTGTGTGCTCTGCTAACGGCATCTCTTCCACAAAACCACTCTTTCTTCTTTCAGCTCAAGGAATGGAGCTTCCTCTGAACACTTGCGTTTCTCCATGGGAAGCTCCGTATGTCGGGCACCCAGCCCGGATCATATGTGTTCTGCATTCCTACCTGGACGATGTATCTGTTTGCAAAGAGTGTAGAAGGCCCTAAAGGAAACGCTGAGGGTACAAAAAGAAAAAGGACACCAACCTGCCCTCAATGAGCTCACAGCCTATTGAGAATGATAGACACTAAACTAAAGAATGCTAATAAGGTGTAATAAGGTCTAAAAGAGAGTTTTGGGCAAGATGCTATAAGCAGGTAAAAGAGAGAGGCATTTCTTCTGCTTGGATTGGGTCATGATGGGGGCAGGAGTCAGGGAAGTCTTCGAAAAGGGGGAGACGGGCAAGTTGTACTTAAAGGACGAAAGTTCCCTGGTATCTGTGTCCATTAGGGCATCAGTGGAGATCTATGCTTGTGTTCCGTTGCCAGTGACGAGCATGTGCTCTGTTGACAGTAGCTGTTTCATGCAGGCTTGTTATTGATGGTGATGAAAACTGTACCACCACGTGAAGGAAGGAACTGTAAACAAGTCCGTGGAGGCGGCATCTTCTCACTAGAGTGGGCTTGATATTCTTCCAGAATAGAAGTGGTAAACTGTTGTCCTATAGAAAGAATCTGGGCTGTTGCCATTTGTGTACGGCTGCACCATGTGAAAATACGGAATGAGTAGTCAACGTTGAATAATTGGGGGATTTCGCATAAAACCCCACATTTCTAGCATCCCTGGAAAAAAATCAGATACAGCATTGGATCTGGGGCTGAAGCTGAGTCATAGCTGTGTAACAGGGAAGAGCCAGATATGACTACACGTTGGATCTGTTTCTTTTACTTTAACCTTTGCTTTCCGCTGCTTTTCTTCACTAAAACGATACATAATGACCTGCCTCGGGGAACCCTGCCCCTAGGCCTGAATGTTAAACCAAAGTGCCTTTGTTCAGGGAAGCATCCTGACCCTGTCCACCTGTGGATGGCTGCAAGAAAGAAGAAATTAACACATCTCCTCCCCCAGGCTGGCCATTCCAGGAGACATTTGCAAATCTTATGGCCTTTTTATTTTACTTCCGCACCTCCTCCCCCTCTCTGTGCTATGAAAGAAACTGGCCACCATACCCCATAAGATGGTTATTTTGAGACATTAGTCTGCCAGCTTTCCAAGTAAAGTCGTATTCCTTTGCCTGAACACCTCATCTCCGATTTATTGGCCTGTCGTGTGGCGAGCAGAGCGAGCTTGGATTCGGTAACAGATGCTCTCGAAGTTGCGGCATGAACTCTTGCGTTTTGCCCCAGTACCCACCTGGCCACTTCATTCACTGTGCTACTTGAAAGCATCCCCAGCTCGCAATCCCTGGAAAAAGTTCCCTCCCCCTCCATTTCCTTTTTTTTTGCGGTACGCGGGCCTCTCACTGCTGGGGCCTCTCCCGTTGCACAGGCTCCGGACGCACAGGCTCAGCGGCCATGGCTCATGGGCCCAGCCGCTCCGCGGCATGTGGGATCTTCCCAGACCGGGGCATGGACCCGTGTCCCCTGCATTGGCAGGCGGACGCTCAACCACTGCGCCACCAGGGAAGCCCCCATTTCCTTTTTGTGTGATATAACAGATGAGACCCTTGAGACCAGGGATGGGAAGTGACTCGCACATAGTCACATACTGCAAAGCGGGGACTGGAGCCAGGCCTCCTGACTCCCAGGTCCCCACGAGTAGTTAGCCAGCTTGCAGAAGATAACATCTCCACTGCGTGAAAGGCAGTGTCATTTACCTTGCACTTACAAATTCAAAGGAAAATTATCTACTCACTGCAGAATGTTGAGATCCTAGCAACTGAACATTGAATCTTGAGCTAAGAAGGAAGGACTCGAAGGGAAAAGAAAGAAAGGAAAAGGATACAAGAGAAAGAATCAAAATATGTTTTGCATCTTAGGAGCTTTAATGAAAAGTCTAGAAATGCTTATTCTTACAAAACAATAACAAATCATTTTCGAAGGGAAAAGATACCTGCACAGATCCCTAAATCAACATACCGTGTACATAAGCAAGCTGTAATCATTAGATGTTGGCTGAATTAAGATACCCTCAAAGTTGAAGTGTTAGACCCAAACGGTCTACGAGGGATTCCAACTCGCCCAAGAACCGCCAAGAGTCGAGAGCCGCTGCAACACGCAAGAGGTTTATTAGGAGCCGATGCACCGGGGTTCCCTGAACCTCACGCAGGAGGCCGATGGGGAACCCCTAAAAGCGGAATCACATACTTTTTATAGGTTTATTTACTCATAGGGCGGGTATATTCTCACAATGATTGGGTAAATGTGGTGACTTTTGAATTCATTGGCTTAGGAACTTTTGTCCCACCTTCTGGCCGTTATAGTTGTCTGTTCATTGTGGCGGTTAGGGCGTATACCTGTTACGGGCAACTGGAAAATTACCCGCTGTCTGGCAAGTCCCCGTCAACTGAAAAACTCCAAGAATTGGTTTCGATAGGGAGAAGGAGTGGCGCACGATAGGGAGAAGAATTGGTTTACGGGAACAAGTGAGGGGGTGGAAAGTCCCTAAAGGCCCCACATTCCCCCCTTTTTTTTTTGTAACTAATTTCAATCATGGAATTTCAGTTTCTTTTTGCGAGTTTTGGTATTGTTGCCTTAGCATTAAAACTTGTACCGTACTAATGCGTTCTCTAATAAAGGCTATCAGGCGATTCAGAATGCATGGTCCAAAAGTTAAGAGCAACAATAAAATAGTGAGGGGCCCTAACAAGGTGGAAACTAAAGTAGTAAGCCAGGGAGATTTATCAAACCACGATTGAAACCATCCTTTTTGATTTTTCCTTTCCTGTTGTCTTTTGTCCAGGCGCTCCCTAAGTTTGTCCATAGTTTTGGTAATAGCCCCAGAATGATCAATATAAAAACAGCATTCTTCTTTTAGTGCAGCACATAGTTCGCCCTCCTTAAGGAACAGCAGATCTAATCCCCTCCTGTTTTGCATTACCACCTCTGAAAGCGAGGTGAGGGATTCTTTTAACTGAGTTATGGAACTTTCTAACGCCCGGAGGTCAACATCTACAGCTTGTCTTAAGGCATCATAATAGTGGGGTTGTTGAATGAGGGCTGTTGCACCTGTTCTTACCCCGGCTGCCATTCCTAGTCCTAGGAGTACAGCCAGGGTGAGTGTTATGGGTTTCCTCTTAAACCTTCTTCTGCCCTCATATTCATCTAGAAAGGATGAATCTGAATGATAAATGAGTCTGGGGACTAGCTGAACTAACACACAAAAATCGGTTGAAGCTTTAAGGACCTCTAAAGAAATGCAGGGGGTCAATCCTGTGTTACATGCCCACCATCCATCCGGAGGAGGGAGGAGATACCCTGAGCCCTGTGGGAGGCTTAAATTGGCACAAAGATGTCGGTGGGACGAGGGGGGCGTTCCTACACATGTACCGTTTCCTAATACTGAGGCCAGGGTCAATTTACTATTTTCTTCTTGTTTCCATCGACATTGATCTGGAGTGTTAACATTATTATAATTAGAATTATATCCTATAGCATCATAATAAGGGGGAGGAGCAGCATAGCAAAGCCAACATGATTTGGTAGCCTCCGGGTTTGTGGCATTTAAAACCTCAAAAGCCGCCTGGACCAATGAGAGCATTCGGTCCCGGGGGGTCTTGGGCTTGATTGTCATTTCTTTTGGCTCAAAAGTTTGGTTTCTTATCTCTGGTAACGCTGTGGGAGGGGCCAAAGGTAGCAAAGAGTGCCCTATCTCAGGGTTGGGGCCTATAGGAACTGGAGTAGGGGTTTCAATTTTTAGTTTGATGGTCATTAGTAATCCATCATCATATCCTTCTTTATAAAACCTGATTCCCCATGAATGGCCATTTATCCAGTTTTTTATCTTTTTTTCCTGGTTCACTAAAAGAAATCTTAAGGGGATGGCACCATTTAGTACATTCAGGCCTATAAGTTAAGGGGTTGGTTGGGTGTGTATAATTGGCTGTCACCTTAATAAAGTCCCAGCCAGAGGTGGGCTTCCAATAGGTGTCTCCTGTGGTTTCATATCCCCAGCTTTTGCAATAAAAGTTTTCAGTTCCTCCATATTTATAATTAAGGGACCTGTGGCGATGGAACCCGGGGCATATGTAGAAAGCAGGAGCTCTGAGCCCAGTCCTCCGAATCCCGTTTTTGCAACCCTTTCCGGAGGAATCAGCTCTAGTTGATAAAATTTTTGGAACATTATGTTGATCATAATAGTCTTCTAAATCCCAACCGGGAGCCCCTATGGCCAGTTTACAAACATCAGGAAAAAGGTTTGGCCACCAGGTCCATGGGGGAGCGATATTGCTAACAGACCATATTACATCTCCAGTCTGGGAAATTACCTGCCAGGTTAAACGCTGGGGCAGGTGAGGACTAAAATTACTCACAGTCAGTAGGGGTAACAAAGTTAAAGTTATAAATCTGATGATCGCAGAAGCTTGAGCTTGAGCGGGTTACTGGTCTTTTGGGTCGCCATTCCGTTGTTGTAGATGCTGGTGCGGCCTTCACGTGTGAAGCGTGGATCCACGCAGCGATGCCGTCTACCTTTATAGCCGTGGGGGTGGTGAGCAGGACGATGTATGGTCCTTTCCACCGAGGCTCTAGAGTCTGGGTTCGGTGCCGACGGACGTACACGGAATCTCCGACTTGGAAGGGATGAGCCTCTGCTGGTGTTCCTGGTCGGTAAGCCTCTGCCAGCTGGGACCACACCTCCTTTTGGACCAACTGGAGTCCCAACAGCCTAGCATATAAGTCAGTGTTATTCTGGCAGTCAGGACTTAATTTCTCCCTTAGCGTAAAAAGAGGAGGTGGGGCCCCGTATAGTATTTTAAATGGAGTAAGATAATAGCGGGAGGGGGTATTTCTAGCCCGGAACAGGGCTAAGGGAAGGAGCACCGTCCAATCTGTACCGCCAGTCTCTATGGACAATTTAGTTAGGGTCTCTTTTAGAGTTCTATTCATTCTCTCTACCTGTCCTGAACTCTGGGGTCTATAGGCACAATGTAATTTCCAATCAGTCCCCAGGTATTTGGCCACACCCTGACTTACCTGGGCGACGAAGGCGGGACCATTATCTGATCCTATTACCTTTGGTGCCCCGAACCGGGGGAAAATTTCTTCTAAGATCTTTTTGGCCACCACAGTAGCTGTCTCCTTCTTCGTCGGGAAAGCTTCTACCCATCCTGAGAAGGTATCTATAAAAACTAGAAGATACCTGTTACCGTACCTTCCAGGGCGTATTTCAGTGAAGTCGACCTCCCAATATGCTCCTGGGCGGTCTCCTCTGAGCCTTTTTCCGACCTCAAGTTTTCCTTTATGGGAGTTTACCTGTTGGCATGGAATGCACTCTCGTGCAATCTGCTCAGCTAATTTAGTTAGTCCAGGGGTATCATAACCTGTCTTGTGTAGTAGGGACATCATCTTTTTGGTTCCCAAGTGTGTCCATCTGTGAATCTGTTGTAGCATGGATTTTGCTTGTTGAGGAGATAATGTTCCTTTAGTTATGGCTGGGGTACTTGTTCCCCTATCATTTGGTTTCCCAGGACTCTCATCTGATAGTTCTAGTATGATTTCCCATAGAGCCACTTCTCGTGCCACCCTATCTGCCATGTTGTTGCCTCTTGTCACCGGGGTATTGTCCTTCTGGTGTCCGGGGCAATGAATGATGCTGACTTTAGTGGGGAGCATGAGGGCAGCTAGCAGTGCCACTATTTCTTCTTTGTTTTTAATTTCTTTGCCCGCCGAGGTGAGCAACCCTCTTTGTTGGTAAATGGCCCCATGGACCTGGGCGGTAGCAAATGCGTATCTACTGTCCGTATAGATGTTTACCTTTTTGTTTTCTGCTAGTTCCAATGCTCTAGTCATGGCGATTAGTTCAGCCCGTTGGGCCGATGTCCCTTGCGGTAATGTGGCTGCCCAGATGACCTCTTTCCCGTCTACCACGGCTGCTCCCGCCCGACGCTTACCTTCCTCTAGGAAACTGCTTCTGTCAGTAAACCAGGTAACGTCGGCGTTGGGGAGGGGCTGATCCATCAAGTCTGGTCTGCTACGGTGTGCTGCAGCCAGTACTTCCTGACAATCATGGATGACGGTAGTGCTTTCCAGGTCAGGGTCGGGTAGCAAGGTGGCCGGGTTGAGTCCTGTGGCTGAGGTAAACTTAATACGATCTGAGTTTAACAGCAGGGCTTGGTAATGAGTCATCCTGGCATTTGTTAGCCATCTGTCGGGTGGCTGGCGAATTACACTTTCTAATGCATGGGGGGCTGTTATCGTTAGGTTCTGCCCCAAAGTCAGTTTGTCAGCATCTTTGACCAAAGCGGCCACCGCGGCGATTATTTTTAAACAGGCGGGCCATCCTGCTGCCACAGGATCCAATTTCTTTGATAGGTACGCAACCGGGCGATTCCAGGGGCCCAGTTTCTGAGTTAGTACTCCCTTTGCAATACCTTTATTCTCGGCCACGTACAGATGAAAAGGCTTAGTGATCCTTCCCCCGTTCCTTTTTTTAGGGCATTCTCTTGCCCAATGACCTTTTTCTTTACGGTAGGCACATTGGTCCTTGTCTAATGGCCGCCTTCTATCCGTTGTTCGCCCTTCCTGTCTATTTCTGTCTCTACTGTTTCCTCCTCTGACTACAGTGGCCAGTATCTTACTCAAATGTCTTTCTTGCCTCTTATCTCATCTTACCTCACGAGCCTCTTGTTCCTTCTGCTTTCTTTCTTCTCTTTCTTCTTCTGTCTCCCTCTTATTATATACCTTATCTGCCTCTTTTACTAAGTCCTGAAGGGAGAAACCTTGTAGGCCATCCAGCCTTTGTAACTTCTTTCTAATATCAGGGGCCGCCTGGTCAATAAAGGCCATTGCTATGGTGGCCTTATGTTCCTCAGAGGTTGGATCATAAGGAGTGAATCGTCTAAAAGCCTCCATTAAGCGTTCTAGGAACACGGTTGGCGATTCCTGGGGCCCCTGAGTTACCTCTCTTACCTTAGCCAAATTCGTGGGGCGCCTGGCCGCTCCATGGAGACCCGCCACCAGAGCCTGGCGATACATTTTCAGGTGCTCCTTACCTTCCAGGGTATTAAAGTCCCAATTCGGCCTGACGAGTGGAAAACCGGCATCAATCTCATTAGGCAACTGGGTAGGTTGTCCATTGGCGCCTAACACATTCTTTCTAGCCTCCAGGAGAACCCGTTGCCTCTCCTCAGTTGTGAGGAGAGTCTGGAGGAGCTGTTGACAATCATCCCAGGTGGGTTGGTGGGAGAAGACAAGAGACTCTATTAGAGCAGTAAGAGCCTGTGGGTTTTCAGAGAAAGTAGGGTTATGCATCTTCCAATTATAAAGATCTGCAGAGGAAAAGGGCCAGTATTGAAGGGGCCTATTCCCGTGGTTATCGGGGGGGCCATATTCTCTAAGGGGTAAAGCAGTAGGATCCGGGGAAACAGCCCTCCGGCTTCTGGTGCCCGCCGAGGGACCCCCCCTTTCCGCCATAACAGGTGGCCCTACTGGTGCGGAGGGTTGTGAAGCTGGGGGTCCTAGGGGCGACATGGGATTTAGGGCCGGAGGATAAGGAGGTGGGGAATCTAGAAGAAGCAAATCAGACTGCAGGTCAGGATATATCGCCTTTGGCGGGTCCGGGGCAGCAGATGACTTTTCCGTGTCTGGGGTTTTCTTCAGGGCCAATATCTCCGATTGTGCTGGAGCGCATGCAGACGTGCCTGTTGAGGAAACAAAGGGCCGGACCCACGGAGGCGGGGAGAGAACTAGATCTTCCCAGACCAAGATATATGGTATCTGGTCTGGGTGTCCGTGGGGTCCTGTGTTAAAGACCCTAGACTTGACTAGCCCAACCTTATCTAACAAGAAAGATCCTTCGGGTGGCCACCCTGTCTGAAATGTAGGCCACTCAGAGGTACACAGCGTTTGCCATTTTCCTTTCCTTACTTCTACCGAAAGGTTGTGGGCCCTAGCCCTAACTTCGGTCCAGTGGCTTAGGGTAAGAGAAAGAGGAGTCGTCATAGTTTGTCCCATTGTCGTCCGTCAAAAGAAAGATAATAGTACAGAAAAACAATAAAATTTCAAAAGACACACATTGATATTGCCGCCGCGAACTTAAACCCGAAACCAACTCAAATTCAGATGGCAGCTTATATAACCTGCCAGAACCAGCCGCCGCGAACTTAAACCCGAAACCAACTCAAATTCAGATGGCAGCTTATATAACCTGCCAGAACCAGCCGCCGCGAACTTAAACCCGAAACCAACTCAAATTCAGATGGCAGCTTATATAACCTGCCAGAACCAGATGAAGGGGAGACAAAATTTGTTTCTCCTTCCAGATGGACCACCAGGGCGTCCCCCGGGGCCCGTGGACACCAGCTTTCGGCACGTCTGCCTAGCCAGGAGTCCAATACAGATTCCACAGCAAGCCGGTTCGCACGGCTTTTTCCTAATGGCGGCTAGCAACAAACAAACGACAAACAAACAGACAATTGGGCTCGAGCCTACCTGATACCTCCGACTCCCGATGTTCTTGTGACCCGGGGGCGAGAGGGGATCCCGGACGAGCCCCCAAATGTTAGACCCAAACGGTCTACGAGGGATTCCAACTCGCCCAAGAACCGCCAAGAGTCGAGAGCCGCTGCAACACGCAAGAGGTTTATTAGGAGCCGATGCACCGGGGTTCCCTGAACCTCACGCAGGAGGCCGATGGGGAACCCCTAAAAGCGGAATCACATACTTTTTATAGGTTTATTTACTCATAGGGCGGGTATATTCTCACAATGATTGGGTAAATGTGGTGACTTTTGAATTCATTGGCTTAGGAACTTTTGTCCCACCTTCTGGCCGTTATAGTTGTCTGTTCATTGTGGCGGTTAGGGCGTATACCTGTTACGGGCAACTGGAAAATTACCCGCTGTCTGGCAAGTCCCCGTCAACTGAAAAACTCCAAGAATTGGTTTCGATAGGGAGAAGGAGTGGCGCACGATAGGGAGAAGAATTGGTTTCGATAGGGAGAAGGAGTGGCGCACGATAGGGAGAAGAATTGGTTTACGGGAACAAGTGAGGGGGTGGAAAGTCCCTAAAGGCCCCACAGAAGAATGAAACAGAGCTATTAAAATTATGATGTGAAATAACGACAACTTATGTTTTGTCTTGCTTTCTTCCTTTGCTATAAGATGAAAATTGGTTTACGTAAATGGATTATTAATACACCTCAGAGTTAGGAGAATCACATCAGAGCCTTTGACTATCTCTACAGTAGTGATTTGCACAAAATAGTCATTCACAAAATATGAGTACTTACATCTGAATTTACAGGATGCACCTAAAATGACTTTGCCATTTTGAAGGCATAGAATAAAAGAATCACAGTACTTTAGACCTGGAAGGGATACTTTAAGTCAACCCCCGCCAATGAGGAGACAGATCCAGAGGGAAAAATAAGTTTTCCCAAGTCATGCACCTAAAGACAGTTAGAACCAGGAACTGGTTCTCCTCATATTAAAGATGACTTTATTTGGAAGTCTCTGAATCTTATTCGTGGAGGTTTTATTTTTTAAAGTAGCCAAGGTGTAACAGGCAAGAGCTAAATTGGACTCCATGTTCGATCTGTTTCTTTGACTTTAAACTTTGCTTTTCTTTGCTTTGGGGAACACTGCCCCTCTGCCTGAATGTTAACTAAAGTGCCTCTGTTCAGTTCACAGGGAGACAACCTGACCCTGCCCACCCGTGGATGGCTGCAGAAAAGAAGAAATTAACACATCCCCTCCCCAAGGCTGGCCATTCCAGGGGATGTTTTGCAAGACCGATGGCCCTTTACTTCCTCACCGCCTCTCCCTCTCTGATTCTATTAAACAAACTGGCATCCAGACCCCGATAAGATGGCTTTTCAGAGACACTAGTCGGCCATCTTCTGTAGGTCCGCTGGCTTTCCGAGTAAAGTCGTATTCCTTTGCCTCAACGCCTCGTCTCTGATTCATTGGCCTGTCGTTCGGCGAGCAGAGCGAGCTTGGACTCGGTAACATAGGCATTTTACAAAATTGGGACTCTATATACTGCGTTTATATGCTGTTTTCCCACCTGACCATAATTAAATCCTCAGCGCGAATGTAAATGCTGCAGAGGATATGCTGCTGAAGGACCCATCCGGAAATCAGTCATTGCTCTCCCGATGTGGCACATTTAAAGTTGACCGATTTTCACCATTAAAATAATTCTTGTGAAAATCCTTTTAGCCAGGTACTAGCACATCTCTAGAATTATTTACTTCTTTAGAATATCTACCCAGAAGTCAAGTTATCAGTTAAATTCTATGTCTTTAGATATATATTAACAAATTTATTTTCATAAAAAATTATCCCAAGTTTATACTTTTAACTTCAGGGTAAGATGACAGCAGTATTGTGCTAGTAAAGTTATACAAAATTAAATAGTCTCTTGTTTAAAGGTAAAAATGTTTAGAACTTAAACATGCTAATGTATATTGGTGATTAACCGAGAGAGGGTATACTAGTAAAAGTTTCACCAACTATGAAAGGATGGAACTTCCCCATCTGTCTTCAATGTGTGTGTGTGTGTGTGTGTGTGTGTGTGTGTTGCATCTAAACACTGGGGATTCTGTCATATTTAATAAAAAACAACTTGGTAAGTGTTGTCTTGGATTTACTTTCTTGCTTTCATTTAGCTTTTTGAGCTTGATCTAAGCGTATTCATTTTGTTATTATTTCTTTCTTTTAAATAATGAACGCATTTAAGGCTATCGATATTCTGAGTACAATTTTAGTCATACCCCACTGGTTTTGATATATAATGTTTTCACTGTGCCACTGCTGTTATTTTTCTAAACAACATGGAATTGCAATTTAAGTATTCTCTCAGAGATGGATTTAAAATTTCCAGGTGATTGCTTTCCAAATATTAACTGCTAATTTTGCTGTATTATGGGAAGAGAAAGAATCCTATACAATTTTTACTTTGGGGAATTTACGGTAGTTTTCACTTTGCCCTAGGAGATAATTTTTTTTTGGTAAAAGTTCCTTGTTTATTTGAAAGGGATGTGTAGACTGTAGGTTACAAAGTTCATTAGTTTCTGTAAATAATACTTTAAATTTTATTAGTTTCTTTATTTTCTGTGGTTTTATTCTGTATCTCTTCAAAAGGTATATTTAGATCTCCCTTTGTGATTTTAGTTTTGCCAATTTATCTTCATATTTCTAAGTTTTAAAATTTCATGTGCTTTAGGCTATGATTTTTGGTAACGTTTCAAGAGGATTACATATGAATTCTGCATGGTATCTTCCTTCAGCTCAAAATAACCTGCTTTACCCTGTTTAAAGTTTTTGGCAGGAATTCTAATTTGTTTGATATTGTCTCCTTTGTCTTTTGTTTACTTTCTTGGTATTACCTCATGCCTTCCGTTCTTTTAGGAAGATATGCATTTTACATTTAGTTATGTATTTACTTGAAATTCAGTCTAAATAAATAGGTAATTCAAACACATATTAAAACATTGAAGTAGCACAACATTGTACAGTGAAAAGCAAGACTTTCTCCCACCTGGTGCCTCCAGTATGTACCCTAGTGATAATCACAGTTACTTCTTTTATATTCGGTTTCTATGGTTATGTAAGTGAACAAGTACACACACACACATATTTAAAAAAAAAAAAAACCAAATGGGAGCACATTTACTCTGTGTTCTGTACTTTGCTTTTTTTATTTAACTGGAGAGTATTTCTTATTTTTTTCTTATAGTTCCTCCTTTGTAAATGCTGCAGAGTATTCCATGGTAAAGGCTGTCAGAATTTACTAATCCATTACCATTCTGATGAGCATTGAGGTTTTAAATGCACTTCCCTCTGTTTGGAAATGGCATTACTCTCTGTTTAGTTGTTTCTTTTTTTTTTTTTTTGCATCATTTTTTAAAAAAGATTTTATTGGAGTATGCTTGCTTTACAATGCTGTGTTAGTTTCTACTGTACAGCAAAGTGAATCAGCTATACGTATACACATATCCCCTCTTTTTTAGATTTCCTTCCCATTTAGGTCACCACAGAGCTTTGAGTAGAGTTCCCTGTGCTATATGACAGGTTCTCATTAGTTATCTATTTTATACATAGTATCAGTAGTGTATATATGTCAATTCCCCTCTCCCAATTCATCCCACCCCCCTTCCCCACTTAGTGTCCATACATGTGTTCTCTACATCTGTGTCTCTATTTCTGCTTTGCCAATAAGGTCATTTATACCATTTTTCTAGATTCCACATATATGTGTTAATATACGATATTTGTTTTTCTTTCTGGTCGTTGCAACCAGGAGCCTTAAAGTTATCTTTGATTCCACCCCCACCTCCACTTTCCACATCTAAAACAGTCACATAGGTCTGTTGATTATGTCATCTCAAGATCACATTCATTAGTGTCCCCTTACTTCCCTCCCCATGCCATCACCCTTACTTAAGCAAGCCACCATCATCATGCTTCTGGATGGCTAACCCACTTCCTCTCCTGCCCCCTCTTCAATCTACCCTTAACCACAGTGTCAAACTGACCACTTCAGAATGCAAATCTGTTAATAATACTCTCCTGTTTAAAGCCCTCCACTGGTTTTCCATTGCTCTTAGAATCAAGTTCATCTTTATTAATTTGGTCTAGAAGGCCATGCATAATCCGGCCCTCTCTGTTTTGGTGGATGCCTTGTTCTCTTCAGTCCAGCCTTACTGATCATCAGCTTTCAGTTCCTTGAATTTGTCCCATGCTTTCCCAAAACTGGGCCTTTTCACATGCTGTTTCCTCTGTCTTTAATGACTTTCGGTGCAGCTTTCCTCTTTGCCTAGTAAATTTCTCTTTATCTTTTAAGTCCCAGTTTAAACAGAATTTCCACTACAGCTATCCTTCCCTACATCACACCAACCTCTGTTCCCCTTGTCATGTCAGGTCATCCCTTTCTCTTTTTTTGAGATCCCTGCCTCTCTCTTATAAGAACCCTTGCGATCACATCCAGGGCCCACCCAGATAATCCAGAATAATCTCCCATCTCAAGATCCTTCACTTAATCACATCTGCAGAACTTTTCGCTGTGTAAGGCAATATTGACACATTAGGATGTAGACATCTTTGTGGCGCGGTATTCTGAATTATGTTCAATATTCTCTGTTTTGGAGGGTGGTGCAGGAGATCAGCTTATTTTAGGAACATGTTCATCCTCAAAGTGCTTCAAAATCTGGTACTTATAAAGGGTTAGATTCATTTATGTCTTTTGGGCAGCTGGTGATGCTGCAAAGTAAGGCAGCAGTGTGCTCTGACCCTGAAATTGAAAATCTCAAATGTATAACCTGTCCCTATGAAGGTACTAATGGGAGAGCCTATACTGGACAGGTGAAGGTCACGGCTCCCTCACTTTTCCACCTTTTGACCTTGGATGAGCCACCACATCTTCCTGACTCTCAGGCACCTCATTTGTAAAGTGAAGAGTTAAACTAAGCGAGATGAGGTCACTTTAAGCACTGAGATTCTATAATTTCACGTCCAACCACTTTCCTTTCCCACACTCCCTTGTTCTGAAAAGGATAAATAATTAGCTTTCTGCAAAATAATCAACAATCGGAATTTCATGACAGCTACACCCCATTAGAACAGTAGAGGCTTCAAGACTTTTTAGAAAAATTGCTTGACCCCATCCCAATTCATTGCAAAGTACAATTCTGGGAGCAGAAAAGAATTGTACCACCAAGAGTGACCACTGTGCCTCCATTATCCATGGCAAGTACAAGTTCAGGCTGCCTTTCTTAGTTTCTTCCACACTAATGGAATCTTGTTTCCCCTTTAATTTGGCTTTTATAGTCATCCCATCAGCTGATTTTTTTTTAAACCTGGAATCTTTTTAATGACTACTTTTATGCTATAGAAGAGTGATTTATTTTATTTATTTTTTTTTTTGTTGGGTCGTATGGTAGTTCTTTTTTTTTTTTTTTTTTTTAACATCTTTATTGGGGTATAATTGCTTTACAATAGTGTGTTAGTTTCTGCTTTATAACAAAGTGAATCAGCTATACATATACATATGCTCCCATGTGTCTTCCCTCTTGCGTCTCCCTCCCTCCCACTCTCCCCATCCCACCCCTCCAGGCTGTCCCAAAGCCCCGAGCTAATATCCCTGTGCCTTGCGGCTGCTTCCCCCTAGCTATCTACCTTACTACGTTTGTTAGTGTGTTTATGTCCATGACTCTCTCTCGCCCTGTCAAAACTCACCCTTCCCCCTCCCCATATCCTCAAGTCCGTTCTCCAGTAGGTCTGCGCCTCTATTCCTGTCTTATTCTTAGGTTCTTCATGACATTTTTTTTCCTTAAATTCCATATATATGTGTTAGCATACGGTATTTGTCTTTTTCTTTCTGACTTACTTCACTCTGTATGACAGACTCTAGGTCTATCCATCTCATTACAAATAGCTCAATTTCGTTTCTTTTTAAGGCTGAGTAATATTCCATTGTATATATGTGCCACATCTTCTTTATCCATTCATCCGATGATGGGCACTTAGGTTGTTTCCATCCCCGGGCTATTGTAAATAGAGCTGCAATGAACATTTTGGTACATGACTAGAAGAGTGATTTATAACTGGCAAATTATAACCATTACCTGAATTGGAAATGCAGTTAGCCATACCTGTTCTTTTGTGGCAGAATTAAAGACCATTTTAGAGACAGTATTGACCGGGTTTCTCACTTGGTACAAACAGGTTTCATGATATAGTGATGTGTCCACTGCATCTTCCACTTGCCTCTGACTTTAGCAATTCACTGATGACCTGCTGAAGTGGTCTGGTACTATGAAGACTACATAGGCACAGAACGCAGGGTCCCCTGACTGCAATTGTATCAGCACATCCACGTTTGCTGCATTTAACGTTCTGCTTATAGAAGTGGCTGGATCAAGCTCATTTCAAAATAATTGAAAATGAATTTGCAAGACATAATATACCTAATTTTTAAAAGCCTGCCGTAGAAGACACTTTTCATGGCATAACAATTACCCCCTCTTCTGTTTTTATTGGGGTAGAAGTGCAGGGGAGAGGATGTTCATTCCTCCTCCCAGACTCTTAAGTATGTGGGAGAAAAATTGTGTTGAGGATCTGAACCAAACCCTTCAATAGCCATGCTCTGGTCTCAGCCAGGCCTTTCCTGCTGTTTGGTTGATTTGCTGCAGAGCTCTTTTCAAGCTCCATCGCATCCTCCACTGCAGTCACAAACTTTAGAACTCTTTATTAAGTACCTACTATGTTCTAAACATTTATTTATGTACTTTAACTATTTGATCCTTATAAAATGCTGTGAAGAATCTATTGCTATTCCCATTTTATAGATGAGGAGACTGAGGTTCAGAGAGGTTAAATTATTTGCCCAGCTTGCACAGGCGGTGAGTGGGTCTGTCTGATATCAGTGCCTGTGTTTCCCACACCTTAGCATGCTTCCAGTTTATTATAATTTTTTCTCTTAAGTCTTGAATCTCTGAAAAATTGATGTCTTTTTCCTATGATTCCTAGGCGCACCCCAGCAACTTAAGAGCTGTTCACATGAACTTGGATTCCTGGCTCTGTTTGCAGAATTCCTGCACGCTTTTACCTTGGCACCAAACTTACCCTTCTCAGAGGGGAGCCTCTCATTTTAACTCTCACTTCCCAACTTGACACCCCTCCCTTTCCTAACGGCCTTTTCTTCCTTGATACACTTTTCAAAAAGTTTCTATTTCTCTGCCTAAAGCTTCAATTTTTCCCCTTTTTACTCTGCCCTCCTCCAGTGGCCCAGAGCTTCCTGTTTCCATATGGAGTCTGCAGCCATTTGAGAAATTATGTGACTTATGGAGCCCCAAGGAGCTGAGCTGTGACCAAAGAGCACAGAGAGAATCTTGGTGAAGTTGCGGGCCTCTCACTGTTGTGGCCTCTCCCGTGGCGGAGCACACGTTCTGGACGTGCAGGCTCAGCGGCCATGGCTCACAGGCCCAGCCGCTCCGCGGCATGTGGGATCTTCCCGGACCGGGGCACGAACCCATGTTCCCTGTAACGGCAGGCGGACTCTCAACCACTGCGCCACCAGGGAAGCCCTCTTGGTGAAGTTTTAATACGATGAAAATACAGAAGGCTCTGGATCTTCCGCCTGGTTAGCTCTGTGATTTGGACAATTTTCTTAACCTCTTTGTCCTTGCTTTCTATTTCTATAAAATGAAAATCATAGTGTGTACCTCTTGAAGCTGTTGTGAGGGTTAAAAAAGACAAGGTGTTCAAAGGGCTTAGCACAGCAGCCAGCATATAAGCACTTAATTATTATACATATTTTTATTATTAATGGCTACCTGTAGTGCATGTATTGAGGCATACTCTGAATACCCCTGGGTGGGAACATTGCTGAAAGAATTCAAGAATCTGTATTAAAATCCTTTCTAACCCTGAGACCTTGAGGGTTTACGGTTCCAGGGATCAAATCTTAATTTCCAGGTCTTTTTCACAGGCAAACACACATGCGCGCGTGCGCGCACACACACACACACACACGCACATTTAGTTTTCATTATCCACCTGACTTTCTCACTTCATTGTGGCTAAAGGTACTTCAAAACCAAGTTGATTTTATTTCACTTTTGGAGGAGGGTTACTTCAATATGAACCTTTGAAATACTAGAATAACACTGAAAGACATAAAATGCTAAAAATCAGAGGTAAATCCTGGTGAATTTTGGAAGAGCTCAAAGGACGGAGAAAGTCTTGTTCAGTGGAAGGTTCTAGAAGGATGTGAGTTGGAGCCAGGGTTGATGGAGGGGCAGTGACTTATCCAAGTCCAGTGAGTGTTCAGATGTAGGGTCGGAATTGTGGCTGGATGATTCTTTTTATTTTTTTGAATTTTATTTTATTTATTTCTGTTTTATACAGCAGGTTCTTATTAGTTACCCATCTTATACATATTAGTGTGTATATGTCAATCCCAATCTCCCAATTCATCCCACCACCAACCCCCACCCCACACCACTTTCCCCCCTTGGTGTCCATACGTTTGTTCTCTACATCTGTGTCTCTATTTCTGCCTTGCAAACTGGTTCATCTGTACCATTTTTCTAGATTCCACCTAATGTGTTAATATACGATATTTGTTTTTCTCTTTCTGACTTACTTCATTCTGTATGATAGTCTCTAGAGTGGCTGGATGATTATAATGCCCACTCTGTCCCACTACTCAGCACTGGACACTGGACAGTAAAGTTGTGTGGACAATGTCTATAATATAATGAGGCCTACTTAATAGGACTTAGACTTTACTTCTGTAATTTAAAAAAGTTATAAAATCTTAGCCTTGCATTTTTTAATTCTTTGATACATTTTTTAATTGAAGATATGTGTTTGATGCCAAATCTTTATACAGGAATAAACTGAAGGATTATGACATGGTTTCTATGGAAAAATGAGGTCCACTGTACAGTAATCCACTTACGGCAAGGTGTTCAAGAATGCTTCTTAAGTAATGTGGGCCTTGGGAGAAAGCACGATTTTTCTCAGTGGATATTGAGATTACAGAGGGCTGATCCTTTTCTTATCTCTGCATTATCCTGCTTTGCTCGAAGGACCTTGCAGAGTGCTTTGCACATAGTAAATGCTCATTAAATATTTCTTAAATAAATATAATTAAACCTACAGACATTGTTTCTGAGCTCTTGATGGTTCTCCGTCACTGTCTCAGATTTTTCCTCGCATGGAGTTTCTATCGTGTAGAATGTCTAGTAGAACTGCCCTTAGAGCCTTTCAGCTCACTGTTTTGTTCCAGGGGTCGCTGCAGCAAACAGCCACATTCCAGTGTAGCTGACAGCACCTCTCCTGAGTGACCCTGCCTAGCTCACACTTTCTGCCCTCAACATCATAGGATCCCCGCAGGAGTCTACCCAAAGCCCTGATGCGTGCACAAGACTGGGAGAATGAGAGGGTTAACCCCTCCAAAGTAACCCTGGATCCGTGTGGGATAGACGTTCACCATTAAAACCTCCTTCTTCCCCGTCTTGAGTAGAATTTTTTCTTTTTTTTTTTCTGCGGTACGCGGGCCTCTCATTGTTGTGGCCTCTCCCGTTGCGGAGCATAGGCTCTGGACGCGCAGGCTCAGCGGCCATGGCCCACGGGCCCAGCCGCTCCGCGGCATATGGGATCTTCCCGGACTGGGACACGAACCCGTGTCCCCTGCATCGGCAGGCAGACTCTCAACCACTGAGCCACCAGGGAAGCCCTTGAGTAGATTTTGAGGGGCATTCTGTGCAGCTCCCCAGAAGGTCCAACCAGGACTGGACGGTGGCCCAGTAACCACAGCAGTCACCGGCTCGATAAGCGCCTTCGATTGGCATTTCTTCTTTACCATTGGAATCTCCCCAGTTCCTCACTCTCATTCCCCGGTTATTTTCAAAGTATACCACCTGGACTCAGTCCTTTGTCTTGGACTCAACTTTAGGCTGGACCACGTGCAAATTCTAATGAAATTCAACCTGCTTTACTCAGTAGTCACCTGGAACTGTTTTGGTTTGCGTTTGCACCTTCTCCCTCACTGTACGAGGGCCTAGATGTACATAGGATGTGAGACGGTTTCCAGGGCTGGTTTCAAGCCAAACAAAAATAACAGATTTTACTTGTCTCTTTTAGAGCACTGAGTGTGGCAGGTTTCACTCCAGCTGGCAAGAGTTGTCATGACTGGGTGCGGTTTCTGAAGGTGTGAACATTCCTTCTCAGCTTTTAGGATGGCTTAGGAAATGGCTTCCTGCTCTGTCCTGGACTCCATGTATTTCAGGGGCTACCTTCAGGCAAGGAGCAGACTTCCCATCACCTGTTCTACGGAGCTCTGGAGAGAGCAGGCCATTTGTAACTGACAATGACAGGAAGTGTGTTCCTGTCCAGTTTTCCCAAGATGGGGGAGAGTTTTTGTTTCCTCTCGGAGAGTTGAATCTTCAGAAGAAATTTAACATAAGCCTCAGGTGGAATTTCTGTCCAGATGGGACCAGATCACAAGGAAGAGCTCATCACTTCTGCAGTATCTTTGATTATATGTGCTGCCATTTGGTAAGATTTAGGTTTCAACCTTCCAAGAAGTTTATTTCCTAATCTCCTCGCTCCTCCAAAGAAACAGACTTGCAAAGAGGATACTTACTCTGTCACTGGTTGACTGAAAATGGCTTTATTCACCTGGCCTCCAGGACAGAAACATAAGAGGCTGTTTGGACAGATATAAGTTCCTATCCTGGAATTGCCTTCTGCTTGTTTTATTTTGCTCATAATGTAGATATTATGCATGTTGGTATAAATCTAAATTTTTAGATACGGGTGCAAATGTGTCCATAAAAGCATTTGATCCTAAGAGTAGTTTTTATCTGAGGATTAGGACAACAGTGATGTGTCTACCTCAAGACTTGGAGCTAAAGTCATCCTCGAGATGGAATCCTTATTTTAAACTTTGTATTTTGGCATATTTTCAGATTTACAGAAAATTGCAAGAATAGCACAAAAGTTCCATGTATCCTTCACCAGATCCTCTAAGTTTTAACATTTTACCATGTTTACTTTATCTCTCTCTCTCTCTCTCTCTCTCTCTCTCTCTCTCTCTCACACACACACACACACACACACACACACACTTGTTTTTCTTCTTAACTTTTTGAGAGCAATTTGCAGACATGACATCCCTTTGCCCCTGAGTACTTCAGGGTGTATTTCCTTAAAAAAAGGCAAAGTCTCTTCTGTAACCACAGTAGAATGATCAAAATCAGGAAAGTAACACTGACACAATACTACTAGCTAACCTATAGACCTTGTTCAAATTTTGCTAGTTGCCCAATAATGTCTTTTTTTTTTTTTTTTTTGCAGCGCCTCGCAGCTTGTGGGATCCTAGTTCCCCGACCAGGGATGCAACCTGCGCCCTCGGCAGTGAAAGCTCAGAGTCCCAACCAATGGACAGCCAGGGAATTTCCTAGTAATGTCTTTTGTAGCAAAAGAAAATCTCAGATCATAACATTGCATTCAGGTGTCACATCTCTATGGTTTCCTTTATTTATTTATTTTTTGAATAGTGTCTCCGTCTTTCTTAGACTTCATGAATTTGAGTGTTTTGGAAGGTGCAGGCCAGCTATTCTGCAGAATGTCTCGCAATGTAGATTTATCTGATGTTTCATCAAGATTAGACTCAGATGATGCAGGCTTGGGCAGGAATATCATAGTGCTGCTGTATTCACTGTGTGTCATATTAGGAGATACCTCAAATCTATTTCTTACTAGTGATGGTAGCTTGGCTAATTTAGTGAAGGTGGTTTTTCTGCCAGGTTTTTCCATTATTCAGTTATTATTTTCCCTTTGTAATTAATGAGTATCATGTGGGGAAATCCTTTGAAATTCTATAAATATCCTATTACTCATAAAATTTTCACCCACTAGTTTTAGCATCCATTGATGACTCCTAACTGATCAATGAAAGTTGCCAAATGATGATTTTTCTAGAATATAGCTCTTAAGAGGTTAGTCTTTGGGTTGATCTACAGAACAATTTTATTAAATATTTACATGAAAAACCTTATTGGGTATATTAGGCAGCTTGGGCTGCCATAACACAATACCACAGATGGGTTGGCTTAAACACAGAAATTTATTTTCTCACAGTTCTGGAGGCTGGAAGTCCAAGATCAAGGTGTCAGCATGGTCTGTTCTGGTAAGGACCCTCTTACTGGCTTGTGGACAACTGCCTTTTTGCTGTGTCTTCACATGGTGGAGGGGGAGAGAGAGAGAGGGAGCTTCTCTTCTTTTTTTTTTTTTTTTTTTTACATCGTTATTGGAGTATAATTGCTTTACAATTGTGTGTTAGTTTCTGCTTTATAACAAAGTGAATCAGTTATACATATACATATGTTCCCATATCTCTTCCCTCTTGCGTCTCCCTCCCTCCCACCCTCCCTATCCCACTCCTCTAGGTGGTCACAAAGCACCGAGTTGACCTCCCTGTGCCATGCGGCTGCTTCCCACTAGCTATCTATTTTACATTTTGTAGTGTATATATGTCCATGCCACTCTCTCACTTTGTCACAGCTTACCCTTCCCCCTCCCCATATCCTCAAGTCCATTCTCTAGTAGGTCTGTGTCTTTATTCCTGTCTTACCCCATGTTCTTCATGACATTTTTTTTCTTAGATTCCATATATATGTGTTAGCATACAGTATTTGTCTTTCTCTTTCTGACTTACTTCTCTCTGTATGACAGACTCTAGGTCCATCCACCTCACTACAAATAACTCAATATCTTTCCTTTTTGTGGCTGAGTAATACTCCATTGTATATATGTGCCACATCTTCTTTATCCATTCATCCGATGATGGACACTTAGCTTGCTTCCCTCTCCTGGCTATTTTAAATAGAGCTGCAATGAACATTTTGGTACATGACTCTTTTTGAATTATGGTTTTCTCAGGGTATATGCCCAGTAATGGGATTGCTGGGTCATATGGTAGTTCTATTTGTAGTTTTTTAAGGAACTTCCATACTGTTCTCCATAGTGGCTGTACCAATTCACATTCCCACCAGTAGTGCAAGAGTGTTCCCTTTCCTCCACACCCTCTCCAGCATTTATTGTTTCTAGATTTTTTGATGACGGCCATTCTGACTGGTGTGAGATGATATCTCATTGTAGTTTTGATTTGCATTTCTCTAATGATTAATGATGTTGAGAATTCTTTCATGTGTTTGTTGGCAGTCTGTATATCTTCTTTGGAGAAATATCTATTTAGGTTTTCAGCCCATTTTTGGATTGGGTTGTTTGTTTTTTTCTTATGGAGCTGCATGAGCTGCTTATAAATTTTGGAGATTAATCCTTTGTCAGTTGCTTCATTTGCAAATATTTTCTCTCATTCCGAGTGTTGTCTTTTTGTCTTGTTTATGGTTTCCTTTGCTGTGCAAAAGCTTTTAAGTTTCATTAGGTCCCATTTGTTTATTTTTGTTTTTATTTCCATTTCTCTAGGAGGTGGGTCAAAAAGGATCTTGCTGTGATGTATGTCATAAAGTGTTCTGCCTGTGTTTTCCTGTAGGAGTCTTATAGTGTCTGGCCTTACATTTAGGTCTTTAATCCATTTTGAGTTTATTTTTGTGTATGGTGTTAGGGAGTGTTCTAATTTCATTCTTTTACATGTAGCTGTCCAGTTTTCCCAGCACCACTTATTGAAGAGGCTGTCTTTTCTCCATTGTATTTATCAAAGATAAGGTGACCATACGTGCATGGGTTTATCTCTGGGCTTTCTGTCCTGTTCCATTAATCTATATTTCTGTTTTTGTGCTAGTACCATACTGTCTTGATTACTGTAGCTTTGTGGTATAGTCTGAATTCAGGGAGCCTAATTCCTCCAGCTCCATTTTTCTTTCTCAAGATTGCTTTAGCTATTCAGGGTCTTTTGTGTTTCCATACAAATTGTGAAATTTTTTGTTCTAGTTCTGTGAAAAATGCCAGTGGTAGTTTGATAGGGATTGCAGTGAATATGTAGATTGCTTTGGGTAGTAGAGTCATTTTCACAGTGTTGATTTTTCCAATCCAAGAACATGGTATATCTCTCCATCTATTTGTATCATCTTTAATTTCTTTCATCAGTGTCTTATAATTTTCTACATACAGGTCTTTTGTCTCCTTAGGTAGGTTTATTCCTAGATATTTTATTCTTTTTGTTGCAATGGTAAATGGGAGTGTTTTCTTGATTTCACTTTCAGATTTTTCATCATTAGTTTATAGGAATGCCAGAGATTTCTGTGTATTAATTTTGTATCCTGCTACTTTACCAGATTCATTGAATAGCTCTAGTAGTTTTCTCATAACATCTTTAGGGTTCTCTATGTTTAGTATCATGTCATCTGCAAACAGTGACAGCTTTACTTCTTCTCTTCCCGTTTGGATTCCTTTTATTTCCTTTTCTTCTCTGATTGCTGTGGCTAAAACTTCCAAAACTATGTTGAATAAGAGTGGTGAGAGTGGGCAACCTTGTCTTGTTCCTGATCTGAGTGGAAATGCTTTCAGTTTTTCACCATTGAGGATGATGTTTGCTGTGGGTTTGTCATATATGGCCTTTATTATGTTGAGGTTAGTTCCCTCTATCCCTACTTTCTGGAGGATTTTTATCATAAATGGGTGTTGAATTTTGTTGAAAGCTTTCTCTGCATCTATTGAGATGACCATATGGTTTTCCTCCTTCAGTTTGTTAATATGGTGTATCACATTGATTGATTTGCATATATTTAAGAATCCTTGCATTCCTGCAATAAACCCCACTTGATCATGGTGTAATATCCTCTTAAAATGTTGTTGGATTCTGTTTGCTAGTATTTTGTTGAGGATTTTTGCATCTATCTTCATCAGTGATATTGGCCTGTAGTTTTCTTTCTTTGTGACATCCTTGTCTGGTTTTGGTGTCAGGGTGATGGTGGCCTTGTAGAATGAGTTTGCGAGTGTTCCTCCCTCTGCTATATTTTGGTAGAGTTTGAGAAGGATAGGTGTTAGCTCTTCTCTAAATGTTTGATAGCATTAGCCTGTGAAGCCATCTGGTCCTGGGCTTTTGGTTGGAAGATTTTTAATCACAGTTCCAATTTCAGTGCTTGTGATTGTTCTGTTCATATTTTCTATTTCTTCCTGGTTCAGTCTCAGAAGGTTGTGCTTTTCTAAGAATTTGTCTATTTCTTCCAGGTTGTCCATTTTATTGGCATAGAGTTGCTTGGGGTAATCTCTCATGACCTTTTGTAGTTCTGTAGTGTCAGTTGTTGCTTCTCCTTTTTCATTTCTAATTCTATTGATTTGAGTCTTCTCCCTTTTTTTCTTGATGAGTCTGGCTAATGGTTTACCAATTTTGTTTATCTTCTCAAAGAACCAGCTTTTAGTTTTATTGATCTTTGCTATTGTTTCCTTCATTTCTTTTTCATTTATTTCTGATCTGATCATTATGATTTCTTTCCTTCTGCTAACTTAGGGAATTTTTTGTTCTTCTTTGTCTAATTGCTTTAGGTGCAAGGTTAGGTTGTTTATTTGAGATGTTTCCTGTTTCTTAAGGTAGGATTGTATTGCTATAAACTTCCCTCTTAGAACTGCATTTGCTGCATCTCATAGGTTTTGGGTCATCGTGTCTCCATTGTCATTTGTTTCTAGGTATTTTTTTATTTCCTCTTTGATTTCTTCAGTGATCACTTCATTATTAAGTAGTGTACTGCTTAGCCTCCACGTGTTTGTATTTTTTACAGATCTTTTCCTGTAATTGATATCTAGTCTCATAGCGTTGTGGTCAGAAAAGATACTTGATACAATTTCAATTTTCTTAAATTTACCAAGGCTTGATTTGTGACCCAAGATATGATCTATCCTGCAGAATATTCCATGGGCACTTGAGAAAAATATGTATTCTGTTTTTTTGGGGTGGAATGTCCTATAAAAGTCAATTAAGTCCATCTTGTTTAATGTATCATTTAAAGCTTGTATTCCCTTATTTATTTTCATTTTGGATGATCTGTCCATTGGTGAAAGTGGGGTGTGAAAATCCCCTACTATGAATGTGTTACTGTCAATTTCCCCTTTTATGGCTGTTAGTATTTGCCTTATGTATTGAGGTGCTCCTATGTTGGGTGCATAAATATTTGCAATTGTTATATCTTCTTCTTGGATCAAACCCTTGATCATTATGTAGTGTCCTTCTTTGTCTCTTCTAATAGTCTTTATTTTAAAGTCTATTTTGTCCGATATGAGAATTGCTACTCCAGCTTTCTTTTGGTCTCCATTTGCATGGAATATCTTTTTCCATCCCCTCACTTTCAGTCTGTATGTGTCTCTAGGTCTGAAGTGGGTCTCTTGTAGACAGCATATATATGGGTCTTGTGTTTGTATCCATTCAGCCAGTCTGTGTCTTTTGGTGGGAGCATTTAATCCATTTACGTTTAAGGTAATTATCGATATGTATGTTCCTATTCCCATTTTCTTAATTGTTTTGGGTTTGTTATTGTAGGTCTTTTCCTTCTCTTGTGTTTCTTGCCTAGAGAAGATCCTTTAGCATTTGTTGTAAAGCTGTTTTGGTGGTGCTGAATTCTCTTAGCTTTTGCTTGTCTGTAAAGGTTTTAATTTCTCCATCAAATCTGAACAAGGTCCTTGCTGGGTAGAGTAATCTTGGTTGTAGGTTTTTCTCCTTCATCACTTTAAATATGTCCTGCCAGTCCCTTCTGGCTTGCAGAGTTTCTGCTGAAAGATCAGCTGTTAACCTTATGGGGATTCCCTTGTGTGTTATTTGTTGTTTTTCCCTTGCTGCTTTTAATATTTGTTCTTTGTATTTAATTTTTGACAGTTTGATTAATATGTGTCTTGGTGTGTTTCTCCTTGGATTTATCCTGTATGGGATTCTCTGTGCTTCCTGGACTTGACTAACTATTTCCTTTCCCATATTAGGGAAGTTTTCAACTATAATCTCTTCAAATATTTTCTCAATCCCTTTCTTGTTCTCTTCTTCTTCTGGAACCCCTATAATTCGAATGTTGGTGCGTTTAATGTTGTCCCAGAGGTCTCTGAGACTGTCCTCAGTTCTTTTCATTCTTTTTTCTTTATTCTGCTCTGCAGTAGTTATTTCCACTATTTTATCTTCCAAGTCACTTATCCATTCTTCTGCCTCAGTTATTCTGCTATTGATCCCTTCTAGAGTATTTTAAATTTCATTTATTGTGCTGTTCATCGTTGCTTGCTTCATCTTTAGTTCTTCTAGGTCCTTGTTAAATGTTTCTTGCATTTTGTCTATTCTATTTCCAAGATTTTGTATCATCTTTACTATCATTATTCTGAATTCTTTTTCAGGTAGACTGCCTATTTCCTCTTCATTAGTTAGGTCTGGTGGGTTTTTATCTTGCTCCTTCATTTGCTGTGTGTTTTTCTGTCTTCTCATTTTGCTTATCTTACTGTGTTTCGGGTCTCCTTTTTGCAGGCTGCAGGTTTGTAGTTCCTGCTGTTTTTGATGTCTGTCCCCAGTGGCTAAAGTTGGTTCAGTGGGTTGTGTAGGCCTCCTAGTGGAGGGGACTAGTGCCTGTGTTCTGGTGTGTGAGGCTGGATCTCGTCTGTCTTGTGGGCAGGTCCATGTCTGGTGGTGTGTTTTGGGGTGTCTGTGGCCTTATTATGATTTTAGGCAGCCTCTCTGCTATTGGGTGGGGTTGTGTTCCTGTCTTGCTAGTTGTTTGGCATAGGGTGTCCAGCACTGTAGCTTGTTGGTCGTTGAGTGAAGCTGTGTGTTGGTGTTGAGATGGAGATCTCTGGGAGATTTTTGCCGCTTGATATTACATAAAGCTGGGACGCCTCTTGTGGACCAGTGTCCTGAAGTTGGCTCTCCCACCTCAGAAGCACAGCACTGACTCCTGGCTGTAGCACCAAGAGCCTTTCATCCACATGGCTCAGAATAAAAGGGAGAAAAAGTAGAAAGAAAGAATTAGTAGAAGAAGAAAGAAAGAAAGAAAGAAAGAGGATAAAAGAAAATAAAATAAAGTAAGATAACATAAAATAAAGTTGTTAAAATAAAAAATAATTATTAAGAAAAAAAATTTTTTTTAAGTAAAAACAACAACAACAACAAAAAACGGACGGATAGAACCCTAGGACAAATGGTGAAAGCAAAGCTATATAGACAAAATTTCACACAGAATCATACACATACACATGCACAAAAAGAGGGAAAGGGGAAAAAATAATAAATCTTGCTCCCAAAGTCCACCTCCTCAATTTGGGATGATTCATTGTCTATTCAGGTATTCCACAGGTGCAGGGTACATCAAGTTGTTTGTGGAGATTTAATCTGCTGCTCCCGAGGCTGCTGGGAGAGATTTCCCTTTCTCTTCTTTGTTCGCACAGCTCCTGGGGCTCAGTTTTGGATTTGACCCCGCCTCTGCGTGTAGGTCACCCAGACAGAACGGGGTTAAAGGAGCCGCTGATTCGGGGGCTCTGGCTCACTCAGGCTGAGGGGAGGGAGGGGCACAATGTGGGGCAAGCCTGCGGTGGCAGAGGCCAACATGACGTTGCACCAGCCTGAGGCACGCCGTGCGTTCTCCCAGGGAAGTTGTCTCTGGATCCCGGGACCCCGGCAGTGGTAGGCTGCACAGGCTCCCAGGAGGGGTGGTGGGGATAGTGACCTGTGCTCGTACACAGGCTTCTTAGTGGTGGCAGCAGCAGCCCATGTCTCATGCCCATCTCTGGGGTCCGCACTGTTAGCCACGGTTTGCTCCCGTCTCTGGAGCTCCTTTAAGCAGCGCTCTTAATCCTCTTTCCTTGTGCACCAGGAAACAAATAGGGAAGAAAAAGTCTCTTGCCTCTTTGGCAGGTCCAGACTTTTCCCTGGACTCCCTCCCAGCTAGCCGTGGTGCACTAACCCCTTCAGGCTGTGTTCACGTTGCCAGTCCTCTCCCTCAGGAACTTTTCTTCTTATAAGGCCACCAATTTATGGCCCCCCCCCGATGATATCATTTAAACTTATCTCTTAAAAGCCCTATCTTCAAATACCATCACATTAGGGGTTACAGCTTCAACACATGAATTTTGTGGGGGACATATTTCAATCTATAGCATTGGGATTGTAATTGTCATTGTATCATCTTTGTAAATTAATTTTGGGAAATTGATACCTTTACAATATGGAAACTTCACATCCAGGAATATGGTATATGTCGATTTTTCATCTTATTTTATGTTATTTATAAAAATCTGTGGTTTTCTTCATTTATACCCAACATATATGTTATATTTGTTTATTAGATTTTTTCTTTCCATTCTAAAGGGAATCTATTTTTCATTATACTTTCTAAGGAAATATTTCTGGAATGTAGGGAAACAGTCTTTGATGTAATATTTATTTCATATTTGCCACTTTGTTTCAATAATTTTCCAATTGACTATCCTGCATTTCTTAGAGATATTATTTTTTAAATTTTCAAATAATGGTAATTTGGTCAGTTTCTTTCTAATCTTTGTGCATTTCTTTTTCATTCTTTTTTCTCATGTTATTAAGCTCTATAAGTAAATAGAGCTTTCAGATCAATATTAAATAACTGTCATGATCATGGGGAACCAAGATGTGATCCTGATGATAAATGATAAATTCTCTTGAATTTCACTGCAGGTGAGCATAATACAGGGAGGTGCCATGGCAGGGGTAGAGAGATGCATTCTGGAGCCAAACTGTGTGTGTTCCAATCCCAGCTGGGTTTATTACACTCTCTTCTCTACTGTTGTGTTGGGTGGACTTGAGCAAGTTACTTAACCTTTCTGTTCTTTGTTCCAGCACTTGTAAAGTAGGGCTAGTAACAGTATTTCCCCATGGAACTATTGGGAAAATTAAATGCATTCATATATGTAAAGTACTTAAATAGATACTGGCATGTAATAAATCCTATGTAAGTGCTTGCCGCTGTTTATAATATGGTATTGCCTGCTTTCTTGAAATATTTTTTAACATTTTAACAAAATATCACAATTTTCCTAGTTGACTAAGAGCTTTTTCTGGAATAGATTTTTAATATTATCAAATGCCTTTTCTTTTCTTTTTTTTACACAGCAGGTTCTTATTAGTCATCCATTTTATACACATCAGTGTATACATGTCAATCCCAATCTCCCAATTCATCACACCACCACCAACCCCACCCCACCGCTGCTTTCCCCCCATGGTGTCCATACGTTTGTTCTCTACACCTGTGTCTCAATTTCTGCCCTGCAAACCAGTTCATCTGTACCAGTTTTCTAGGTTCCACATATATGCGTTAATATACGATATTTGTTTTCCTCTTTCTGACTTATTTCACTCTGTATGACAGTCTCTAGATCCATCCACGTCTCTACAAATGATCCAATTTCAGTCCTTTTTATGGCTGAGTAATATTCCATTGTATATATGTACTACATCTTCTTCATCCAGTGGTCTGTCGATAGGCATCAAGGCTGCTTCCATGACCTGGCCATTGTGAATAGTGCTGCAATGAACATTGAGGTGCATGTGTCTCTTTGAATTATAGTTTTCTTTGGGTATATGCTTAGTAGTGGGATTGCCGGGTCATATGGTTGTTCTATCCCTAGCCTTCTAAGGAACCTCCACACTGTTCTCCACAGTGGCTGTATCAATTTACATTTCCACCAACAGTGCAAGAGGGCTCCCCCCTCTCCACACCCTCTCCAGCATTTGTTGTTTGTAGATTCTCTGATAATGCCCATTCTAACTGGTGTGAGGTGATACCTCACTGTAGTTCTGATTTGCATTTCTCCAATAATTAATGATGTTGAGCAGCTTTTCATGTGCTTCTTGGCCATCTGTATGTCTTCTTCGGAGAAATGTCCACCCAGGTACTCTGCCTATTCTTGGATTGAGTTGTTTTTTAATATTGAGCTGCATGACCTGTTTATATATTTTGGAGATTAATCCTTTGTCTGTTGATTCATTTGCAAATATTTTCTCCCATTCTGAGGGTTGTCCCTTCATCCTGTCTATGGTTTCCTTTGCTGTGCAAAAGCGTCTAAGCTTCATTAGGTCCCATTTGTTTATTTTCGTTTTTACTTCCTTTACTCTAGGAGGTGGATCAAAAAAGATCTTGCTGTGATTTATGTCAAAGAGTGTTCTTCCTCTGTTTTCCTCTAAGAGTTCCATAGTGTCCTGTCTCACATTTAGGTCTCCAATCCATTTTGAGTTTATTTTTGTGTATGGTGTTAGGGAGTGTTCTAATTTCATTCTTTTACATGTAGCTGTCCAGTTTTCCCACCGCCACTTATTGAAGAGACTGTCTTTTCTCCATTGTATATCCTTGTCTCCTTTGTCATAGACTAGTTGACCGTACGGGTTTGTCTCTGGGCTTTCTATCTTGTTCCATTGATCTATATTTCTGTTTTTGTGCCAGTACCATATTGTCTTGATTACTGTAGCTTTGTAGTATGGTCTGAAGTCAGGGAGTCCAATTCCTCCAGCTCCGCTTTTTTCCCTCAAGACTGCTTTGGCTATTTGGGGTCTTTTGTGTCTCCATACAAATTTTGAGACTTTTTGTTCTAGTTCTGTAAAAATTGCCATTGGTAATTTGATAGGGATTACATTGAATCTGTAGATTGCTTTGGGTAGTATAGTTATTTTCACAATATTGATTCTTGCAATCCAAGAACATGGTATATCTCTCCATCTGTTTGTATCATCTTTAATTTCTTTCATCAGTGTCTTATAGTTTTCTGCATACAGGTCTTTTGTCTCCCTAGGTAGGTTTATTCCTAGGTATTTTATTCTTTTTGTTGCAATGGCAAATGGGAGTGTTTCCTTAATTTCTCTTTCAGATTTTTCATCATTAGTATATAGGAATGCAAGAGATTTCTGTGCATTAATTTTGTATCATGTCAAATGCCTTTTCTTTTCCTGCCTTTGATTTGATGACCAATAGATTTCTTTATATTGAACTATTTTTGAGTGTAATAAAATAAATTTTGCCTTGACATGGTGTACATATTTGTTTAAAAATCATTTTGTTATGGAAATTTTGAAAAGTGAGCAAAAGTAGAGAAAAGAGTGTAATGAACCTTTATGCCTAGCTTCAACAATTATTAACATTTTGCCATTTCACATACTTCACATTTTCTAATACTCAAAATACATTTTATACAATTTTGCTTGTGGCAAATCTTGTGTTGTTTTTATGTACTGTACTTTGGATTTCTTTTTTTGTTAATGTTTTGTTTAAACATTTACATCCATATTCTTAAGTGAGATTGACCTAGTTTTCACCTGTGTGTGTGATGTATTGGGTCATGGTTTTTTGAAATCAAGTTTATACTCATATTGCAGAATAAAAGTTATATTTTTATATTATTTTAGCTAAATATTCTCTAAAATTTCCTGTTACCCTTGCCATTTCTAGATTCAGCTCCTCTATGGCTACAGCATTTAAAGCCTATAGAACCACGTAGGGAATAAAATAGTAAAAGATGGAAAATAAAAGTTTTACTGTTAGGTTGGAGGGTCTAAACAAGAATTTTGAAAGAATACATAAAAAGTCAAGCTTCCAAAATAAATAGACTCTGAACTGGGGGAAGGAGAAAATGTCAAAATTAATTTCAGTAGGTGTTGAGAAAAAAGCATGTCCTTTGATTTCCCACACCAGGACCTCCAGTCCCTGGCAGGCAGGAAGCCCGGATAGTAATGGGGCACTAGGAGGAGAGAGCACCCATCATCTATTTCCCAGGGAGGGTGAATAAACAGGATGGTCCCAGCCAGGGATGCTACTAGCACACAAGATGCCTTTGTGTGATTATAAAAAGGGCTGTGTTGGAGGGGAGACCATTATTTCCTCTTTCATATCAATGTTATTTTTTAAAGTATTTTAAAATTCCTGAGTGTTTGTATTTCTTTGGATAAGCTTTTGTTCTCAGTGTCTTTGTTCAAAAAATTATTTTTTTTTGAATTGTCACAAAAGAATGTAACATGCAATTTCTATTTTATGAAGTAATTGAGTTTGGGTGTTCTGATATGAAATTAATTTTTAAATACTCTAGAAATATTTGAAAGGAAAATGTATTCTGTGAATTACAAAGTTTAAAAGTGTGTGGCTATTGAAGAAGGTCACTAGCTTTAGGATTAGAATATTCTATATCATCATGTAATTTTGATCAACTTGATCTTTTAAACACAAGAGATATGGATTAAATTCTTCCACTGTGATTATGATTCTGTCAACTTTTCCTTCTATTTCTAATAGACTGGCTTTATATATTTTTATGATAATTATACACAGAATAAAATTCCTTAGTTGCTATGCATTCATTGTGGATTTATTTTATTGTTACAAAATGCTATTTGTTTAGAAGTTTCCTCAATATGATAACAATATTGTTATCCTTTTAAATTTTCCTTGGTACCTCTTCACTCATCCTTTTTTTTTTTTAAACATCTTATTGGAGTATAATTGCTTTACAATGTTGTGTTAGTTTCTGCTGTATAACAAAGTGAATCAGTTATATGTATACATATGTTCCCATGTCTCCTCCCTCTTGTGTCTCCCTCCCACACTCCCTACACCACCCCTCCAGCTGGACACAAAGCACCGAGCTGATCTCCCTGTGCTATGCAACTGCTTCCCACTAGCTATCTATTTTACATTTGGTAGTGTATATATGTCCATGCCACTCTCTCACTTCGTCCCAGCTTACCCTTCCCCCTCCCCATGTCCTCAAGCCCATTCTCTACGTCTGCATCTTTTAAGATTCATTAGGTCCCATTTGTTTATTTTTGTTTTTATTTCCATTTCTCTAGGATGTGGGTCAAAAAAGATCTTGCTGTAATTTATGTCAAAGAGGGTTCTTCCTATGTTTTCCTCTAAGAGTTTTACAGTATCTGGCCTTACATTTAGGTCTTTAATCCATTTTGAGTTTATTTTTGTGTCTGGTGTTAGGGAGTGTTCTAATTTCATTCTTTCACATGTAGCCGTCCAGTTTTCCCAGCACCACTTATTGAAGAGACTGTCTTTTCTCCATTGTATACCTTTGCCTCCTTTGTCATAGATTAGTTGACCATAGGTGCATGGGTTAATCTCTGGGCTTTCTATCTTGCTGGATTTATCTATATTTCTGTATTTGTGGCAGTACCATATTTTCTTGATTACTGCAGCTTTGTAGTATAGTCTGAAGTCAGGGAGTCTGATTCCTCCAGCTGCTTTTTCTTCCCTCAAGATGGATTTTCCTATTCGGGGTCTTTTGTGCCTCCATACAAATTTTAAGATTTTTTGTTTTAGTTCTGTAAAAACTGCCATTGGTAATTTGATAGGGATTGGATTGAATCTGTAGATTGTTTTGGGTAGTATAGTCATTTTCACAATGTTGATTCTTCCAATCCAAGAACATAGTATATCTCTCCATCTGTTTGTACCATCTTTAATTTCTTTCATCAGTGTCTTATAGTTTTCTGCCTACAGGTCTTTTGTCTCCTTAGGTAGGTTTATTTCAGGTATTTTATTCTTTTTGTTGCAATGGTAAATGTGAGTGTGTCCTTAATTTCTCTTTCAGATTTTTTATCATTACTGTATAGAAATGCTAGAAATTTCTGTGCATTAATTTTGTATCCTGCTACTTTACCAAATTCATTGATTAGCTCTAGTAGTTTCTGGTAGCATCTTTAGGATTCTCTATGTGTAGTATCATGTCATCTGCAAACAGTGACAGTTGTAATTCTTCTTTTCCGATTTGGATTCCTTTTATTTCTTTTTCTTCTCTGATTGCTGTGGCTAAAACTTCTAAAACTATGTTGAATAATAGTGGTGAGAGTGGGCAACCTTGTCTTGTTCTTGATCTTAGTGGAAATGGTTTCAGTTTTTCACCACTGAGAATGATGTTGGCTGTGGGTTTGTCATATATGGCCTTTATTATGTTGAGGTTAGTTCCCTCTATGCCTACTTTCTGGAGGGTTTTTATCATAAATGGGTGTTGAATTTTGTCAAAAGCTTTTTCTGCATCTATTGAGATGATCATATGGTTTTTCTCCTTCAGTTTGTTAGTATGGTTTACTACATTGATTGATTTGCATATATTTAAGAATCCTTGCATTCCTGAGATAAATCCCACTTGATCATGGTGTATGATCTTTTAATGTGCTGTTTGTTTCTGTTTGCTAGTATTTTATTGAGGATTTTTGCATCTATCTTCATCAGTGATATTGGCCTGTAGTTTTCTTTCTTTGTGACATCTTTGTCTATTTTTGGTAATACAGTGATGGTGGCCTCATAGAATGAGTTTGGGAGTGTTCCTCCCTCTGCTATATTTTGGTAGAGTTTGAGAAGGATAGGCATCAACTCTTCTCTAAATGTTTGATAGAATTTGCCTGTGAAGCCATCTGGTCCTGGGCTTTTGTTTGTTGGAAGATTTTTAATCACAGTTTCAATTTCAGTGCTTGTGATTGGTCTGTTTATATTTTCTATTTCTTCCTGGTTCAGTCTCAGAAGGTTGTGCTTTTCTAAGAATTTGTCCATTTCATCCAGGTTGTCCATTTTATTGGCATAGAGTTGTTTGTAGTAATCTCTCATGATCCTTTGTATTTCTGCAGTGTCAGTTGTTACTTCTCCTTTTTCATTTCTAATTCTATTGATTTGAGTCTTCTCCCTTTTTTTCTTGATGAATCTGGCTAATGGTTTATCAATTTTGTTTATCTTCTCAAAGAACCAGCTTTTAGTTTTATTGATCTTTGCTATTGTTTCCTTCACTTCTTTTTCCTTTATTTCTGATCTGATCATTATGATTTCTTTCCTTCTGCTAACTTTAGGGTTTTTTGTTCTTCTTTCTCTAATTGCTTTAGGTGTAAGTTTAGGTTGTTTATTTGAGATGTTTCTTGCTTCTTGAAGTAGGATTGTATTGCTATAAACTTCCCTCTTAGAACTGCTTTTGCTGCATCCCATAGGTTTTGGGCCATCATGTTTTCATTGTCATTTGTTTCTAGGTATTTTTGATTTCTTCAGTGATCTCTTGGTTATTAAGTAGTGTATTGTTTAGCCTCCACGTGTTTGTATTTTTTACAGATTTTTTCCTGTAATTGACATCTAGTCTTATAGCATTTAATGTTGTCCCAGAGGTCTCTGAGACAGTCCTCAATTCTTTTCATTCTTTTTTCTGCTCTGTGGTAGTTATTTCCACTATTTTATCTTCCAGGTCACTTATCCATTCTTCTGCCTCAGTTTTTCTGCTCTTGATTCCTTCTAGAGAATTTTAAATTTCATTTATTGTGTTGTTCATCATTGTTTGTTCACTCTTTAGTTCTTCTAGGTCCTTGTTAAACCTTTCTTGTGTTTCTTCATTCTGTTTCCAAGATTTTGGATCATCTTTACTATCATTACTTTGAATTCTTTTTCAGGTAGGCTGCTTATTTCCTCTTCATTTGTTTGGTCTGGTGGGTTTTTCCTTGCTCCTTCATCTGCTGTGTATTTCTCTGTCTCCTCATTTTGCTTAACTTACTGTGTTTGGGCTCTCCTTTTTGCAAGCTGCAGGTTTGTAGTTCCCTTTGTTTGTGGTGTCTTCCCCCAGTGGGTAAGTTTGGTTCAGTGTGTTGCACAGGCTTCCTGGTGGAGGGGATTTGTGCCTGTGTTCTGGTGGATAAGGCTGGATTTTGTCTATCTGCTGGACAGGACTGCATCCCCTGGGTGTCTGTGACCTTATTATGATTTTAGGCAGCCTCTCTGCTAATGAGTGCAGTTTGTTCCTGTCTTGATAGTTGGTTGGCATAGGGTGTCCAGCCCTGTAGCTTGCTGGTTGTTGAGTGGAGCTGGGTCTTAGCGTTGAGATGGAGATCTTGAGAGATCTTTCGCAGTTTGATATTACATGGAGCCAGGAGGTCTCTTGTGGACCAATGTCCTGAACTTGGCTCTCCCACCTGAGGGGCTCAGGTCTGAGACCCAGCTGGAGCACCAAGATGCTGTTAGCTGCACAGCTCAGAACAAAAGGGAGGAAAAAAAGAAAGAAAGAAAGAATAAAATAAAATAATGTTATTAAAATAAAAAGGTTTTAAAAATTATAAAAAAATTTAAAAGTAATTTAAAAAAAGAAAGAAAGAACACCCAAACCAAAAAACAAATCCACCAATGATAACAAGTGCTAAAAACTATACTAAAAAAAAAGAGAAAAAATCGAACAGACAGAACCCTAGCACAAATGGTAAAAGCAAAGCTACACAGACAAAATCACACAAGGAAGCATATACATACACACAAAAAGAGAAAAAGGAGAAAAACATATATCTATATATAAAAACGAAAAGCAAGCAAGCAAACAAATCTACCAATGATAATAAACTCTAAATACTAAACTAAGATAAACATAAAACCAGAAACAAATTAGATGCAGAAAGCAAACCCCAAGTCTATAGTTGCTCCCAAAGTCCACTGCCTCAATTTTGGGATGATTTGTTGTCTATTCAGGTATTCCACAGATGCAGGGTACATCAAGGTGATTGTGGAGATTTAATCCACTGCTCCTGAGGCTGCTGGGAGAGATTTCCCTTTCTCTTCTCTGTTTGTATGGCTCCTGGGGCTCAGCTTTGGATTTGGCCCCGCCTCTGCCTATTGGTTATCTGAGGGAATCTGTTATTTGCTCTGACAGGACGGGGTTAAAGGAGCAGCTGCTTCAGGGGCTCTGTCTCACTCAGGCTGGGGGGAGGGAGGGGTACGGAATGTGGGGTGAGCCTGCAATGGCAGAGGCTGGTGTGGCATTGCAACAGCCTGAGGCATGCTGTGTGTTCTTCTGGGAAGTTGTCCCTGGATCACGGGACCCTGGCAGTGGCAGACTCCAGGGAGGGGTGTTGTGGATAGTGACCTGTTCTTGCACACAGGCTTCTTGGTGGCTGCAGCAGCAGACTTAGCATCTCATGCCTGTCTCTGGTGTCCGTACTGGTGTGCGTACTGTTCCTTTGGCTTCCTTGGGTTTTGGATTTCTCGTGGGCTACTCTGCCATACCAAGTCAACCCTGATACACAGCAGCCCTTCATTTCTACAACAGCAAATTCCTGTATCACAGACATCCTTGAGCTTAACAACCTTTTCTGGAGGATGGTTCTAGGGAGGGGGCTCACAGTCCTCTGCCATCTTGCCAGCTCCTTGTTGCCTTCCTAACCCTGCCCCTCACCCCATCCCTGTGGGGCTGCCCTGGAAGTTCCAAGTTCTCCTCTTCAGTTGTGCAAGGCAACCTCTCTCTGCCTCCAAAGCTTGGAGCCAAGCCTTGGAGAGGCTCCCCTTTGACTTGAGGTGTGCAGCAAAGGACGACATTTCTCCCCCTGAGAAAGAGTCTGTTGCTGGTATTTAGGCTGTCACATGTTCCTCTTTCTTTGCATATGGTGACCATTTTGCTTTATAAAAGGGTTTCATGACTGAAAATAGTTTGAAAACCATTGCACATTACTGTTTTCTTGCGACTCAAGCAAGCTATGAATTTTACTGCATTATCAACAAGCCTTCCAGATAAATCCGTGCTTTCATCCAATTAAAATGTTAGCTAATATTGATATTTTCATTGTATACTGGTGCATCATACAAAAATCTGAACCAGTAGTTTTCAAACTGCAGGTAACATCTGTTTAGAAAAGAAATAGAATAAAGTAGAAAATATCAGAGTGCGTTAATTTAGTAAAGGTAAATGTTTTTTCATGAAACTTTGGTTTCAGTTCTGTGTGTTTGTGCGTGTGTGTACACGCACCTGCGTCTGTGTTCTGGGTCACAAAGTAAAATACCTTCTTTCTTACCGTGGATCACTGTCAAGAAGTTTGAAAACCACTGCATAGATAATACTATAACAAACCCCCGAGTACTCCAAACCCAGTTCTATCCGAGCCAGTTTCACTCAATTTTAGAACATCATACAATATCATTTCAGGTGGTTTTTTTTGACTTGCTGTTGTTTTGTTTTTAAATTAACATTACGGATAGAGCTGAACAGAGAACTCCCCCCACCCCACGAACCCCGCCTTGATTCCATTCCTTTTCTTGCTGCCCAGTGGTCACTTCATAAAGTTGTATCTATGGTTCCCCTGCATGTTTTTATGCTATTACTACATATTAAGCATATGGAATTGTTTTGTGTGTTTTATGTTATTATTTATTTTTAAGTGATTTCAAAGATTATCATTCTGGAACTTTTTATTTTCTCTCGACACAATAATTTTCAGACTTCCCTTGCTGATATGTGTGGCTCCAGTTCTGTTATGCTTACTGCAGTATAAATACACTGAAAGTTATTTACCCATTTTATTCTTGAAGGACATTTCATTTACAATTATGAAAAATATTGCAATCATCATTCTTGTATAACTTTGTCCACCTGTGACAAAAAACTGTTATAAAACATTTTTATAAGCCAGAAAAATGGCTTGATTAAAGGGAGAGTCATGCCACATTCATGTTTATAACGTCAATTTCTCCAAACTAATAAAATTAGGTCCCCAACTCATACCTGAGAAGAATTGATGGTAGCATGAATTAAAAGACTGAAGTGTGTAAAACAAGTAAAAAATAAAATGCAGGAAAATATTTTTGATGTTGGAGTTAGAAAGGATTTTTTAAGTACTAAAGGAAAGCACAAACAATAAAGAAAAAGATTAAACTTTCTACTCTATTAACCTTTAATGCTTCTCTTTGTTGGAAGATACTAATATAAAAGTTAAAATACGATTGATTCACAACTTTGAAGAAGATATTTGTAAAGTACAAAATCTACAAGGAATGGTAGTACTTTTTAAAAAAAATTCATTACACCTGAAAGCTTTCTTTTCTGTCTACCCAAAGGCCCACTCTTAAGTACAGTTTTCTTGCTTACCTCTTATTTCCTGAATGACTAAGTCTGCTTTTACGCATTGGCTGTTGTTGTTCCGTCTTTGAAAAGTGATCTAGACCCAACTACATTTCCCTGTGGAAATTTTACCTAGTCCTAAGGCCCAGATTTACCATGACTTTTCCAGATTCACATACATGACTTTGAAAACTTCCTCTCTCAGGCCTTCAAAGCAGCTTGTTTAATATTTTTCTTTTGAAATACACCAGTCAACTTTTAAAAATAAATTCACACTTGCATCAAAGGCTGAACTTATAGTTGGAGGCCAATATCTAATACCCCTGCAGCTTGTAATGGATCAAATAATGTCCTCCAAACATTCACATCTATCCTGAACCTCAGAAAGTGATTTGCAAATAGGGTGCAGATGTAATTAGTTAAAAAGACTGAGATGAGATCGGACTGGATTAGGATGGGACCTAAATCTAGTGACTGGTGTCCTCAAGAAGAAGAGAAGACACCCAGAGACACTGAGAAGAAAGCCATGTGAACATGGAGGCTGATTGGAGAGGTACAGCCATACAAGCCAAGGAATGCTGACATTTCCAGGAGCCACTAGGAGCTAGGAAGAATTAAGGAAGAGTTCTTCCCCAGAGCCATAGGAGAGGACATGGCTCTATTGTTACCTTGATATTGGAGTTCTAGATCTCCAAAACTGTAAAAGAATAAATTTATTCTTTGTTCTTATCTACCCAGCTTATGATAATTTATCACACAGGTAATGTGTTAGAAACGAACACATAGATACAGGTTTATATGCTAATCAGGCCAATCTACTTCAAAGTTTCTGCCATACGGTGACCTAAAGCCCATCTTTACTTCATTTATTACTGAGGCTTGTGTCGTATGCCTTGACTGAAGTCACCCCAGCCATGAGGGCCACAGCCGATTGTGCCAGGGATCAGTGTCTAGCCAAAGACAATGGGTAGGGCATGAGGAAATCGTCTTTGAGGTGACTTGAAGACAACTTTGCCCAATAGGGGTACTCTGTATTGGAAAGTGGCCGCCTAATGCAATCGGATCTGATTTCTTTGGAAGTCTCAATACTAGGTAAGCCCTGAAAATGTTGGTCACTTATGCTTTAATCATGATCCTAATTACTGTATTACCTTGTCAGTTCTTTAGGATGCCAGCGTATGTACCAGACCTGGACACAATGGAACAGAGAATGTTTGTACGACGATCAGGTGACTCCCCATCGGGTGAGACCCTTCCTATCCATCTTAATAGTAAAATTCCATCATTGATGGATATGTTTGCTCATCTTTCCTTACATTTACAAGAAATCTGAAAAATATCTTTAATGTGATCTCTAAACAGTTTATTCTCAAAGGCCTTGTTGTACATTATATCACTTCCTCTGAAAAGCATTCTCTGATTCTCCCAGGCAATGTTAGCTTCTCCCTTATATACATCTGCTACAGCACAAAGCATACGGTAGAGATCGTTTGAGTTCACATTTTTGTCACCCCGATAGAATGTGAATCTCTGTAGTACAGTGTTAGACACTGCTTTGTCTCTGGACCCCCATAGATCTGCTATCACACTGACTGTTCTACTGGCACTAGTAATTGACTAGCTTGCCTCCCCCAATAATGGGTGAGCAACTTGAAGAGGGTGATTTTGTTTGGTTCACCTTTGTATCTCCAGCACTCAGTAGTATCTGGTACACACACAGTGCGGGGTCAATAAATCATATTCAATAAAAGTTCTAGCAGAGCTGAGTGGTAATATTAAATTTTGCCAACAGATGTCGCTGTGATAACAAAAGTTACCATCATGCAACACCCACGTAGCTAAGTATGTGTGATCACATTTAATCCTCCCAACAGCCCTATCCTACAGGTGAGGAAATGGAAGCTTGGAGAAGTGATGTTGCCTTCCTAAGATCTCTAAGCTAGTAGGCTGAGAAGCAGAATTCAAAGCCAAGTTCATCTCCTTCACAGGTCTGCTCTTAATCTTTACCAATGTGCCTGAAAATTCTTAACTTCCAGACATCAAATGATATTAATATATGTAAATCATTAACATGATCTACTAAATAACTTGTCTAAATTTTATATTCGTATCTTACATTTATCATATAACAGTGGTTCACAAGTGGGGGCAATTTTGCCCCCGGTGATATTTGACAATATCTGGAAACATTTTTGGTTGTCACAACTTAGGGTGGGACATTATTTAGCATTTAGTTGGTAAAGGCCAGGGCTACTCCTCCACAACAAAGAATTATCCAGCCCCAAACCCTGCTCTGTTAGGATAGAATGACTACTTGAACTTTAAAATACTTTAATATCTTGGCAAACATATTTTCCTTTTACAATACAGAAGAGGAGTACAATTATCCTTGTGTTATGAAAGGAAAGACAAAGACAGCACAGAGGTGGTGATTTGTTTAAGACACAACAGTGTCTGGGATGGAGTCTTATTGGACCAGGATGGCGGACACCTTCTCCCTTGGCTTTCCTATCTCAGTTATGGAAGTTTGGCTTCTTTGGAATAGAGACCTTTGTTAATTGGTCTGAAATCAAATACAGGAAGCAAAAAAAAGTGAGAAAAGTGGTTTGTCAGTGATTCAGGAAAGAGTGGTTTATGCAGAGGACGCCTCATTTTCTGGACATGGGCAGTAGCTCTGGGCATAACACAATCACAGAGAGTTAATGCTGAGAGAGGTTGCAGATCACCCCACCTGCACCCCAGTTGCACAGTGATAAGAACTGAGGTGCTGAGAAGGGAAATGCACTCGGTGTCACCCAGTGAGAGGCATCCTGGATGGAGTTAAGTCTCCTGACTTCAGTTTGGTGCCTTTTTCTCCATCCTACGTTGTCATTCTCCTGGCAGAGCGAGCTTTTACAATTTCAAGGAAATCCTCAGGTTTTCCTTTTGCAAACCTGGGATGACACTCCTACAGTAAAATGGAGAATAATTGTCTCAAATCAAGAATACTAGGATTTAGGTATCAAGAGTATTAGGCACTCATTCGGAATGGGATGGCCTCTGGGCCAGTGACTCACTTAAAAACCGAAGTCAGCACCTAGAGGGGTGGGATGGGGAGGGAGGAAGGGAGACGCAAGAGGGAGGGTATACGGGGATATGTGTATACGTAGAGCTGATTTACTTTGTTATACAGCAGCAACTAACACACAATGTTGTAAAGCAATTTTACTCCAATAAAGATGTTAAACAAAACAAAATAAAACCGAAGTCAGCGTTTCAACAGAAATCCAGAGGCTTCCTTCCTGCATTATAAGCTGACAGAAAGGAAAGGTCCTGATCGTAGTAGAGTGATATATGGGAGGATGAACGGAAGTGGACTCAACTGTAGTTAAGGTGTTGGTACAGCTCATGATCCCAGTCCCATCCTGTCTTACCAAGGAAGCTGAAGTGACAGATCCTAAGAGGGCTCCAGATTTTCCCAAGATTTATTATCTAATCGGAAACGCTAGTAAGAGTGAAAAGATAAGAACACAACAAGCCTGCAGACCAACTGCCCATGGGAGGCGGGTTGTGGAGACAGATTCCCCTGGGGGAAAGGAATTGGTCTTTCCAAAATCAGGCAATCTGGCCAGAAGTTAATTCTCAAAAATTCAATGAGTCAAAATTCAGTTCATCAAATGACCAACTCGTTAAACTTATCGTATTTATCAATTGTAGCTTTGGAGTTTAAGAGCTTTCAAGTGACTGTTTTATAGCTTTGGCCGAAATGTTCAAGTTTGGTTACTGATTTTATGTAATAAGACTTCCTAATTATGAACTAATCTAAAATTGTTCTGCCACCTGAGAAACTGGCAAGCCAATTCCGAAATTCTTAAAGTTCGGCCAAAGAGAAATCACGATAAATGAACATTTTTCCGTGTAAAGTGCTATTTTTCTGTCTCTCGCACATATTGTAAATCTTTGTTACTTCTGATATCTTTCTGGTGCTTTTGAATGTATTTTTCTATTTTTAAAGGCTTTCCATCGTCAGTGTTGACTTGCTAATCCCTCAAATCAGCCTTGTATATATTTCTAGCAATTAACTTTTTGAAGATAAACTGGATGAAAAAAATGTTAAAGAAATCAGCATTGACTGAAAACACGTTGCTAAAATGAAATTTTCATGTCTAATAAGGAACAGTCTGGATGTGTTGACTTGTCATAATTTGTATAAAAATTAGACATAAAATGTTAATACCATTCAAATCAAGAGAAAAAGAATGAGATTTCTCAGAAGAAATGACTGTAGTGGACTCTATGCTTGTACCTCAGATTTCATATCTATTAACCACAAATGTGAAATTGTGAAGAAGGATTAAAAATCCTAAAAATGCTTAAAGATCGGTAAAAACAGCAACAAGAAGACATTAAAAAAAGAAATGAACCCACATTATATGGACAGTTAATTTATGACAAAGGAGGCAAGAATATACAATGGGGAAAGATACCCTCTTCAAGAAATGGTGTTAGAAAAACTGGACAGCTACATGCAAAAAAATCAAACTGGACTACTCTTTCACACCATGCACACAAATAAATTCCAAGTAGATTAAAGACTTAAATGGAAGACCTGAAATCATAAAACTTAGAAGGAAACACAGGCAGTATGCTCTTTGACATTGGTCTTAGTAATATTTTTTGGATATGGCTCCTCAGTCTAGGGAAACAAAAGCAAAAATAAACAAATGGGACTACATCAAACTAAAAAACTTTTGCACCGTGAAGGAAATTATCCACAAAATGAAAAAGCTCTTTACTGAATGGGTGAAGAAAATTGTAAATGATATATCTGATAACTGGTTAATCTCCAAAATATATAAAGAACTCACACACCTCAACATCAGAAAACCCCACAAACAGCCCAATTAAAAAACGGGCAGAAGACCTGAATAGACACTTTTCCAAAGAAGACGTACAGATGGCCAAAAGGCAAATGACAAGATCCTCAATACCACAAATCATCAGGGAAATGCAAATCAGAACCACAGTGAGATACCACCTCAAACCTGTCAGATTGGCCATCACCAAAAAGACAAGAAATAACAAGTGTTGGCGAGGATATGGAGAAAAGGGAACCTCATGTACTGTTGGTGGGAGTGTAAATTGATACAGCTGCTAGGAAAACAATACGAAGATTCCTCAAAAAATTAAAAGCGGAACTACCATATACTCCAGCAATTCCACTTCTGGGTATTTATCTGATGAAAATGAAAACAGTAATTCAAAAAGATATATGCACCCCCTATGCTCATTGCTGCATTATTTACAATAGCCAAGATATGGAATTAACCTAAGTGCCCATCAATAGATGAATAGATAAAGAAGATGTGAGATATATATATAACGCTATGGAATATTACTCAGCCATAAAAAGAATGAAATCTTGCCACTTACAACAGCATGGATGGACCTAAAGGGTATACGCTAAATAAAATAAGTCAGAGAAAGACAAATACTATATATTTTAAGTATATGTAGAATCTAACAAACAAAACAAATGAACAAACATAACCAAAAAGAAACAGTCATATATAAAGAGAACATGTGGTTACCAGAGGGGAGGGGGTGGGGTAGGAGAGAAATAAGTGAGGGAAATTAAGAGGTACAAACTCCCAGTTGCAAAATAAATGAGTCACAGTTATGAAATGTACAGTGTGGGGAATATAGTCAATAATTATGTAATGCTTTTGTATGGTGACAGATGGTAACTAGATTTGTCGTGGTGATCATTTTGAAATGTACAGAAATACTCAATCATTATGTTGTGTAATAGGAACTAACATAGTGTTGAGGGTAAGTTATACTTCAAAAACAAAGTCATAGAGAAAGAGACCAGATTTCTGACTACCAGAGGCAGAGGGTGGGGGGAAGGGGAATTGGATGAACTCAGTCAAAAGGTACCAACTTCCAGTTATAAGATAAGTAAGTACTAGGGATGTAATGTACAACATAATAAATATAATTATCACATATGAAAGTTAAGAGGGTAAATCCTGAGTTCTTATCACAAAGAAAAAAACTTTTTTTCTATTTTTTTTAATGTCGTATCTACATGAAATGATGGATGTTCAATAAACCTATTGTGATAATCATTTCATGATATATCAATATAGGTCAACTCATTATGCTGTACACAAACTGATGCAGTGCTCTGTGTCAATTATATCTCAATAAAACCAGAAGGAAATAAAGATCTCAAAACTGATTAAAATATCAACATTAACTGAAAACTTCTCACATAGAATGCTGACGTTTTTGTTTCTGATAATGAAATATTTAACATTTAGAAAATTATATTTCACTACTGAGAATAAAGTTTAAACATTCTTAAAGCTATTACATAGTCACTGTTAAAGTGGTTAACAGTATTTCTGATAAGCACAAGAATGTGGTAAATTTAGCAAATGATTTGGTCAATTGTCTTCGTCAGATTGATCAATCAGTGAACTGAACTCCAGGGCTCTGGCTCTTGGCGAGCTGACTTTGGGTGCACGCAGAAATGCGTTGCCGGTTGTGGCACAAAAGGCAGAAGCTGTGTCTTGTGACCTCTAATTACTCTGTGTAGGGTCAGCTGGCGCAGGGTTCCTGGGGCTGGAAAGGGGTGGAAGGACTGTTGTGGGGCAGGGGTCAAGCAGGTGACCGGAGACCCAAGATTACATGGCTCAGCAGCCCTGAGGGCCCAGCTGAGACCCATGAACAAACACCAAGCTGTAGAGACGACAACACTGATCAGACCTGGTCCCCGGTCCGCTTTCTTATTTCCTTCAGTCCTTTGCCATCCTGAGCACCCTGTGTAAAGCGACATCCTTCATCTCTTCCTACTGTCTTATCCACCTTGACTGTTTTTCACAGTACTAACCTCACCTGTTAATTTGTTTACCTATTCACCTCCCCTTGCTAGAATGTAAGCTGCATGAAATCAGGATTGTGTGTGTTTTCTTTTCTCCTGTATTCCTAGTGCCTAGAAGAGTGTAGATCCTGAGAACATGTTCAATAAATATTTGTAGAATGAATGAACAAATGGATGAGTGGATAATGTACAAGAACCTCCATGATGAGGCCCTGGTCTATCTCTTTCACTCATTCCTGTTTTCTTTTACTAGGTCCTATTTTTCTAGCCATGCTGGAATACCCAGTCACTGTTTCCAGATAAAGCTAAGGTTTTCTTACTTGCCCTGTATTTTTTAAAATTTATTGTTCCATTTGCCTCGAACCTCCTCTCTTGTTTTGCCGATGCTGTGGACGCCTGCTCGTCACTCAGCCCACACTTGGAGCCTTCTCTCTGTCACCAGGAACATCTGGCCATGGGCTGCCTCACTGTTTGGTACGTCTACCTGATAGTGCTTGTGTGGATCACCGTGGCTTGTAGCTATCTGTACGTACAACTCCGTCTGCACCATGCTATACGCTTCTTAGATCACAATTGTACCTTGATCACCTTTATTTCCCCAGCACCTGTCATAGGGCCCAATAAAAGTTTGTTGAGTAAATGAGTCTAGGACTGGGGATGGGTTGAGTTGATTTGTCAGTGAAACAGAGAAGCAGAAATACAGGTTCCTGACCATCGGTAGTCAAGCCAGGCCCCAGGGATGGCAGATGGCACAGAAGATGGCACATCCTAACTGCATGTACTTACCCTACTGAGGTGAGTTGGGCTGAAGCATAAGGGACTCATGTGGTCCCCTGGGTTCCTCTAACATCAAGCCTCAATGAGAGACAAGAAAAAATGCCCAGTGATTATTTCTCCATTCATCTTCCACCCACAGGGTCAGAGCGGGAGCCCAAAGCAAAGAAAAGGACTGCATTCAGCCACGACGTTGAAATCCCATCTCTCTGGGCTCCATATGAGGGGTGGGGGGCCATTCCCAAGTCCTAAGTAAATGTTGCCTGGGAGCAAATAGGGAGGGGGGAACAGGTGTGTGAGGCGGTCAAATCGGGGAGCCAGTCAAACATGGCGCCACACTGCATTTAGCAGAGGTAGATTGTAATGTCTTTATTCTTAACTTCACCAACAGTTAGTACCTGGAAACAACTGAGTCCTTGGCCCTGATTGCTTGTCTTCCACAGGGAGCATGGAGAGGGGAGGGAGGTAAGGCCTGAGCTCCTCGTAAAGGCTAGCAAGCCTCCATTGTCCCTGGTTCTCATCTCCCAGGAAGGGGTAATGATAAAACCCAGACTGAAGACAGACAAGCAAGTGCATCAGGCTCTCAACCTTCTTCACGGACTGTTAGGACAACCTGCACATTGAGGGGACCTGCAGTGACATTGGTCTGATTAACCCTCTGTTGGATGGCCGAAGAGGGAAGAATGAAGGCAAATGCAAAAGTAGTTTCTGTTGCATCCTCCGTAGCTTAATAGATGAATATAGAATTTCTAAATACAGAGTTGGAAACTCTATCTCATGTCCTTCCTTGGCTTTTGTCGCTTCTCATTTTGAGAATTCAGATTCCACGACTTTCTGGATATATAGTCCCTCTAATGTTCTTCTTGGGCATCACCATTGGAGAGCAGATGTTTCTGTGAAAATGCATGGAAGTAATTACAGAAAAACATCTCCAAGAGGCATTAGCCAAGCGATAAATGACAAGATGCCTTTGGGCATAAATCTAGAAAGGGCAAATGTGAATTGTAAACGACACCGCAATTTTTTTTTTCCAAATACAGTTTTAGCTGTTTGATGCTTTGGGAGCTTAGGTGGCCATCTCTGTAATTCTCATCAGCCTGAACACACTTTGAAATGGAACCAACATTGTCAGCGCAGCTTGGGAGCCACTCTATTTTTTCCCATTTGAATATCAGTCTCACCAAAGTGAGTTTCAATTTTAGATGTGTTCACTCCCTGAGTAGAAACCCTATGGAAAATGATCTTGGGAGGACATGCAAATGTGCCAGTGACCTACATACGGAGCCTAGAAGCCCATCAGATTGCTTCTGCCGCTTGAAACCTGGGCAAAAAATGGAAAACTAAAATTGCATTTAATATATCGTGCTCCAAAAAGCACTAAGATTTTCCAGGGCTGTTTTATAAAAGATTATTCATTAGAAGCATTTTCCTTTGTCTCTGTGGCTTTGCCAAATGACACATTTAAACTGGATGTGGTTATTCATGGAATAATTAAAGTGTGAAATTATTATATCTGATGTTTTATTTTAGGGTTTTAAAACTGCATGATCCTTTCACAACCTAGGGAATCAGGAGCTTTCAAAAAACGGAGGTTGTGGGATTATATATATAGCTGGTATAAACAACACACACACATATATATCCTTGGCACTTTCCTTAGGCTGGGTGGACAGAAGGTTAGTTCACCTAAGCATTTCCATTTGGGATTAATTAACATTTATTTGAGATTAATAAAGTTGATTAGTCTAAGGGGATTAGGGGAAGGGGCATTTGTTTTCTGGAGGTCTATGCTGAGTTGAGGCAAACGTTGCAAATGTGGGTTTCATTTCTCTCTGGCATGGTTGCGGCTTACCTTCCTTGCCTGGTATGTCCTCATCCTTCCATTTTCCCACATGCCTGGACACTGCGCCCCCCACATAAAGAGCACAATTGGATACGGCTCCTGCCGGGAGTGGGAGTGTGCTTGATGTTTGTCACAAGGGCTAAGGACCCCTAAAAGACTTGGAAGGGCCCCATCATGGCTGGTAGAAAGTCCAAACAACGGCAGTTTTGTGCCATGGAGGAAATCAAGGCATTGAAATGTAATGGGAGATGGGTTTCAGACACTGAGAGAGGAAGGGTGAGCAAGAAGTTATGATATGACTCAGGACACTTTCACATTCAAACAATAAAAACTTTCAAACTGGCTTAGCCAAAAAAAAAAAAAAGGGGGGGGGTGTTGGCGGTGAGAGAGAGGGTTTATTGGAAAATATCTAGGAAGTACAAGAGTAGGTCTAGGAAAGCAAAGAGTGGGGATCAAGAATCATTTTCCACCTCCTTTTCATCTGCTTTGTCTGAGCAAACCCTCATTTTCACTTATCTTCCTCTATGTGGCTGAGAAAAAATGGTCATCCATAGCGGTGTGTCTATAATCCTTAGAATTCTCAATCCACAGGTAAAAAGAAAGAACTAGCTAATTGTCTCCTATTTGTAAATGTCCTGAATTGGCTCATTTGCGGTCACATTGTTGAGGGGACACAGTGCATGCTAAGCCTACCCTTGGTCACATGTTCACCCCTATGGGCTGGGGAGGAGAGAGTAGAGCACTTGGTGGGCAGCTCCACCAGAATTACTGGAAGTTACGGGGGAAATTCCCCAAGTTAAAAATGGTCTGTGATCAGAATACAGGAATGAAAACCTACTGGGAGAATAGTAACAATTGTCATTCCAAGTCACCCATTTTGTCTCTTCCTTCCTCAGTCACCTGGTAGCTAAGGTCACTGATCTACTCCACCTTCGTGGTAGGATTTTCTTTTGCTTGAGGGCTAAAGAAAGGCACTCTTAGGCTCTGGGACAGCCTCAGAGTGGAAGAGTGGAGAATTGCAGAGCCAAATGTAGAAGTCATTGTGTCCACTTCACTGCAAAGGAAGCAAACCCAGAAAGGGACATTTCTGAGGCTATCAAGTTAGTAAGTCACAGAGCTGGAACCAGAACCCCTAAGAATTTTAAAGCAGTAGGTGATAGAAGAAAGCTGTTGCCGTGAAAGTTTAGCGGGCTATCTCCATGAAGCTTCACAGCATGGTATCCATGGCAACAAGGTCTGGTCTCCAGTCTTTCTTTGATTGGGACCAGCAGGAACTGTGAGGGGATCTTGTCTCTGACTGGTCTGGCCTGACTCCTGTTTGACCAGGGGGAGTGCCTGGAAGCAGGCTGAATCCCACTCAGGCTCATGGGGCCCCCAGAGGAAAGTTTCAGCTTGGTGAATTCCCAGCACGGGGAGTTCATTTGAGAGATACTGGGATCTGGGCTGGATCAGACCCCATGTATGGGTGCCAGACCAGAGTCTCATTGGCTCATGGATTTGGTAGGGCTGAGGGTCCGCGCTGGAAATGAACAGAAAGAGACGATGAGTTATCAAGAGGCCTTTGAGACAATAACATCAAAATAGAAACGGGAGAAAAGGAGGAGGAAAAAGGGTCAAAGAGTTTCACTTATCTGGAGACTGTGCTTTTCTTGAGTCTCGTGGCATACAGACCTGCAAGTCTGGGTCCTTCCTGCTTGGACACTAAGTTACCACATGGCCCCCTGAAACAGGTGGTGACTTAGGACCTTCACATCTCAAGGGCCAAAATAGAACGTCTGGATTGGCTTCCCAAGTCCCACAGAAACATTCCTTTCCCAAGGCTGTGTTCAGAAGACTTAAATTGGAAGTTAAGTAGATTCAGCTATTTAAAACTCCGTGACTGCTGTGGGCATGTATCCTATTCTTCAATTTCCTTTTGGAAGCTTTGTACTTCTGGAATCTAACTTCTCTCCCTCCTTCCCGCATTGTCTTCAGTCAACCACGTTTCATTGTCCTTAATTAACCTGGAGGCATTAACGCTGAGTACACAGATTAGGAAACTTTTGCTTCTGAAATTAAATTTCACTTTCTTTTCCCCTTCTAGGAAAGGTTGGGGCAGCCAAGAATATATAGGTCATGTTTCTAATTATAAAACACCAACGATGCTATTTTTCCTCCTGCGCTAATAAAAATAGAAATGAACAAGGGAAGCTGAGCTGTCTGTGCGAAGTCAGTAGTCACCAACATGGCTGCTGCAACCACCAGCTGTTAGCCGCCAGCTGGACTGTCTCATGTGACCAAAGAGGATGTCTGACAGCCAGGGAGGATTTTTACCCAGCAGAGTCGCTGGGTGGCACTATCAATAAGAAAGGATTAAAAAGTGCTTCTGGAAATTCCCTGGTGGTGCAGTGGTTAAGAATCCACCTGCCATTGCAGGGGACACGGGTTCGAACCCTGGTCCGGGAAGATCCCACACGCCGTGGAGCAACTAGGCCCGTGTGCTCCAACTACTGAGCCTGCGCTCTAGAACCCAAAAGCCACAACTACTGAGCCCACGGGCCACAACTACTGAAGCCCATGCACCTAGAGCCCGTGCTCCGCAACAAGAGAAGGCGCTGCGATGAGAAGCCCGCGCACCACAATGAAGAGTAGCCCCCGCTCACTGCAACTAGAGAAAGCCCCGTGCAGCAACCAACACCCAATGCAGCAAAAAAAAAAAAAAAAAAAAAAAGTGCTCCTTGCTACCAGACCTGTGAGAAGCAAAGCAATTAAGCACTTAATATAATATATGCTAAAAAAAAAATGGGGGTCTTAGCAATATCAGGCAAATTGTTCCAAATCTTTGAATTTCTGGAGAGTAAATTTCTGGTGGGTAAGGGAAGGGTGGAGGTGCTGGATAGAGGGAACAGAATTTGCAAAAACTCCTAAGTACAAAACAGTGTTTTCGAATTTTAAGTAGTTCAACATCTTATGGCTTCAGCTTCCTGTGGGAATGAAGAAGAATGTAAGGTTGGAAATGGAGGGAGATTTATCAAGAGGAGTATGGAACATCACGCGAGGGATTTTATCAAGAGAGACTAGGAAGTCATTGAAGCAGGAGGGTGGCATGATCTGTAAGTCATGAGGCTGAAGTCATAGTTACAAGTGAGACATGATCAGGTCTGAACTGGAACATAGGAGATGAAAAGTAGCTTGTGGGAGGGGCTTCCAGTGGGTGAGGGCATGGGAGGAGAGTGATTGTGGATGCCTCTCTCCCTAAAAACATCCTTAGGGTTCCCTGAACTCTCTAATATTCACCTATCATCCAAGAATAGAATCTTCATTTGGAGAGGATCTTCAAGATGTCGGACCCAGTGCGGTGCCTTACTGACATAATGGTCACCCAGTTCCTGCTCCAGAGAACACTCAGACTCTTGAGACTGGTCAGTGGATTGTGGCAGAGTGCAAATTGTAGGAATTCCTGTTCGTCGTGCTTATGTCTGTCTTCTCCTAGCTCTGGCTGTGGCCCGCGTTGTAGGAATTCTGTCCATATTCCATGAGACTTTGCATCTGCACAGTGAGCTAGCTACCTCTATGAGGCAGGATGAAAGTGCTTAGGTACCAGGGGGGATGGGTTGGGGGAGGGATAGCTAGGGAGTTTGGGATTGACATATACACACTGCTATATTTAAAATGGATAACCGGAGACTTCCCTGGTGGTGCAGTGGTTAAGAATCTGCCTGCCAATGCAGGGAACACGGGTTCGAGCCCTGGTCCGAGAAGATCCCACATGCCACAGAGCAACTAAACCTATGTGCCACAACTACTGAGCCTGCGAGCCACAACTACTGAAGCCCACGCAACTGAAGCCCGCGCAACTAGAGCCCGTGCACCGCAATGAAGACCTGACACAGGCAAAATAAATAAATAAGACGTCATTTAACAAATGGATAACCGACAAGGACCTACTGTATAGCACAGAGAACTCTGCTCAATATTATGTAACAACCTAATTGGGAAAAGAATTTGAAAAAGAATAGACACATGTATATGTATAACTGAATCACTTTGCTGTACACCTGAAACTAACACAACATTGTTAATCAACTCTACTCCAATATAAAATAAAAAGTTAAAAAAAAGAAAAAAAATTTTTAGTTGTGTAGAAAGAATAGTAACCAGTTATCATGATATAAATTGCAAAAAAAAAAAAAAAAAGTGCTTAGGGACTAACACTCCCAGGAGCAGCCATCAATGAATGGTTGGTGGGAGCTACTGCCTAACACTTTCCCTGGACCCCCTCCCAAAGAGGGACAATGCTCAGGCATGTGTTTCCCACTGGTTCCCAAGACTAAGCTTTAGATACCCACAATGGTAACTAGCCTCATAATGCACTCGTTATCAGTTCTTTCCCTTCCTATCTCACTTCCTTACTTCTCTACCAGTGTCTGCTGGGATCACCTCTCACTCTGCTTGCACATTAACCTTTCTTTGTCTCGGGGGAACCCAAAGTAAAATAATATTATATGAGTCCCAGCTCTGCCTTCTGGAGAAAATACTTCCAGTGCTGTAAATAATCAAGGTCAGTCTATTTTGCTAGGAACAGCAGCAGCAACATCACCCAGTAACTCTTTAGAAATGCAAATTCTCAGGTCCATCCCTAGACCAACCAATGAGAAACTCTGAGGGTGAGGGTGACAAACAATGGTTTAACAAACCTTCTAAGAGATTCTGATTTAGGCTCGATTAGTCTGAGAACCACTGCTCTGGGGAATTCTGGTTAGAGAAGATGAAGTGTGTATTTCCAGGATATTCAAATGTTCCTCACCCTTTTTATTTTTAAAGAAGATGTTGGGGGTAGGAGTTTATTAATTTATTTATTTTTGGCTGCTTTGGGTCTTCATTTCTGTGTGTGGGCTTTCTCTAGTTGTGGCAGGCGGGGGTCACTCTTCATCGCGGTTCGCGGACCTCTCACTATCGCGGCCTCTCTTGTTGCGGAGCACAGGCTCCAGACGCGCAGGCTCAGTAGTTGTGGCTCACGGGCCTAGTTGCTCCACGGCATGTGGGATCTTCCCAGACCAGGGCTCGAACCCTTGTCCCCTGAACTGGCAGACAGATTCTTAACCACTGCACCACCAGGGAAGCCCCCCTCACCCTTTTGATTGCCCTCTGCTGGATGTACCCTAGTTCTCTAGCATCGCTTACCACGGGTCCTACGTGAGAGGCCAAAATACACCCACTGCTTTATAAGCCCAAGAGGAAACACTGCTGTTGAACCTCTGCTGAGGATCCAACTCTCTCAGCTAAATTTGTAAAAGCTCTTCCAGAATTCACTTCCTTCATCTGTCTGCAGCTACTGGTGACAGCCACAACAGTAAGAATGTGTGGCAGGAGGACTCACACTTACACATATTGTCTGTGTCCTTTCTGTAAGATATTGTTAGGAGAAGCTGAGGAGGGTGATGGAACCGTAGTGGAGAAGGAGGCCTGCTTTCTCAGGTGGACACTAATTATTTGCCCTGCCTCTGGCTCTTTTATAGAAGCTGATGGACTACAGCCTTATGAAGAGAATCTGCAAACACCCCCAGGCCTTTGCAACAATTATTCCACGAACTTCCTGAATTCTGTGCCAAGTTTCATCCATTCTAATACTATTACTGTCGAGCTCCAGACCCTTGGTTCTGCCTCTTCACTAGCTTTCTCTGTTGATTGGCCTTGGTGTTTCTTCAACAGATGTGAGATCCTTCTATGTGCCATCTCACTGGCTTATGATGACTTCTGTTGCATCCATTATGAATTTTCTACCCCATCCTTAGCCCCAGTGAATAACCACTTGGTCCTCTCTCCCTCTGTCTCTCCCACCCCATGTATGTTAGGTATTTAGACAACATTTACTAACCGGGACAGAAGCCAATGCCATCAGCAAAGAGGGATTGATCTTGGGACGTATGACAGATGGTGCTCAGCTTGCAGGCAGCAATTTTTCAGGAAAGAGTCACGGTCCCATTTGTTCTTCGATCATAAGGCAGGCAGAAGGGAAGCAAGAAACCTGGATATGGGAAATTGATGCTGCCATCTTCCCACCAATGGATCACTGGGTGGTTTGTGGGAAGGGTTCATATCTGTGCTCAGCAGTCAAGGATTATCTCCATCCCCTTTGCTCCAGCCGGAACTCACCAACACCTTTTGAAACATTCCTTGTATGATATGTCCTCAGATGCTCCCATCTGCTCACCTTCTCCTGGCATCTATCATTTATCAGTATATGCTCTTAAAATAAGGTCTCTAGAATGGAGCAAGGTACTCTATTCTAATGTAGAAGATGCAGAAGGAGATGCTGTCTGATTGCTTTAATGACCCTCTCATACTCTCAGCTCTTATTTATTTATTTAAGCTTACATGTGGTTCCTTAGTTTTATCCTTGTTAACTGCAAAGAAAAAATGTGGATTAGAAAACACCTTCTACCATCTTTCCTCCTTCTCATGATTATATGCCACTTCCCCTTGGAATCATCCTGAGGCAGGGATGAAGCATCTTCCTCCTCTTGATCCCTTGTTTTGTTTTATTATCTTATTAAATATTGCAACTATGATTTTCCATTTATGAACCTCTTTTTACTACTAGACACAGGAAATTATGTTTTAACCCTAGTGCCTAGGACAGTGCTTGACAGAGAGGAATAGTTTAATCAAAGTGAAATAAATAAAAAAGATATTTGTAGAAATATAGCTCCATCTCCAATTATTTTATATTCCTTTCCTTTTTAAAATATATGTGACTTTATCTCTGGGCCTTCTATTCTGTTCCATTGATCTATGTGTTTTGTTTTTTTTCAATACCAGTACCATACTGTTTTGATTACTATAGTTTTGTAATATAGCTCGAAATCAGAAATTGCAATGCCTCCAGCTTTGCTCTTTTTTCACAAGATTACTTTGTCTCTTTGGGGTATTTTGTGGTTCCATACAAATTTTAGGATTGTTTGTTCTATTTCTGTGAAAAATGCCATTGGCATTTTGACAGGGATTGCACTGACTTTGCAGATTGCTTTGAGTAGTATGGACATTTTAACAATATTAATTCTCCCAGTCAATGAGCATGGAATGCCTATTTATTTGTGTCTTCTTCGATTTCTTTCATCAATGTTTTATAGGTTTCAGTGTACAGGTCCTTCACCTCTTTGGTTAAATTTATTCCTAGGTATTTTATTCTTTTTGATGTAATTGTAAATGGGATTGTTTTCTTAAATTTCTCTTTCTGATAGTTTGTTATTAGTGTATAGGAATGTAACAGATTTTTTATATTGATTTTGTATCCTGAAAATTTACTGAATTCATTTATTAGTTCTAACACATTATGTTCCTTTCCTTTTAATGCCTAGGAGGAGATTTTCTTATTCTTTTCAACCTATGTGAACTTCATTGACTACACTCCGTCCAGCTTTTCAGCCTCCAGGCTTTGCACCCTCTTTTGAATGTTTCCCTAAGACCAGCAATTTTTCCATTTTCATTTACCATAGAAGTCCACAGATATCAACTATAGGGAGTGGGAGGTTAAAAGGATCTTGTCTGACATGCTTTGTGCCTTGAATGAATGCCCAATGCCCTTTCTTCCATTCACAGCCAAGCTTCACCAGAAAGGGAGGATTTTAGGTCCTCCTTACGCACCTTTAGTCTAGAGCTCAGCCCCTCCTACTTTCTTTCTTTTAAAGATTTTTTTTATATGGACCACTTTAAAACTCTTTATTGAATTTTTTACAATATTGCTTCTGTTTATGTTTTGGTTTTTTGGCTGCGAGGCATGTTGCTCCCCGACCAGGGATCAAACCCACACCCCCTGCATTTTAAGACAAATTCTTAACCACTGGACCACCAGGGAAGTCCCTCAGTCCCCGTTTTTTTAGTGGCACCAAACCCTGCCAGTGAGGGTTTTTAATGCCAAAGCATTAAATCAGGATGGGTGGCGCTTGTCAAAAATATGTGGGAGTGTGGCTGAGATAAATTTCAAGACTCTTTTTAATCCCCATTTCTACTATTCTGTTGTTCATTGCCTTATGGTTCAGTTAAATGCAAGATCCTCAGACTGAAATATACATTGACCTAAGTTATTTATCATCAGGGCCTGTGTGACTCTTTGCATAATGATGCAATAGATTTTCTACCAAAATAATGCCCTTCCATTGCTAATAAAGCAGCTGTCCAGGTTTAAAAGGGGGAAGTCCAACTCATGTTGTTGGACTTGGTCCAACAAGACTTTCATACCACCTTCCCTGTCCCATCAAGGCACTCTTTTGTTTCTCATTTCTTTTTTCTTTAACTGACTTTTTCTTCCTCTCACCTCACCTCTGAATAGATCAGTCAAAACACTGAAGGGAGGGGGAGGTAAAAGGAAAGGTCCTGAAAAAGACAGTGGAGGAAATGTTATTCTTATAAATAAGAAAAGAGTAATTATTAGAGTGTAGACATTTATACTAAATGGATGGCAAAGTACTGGAATATATTCTAAAGTGACTGTTTTAATATCTGTATCTTGGTGGTTGCTAGGTTACACTGGTACTTTTAATAACATTAAAGGCAGCTAGAAATACTTGTAGATACTTTCCCCATTGAAAATATTACTGGCAAGAAAAGGGACATATTGCTGGCTAGAGCAGTGGGATATTATAAGCTTTCTGTTGCTCATTAAAATGCATTTTAGTTATTCATAGTATTTAGTGGTTCAGTTTAGAATTTTCCTTCAAAACAGTTAAACGTCGTGATAATGTGCCTTGGTTTGAGAGATCTGGGTGGTGGATACCTCTGCCTCCCTGAAACATAACTGTATTCACTTCCTTTGTCTTACTCCATTCCATTTCATGTGATCCAAAAGATCCTTACTGAGCACCTCCTAAGTGCTGAGCACCGTACTTAGACTCTTGGGATGTAGAGGTGTATAAGAGAGTGACTGGACAACAGGCAGTCAGGAAAGCAGCTTTTGCTTGAAAGCATAACAAGTGGTGTTTCTTTATTTCTGTTTAAGAATGTACACTTCCTTTTCATTACTTGTGTATCCAAGACCACAGAGCTTGGAATTTGCCCGTGACCCTTAGTGGAGGGGTTAGCCCACTCTTGGCTTGTACTAGGTAGAGCCGCATTAAGTAGCTAAGTCAAATAAATACAGTGCCATTATTGTTTTACCTGGGTCTGTATAAATCTACTGGGAGCACAAAATCATTGATTAATTTTAAATTGGTGAATAGGAAAAGGAAAAAAGCTCTAAAAACTTTAGAAGAAGTGGTGAGATTTGAGTTGAGATTTGAGAGAAGAAGAGGATTTGGAGATGTGAAAGTTGGGAACAGCATTTCCAGCAGAGCAATGAGGGTATAGCATCATGGGAACTGTGAATGCTTGTTCTCTAATCACTAACGTTAGTTGAGCACATATTCAGTACAAGACAGTGATCTAAGTGTTTTGCCTGTATTAACTCATTAAATCCTCAACACAGTCTTCTGAAGTAGGTATAATTGCCATCCCATCTTAAGAATGTGGGAAAGGATAACAGAATAAGTAACTAGATAAGGTCATACAGTCAGCACATGTCATGAAACTGGGGCTCCAACCCATGCAAACTGGCTTTGAAGACTGATTTCTCATCCATGATTCCACCCTTCCGCCATGAGGTGGTCCAGTGTGATTGGCATGAATGGGATGGGGTGGGGCAGGCTGGTAGGTAGGGTAGGGCTAGATTGTGCTGGGCCTTAAACGGCATGTTTAAAGAATTTATATATATATATATATATATATATATATATATATATATATATATTTTTTTTTTTTTTTTTTTTTTTTTGCGGTACGCGGGCCTCTCACTGATGTGGCCTCTCCTGTTGCAGAGCACAGGCTCCGGACGCGCAGGCTCAGCGGTCATGGCTCACGGGCCCAGCCGCTCTGCGGCATGTGGGATCTTCCCAGACCAGAGCACGAACCCGTGTCCCCTGCATCAGCAGGCAGACTCTCAACCACTGCGCCACCAGGGAAGCCCAAGAATTTATACTTTTTCCTTAATATCATGGGAAGCTAATGAAGCATTGCAAGCAGGGGAGTAATTGGTCTTTGATCCATAGTTTAAAAAGATATTTCTGGTGGGAGTATGGAGGTGGACTTGGGTGGGGATTGCAACAGGAGATTTTTTTTTTTTAATTATTTTTCTATACAGTAGGTCCTTGTTGGTTATCTATTTTAAATATAGCAGTGTGTACATGGAGATTTTTAAAAATTATTTAAGAAAATATTGTAAAAGCCCAGATGAGAAAATTCAGCCTAATAAATACTTTTTGAGCACCTAAAGAATGGTTCACAACAGCTCAGTTCCTTTCCAAATAAAATTTTAATCATTGGTCTTTTCATAGCCATGAGGCTTGCTAATTCCATGCATTCCTGGCACCATCCAACATCTGAGCCCCTCAGGTCACCTTTTCCATACTCTGCTGTTCCTGCTTATCCATGCTTCCTTCCTTGACTTTTCACTATGGAGCCTTCCAATCCTGTACATCGTCCCCTCTGGAACTCCTATTGTTGTGAGGACACATTCTACTAAAATTCCAGGCCCCTCACCAAAAGTTTACTTCACCCTTTGCTTTAACCACAGCTTGGATCCACACTAAGGACAGAGGAGCAGCCCCCACTATAGAGGGCACCTTGGTTGACAAGTTAACATCCTCTGTTCACTTCTTCTCACCTTCCCCAGTATCCCATCATTCCCAGCCTCATTTCCTTCCCATCCAGTCTGAATCTGAGAGAACAGCATCCTCCAAACCCTCTTGCTCACCTTCTAAGTCCTTGCCGTCCTATGTCCTTCTACAACATCCATCCTGTCTGATTCAGTCTTGAATTATTCCAATCACCCACTTTCGGACCCTACCCATGGGTAGCCAAGCAACAATGGAGAAAACTCACTTAAAACTATGGATATCTGCTTTGTAAGACTTTTAGGGAAACCTGGTCACATCCTTGTGCCATCACCATCAGGAGCTTCTGCAAACCCTCCCCACCCAGCTCTAAATTTCCCTCCTTGTACATGTACTCTCAGGAGATGGCTTTGTCTTCCACTTGAGAGACAATCAGCAGGATCCCACTCCATCCCACTCCACCTCCTGTCTTCTTTTCTCCATTTATATTCACCCTTTCCTTCTAGCTCAGCTACGATTGATCTTTTCCCTTCCATCCTTGACTTTTATCCCCACTACTTCTCTATTTTCAGGAACTCCATGATGTCTCATGTTTCTAACCTTTAATTTCTTACTGTCATCTTCTCTGTGGTCCACGATTGTGTGCAAGTCTCTCGTACCTGAAAACAAATAACAAGGAAGAGGCAATCACCTCCAGATGACCCTGGTTCTTCCACTCAAACACACACAGCTGTGTTTCATGAATTTTACCTGCTTGAAAGTATGGTTCACACTCTGTCTTCATTTTTTCATTTCCAAATAGCCCACTTATTTCTGAGTCCAGTGAAATGTGTCTTCTGTTCCCACCACCCACTAAAGCAATCACTGCCAAACTCATCAATGTCATTGTCACTAAAGCCACTGGCAATTTCCAGCCCTCTCGGCAGTATTTGGCATGTATGATCGCTCCCTAACTTAAAATTCTATTTTCCTTTGGATGTGACACCACCAAAGGATGGTTATGAGAGGAAGATTATGGTATAATTTTTTCCACCAAGTCCACCCCTGTTCAAATGAAAGCATGTGTACGAAACTGCACTGCTTACTGTGGGACAGAAATAAGGAATGATCATTACTGGTTAAATCCTGTTGCAATTTATCCTAACATTTTCCCTGACAGCCTATAGAGCCTACCTGCTACCTTACCTGTTTTATAGGAGGAGGAATCGGGATCCAGAGAGGTTAAGGGATTTTTCTTAAGGTCACTCAAGGGCCAGGACCAGGGCCAGAGCCCATTTCCACTGATTCTAAACACTGTGCTTTCTGCATTCTCCAATGGCTTTTAAAATTTTTTATTAGCAAAGTGATTTTTCTTCTCTTTTCCTTATCTACCCCTCCTTTCTTCTTCTTTACTTACATCCCTTCCTCCATCCCTTCTTCCTTTTCTTTAATTTCCTTCATTGTTTTGCTATTTCTTTTTAAGAAGTGCTCAAATATTTATTTTCTCTTTGTTCACCCCTCACCTTGAGTGAAAACCATGAGTTTTGTTTGTATTATTGGGGGTCAAGATGCTTGCCTTCAGGTAATTAACTATTACACTTAAAGTAAGATGGACTTTCTAAATGTTCAACACAACCAGGCTTTTACTATTCTCCATCCCATGAACAACAACAAAAACTTGTCTCAGTTCTTTGCAAAGACTCAAAACCGTTCTTAAGAGATGAAGAAATCCCTGTAACTGATGCGGTTCACCCGTCTGGTCCCAGGACGTGTCTCCTCAGCCCTGGGCCCTTCACATATTTCTTCTGACCATTACACTGGACAGTTTCCATGGCAGATTTAGGAGGCATTCTTTACTTACATCAAATCCCTCCTCATTTCTCAAATCCCTTCCTGTTATTTCCAAATTCCAATCTCATTTAATAATTTCTCTGCAAAATCCCTTCACTGCCACCAACCAGAGATTGATGCCTGCCCTATGGCAAACGTACCAAAGGGGGTACCTTCCCTCACCCACTCCAACTCCCCACAAACCGAACACTCTCCTAAATCTACGTGTCATTCCTGAATCTGTTAGACTTTTTCAGCTACTCTTGTTCAAAGTAGGGAGGTGCAAATCAAGTTTGTATTTGTGTAAGTTCAGGTCAATGTTTTTTGAAATAATGTTTGTTGGTTTTTTGGTTCATAAATAGTAGAAAGAAGGAAAAATGGGAAATAGATAATAGCATAAACAATAAAATGAAAAGAGATTTCAATCCCACCTTCCAAAAATGATCGTTATGACACTGGACTTGTCATGTATTCCCTTTGTTATGTTGAGGTATGTTTTTTCTATACTCAGTTTGAGAGTTTTTATTATGAAAAGATGATGAATTTTGTCAAATGCTTTTTCTGCATCTATTTAGGTGATGATATGATCTTTTATCTTTCATTTTATTAATGTGGCATATCACATTTATTGATTTGTGGTTCAAGGATGTTGAACCACATTCAAGGATGTTGAACCATCCTTGCATCCCAAGGATAAATCCCACTTGATCACAGTGTATGATCATTTTAATGTACTGATGCATTTGGTTTGCTAGCATTTTGTTGAGAATTTTTGCATTTATATTCACCAGGGATATTGGACTGCACTTTTCTTTTCTTGTAGTATCCTTATCTGGCTTTGGTATCAGGGTAATGCTGGCCTCATAGAATGAGTTTGAAAGTAAGTCTTCATCCTCAATTTTATAGAATAGTTTGAGAAGAATTGGTGTTAATTTTTCTTTAAATGTTTGGTGCAATTCACCAGTGAAACCATCTGGTTCTGGACTTTTCTTTGTTGGGAGGTTTTTGGTTACTGTTTCAATCTCCTCATTCTTTATTGATCCATTTAAATTTTCTATTTTTTCATGATTCAGTCTTGGTAGGTTGAATGTTTCTAAGAATTTATCCATTTTTTCTAAGGTATCCAATTTGTGGGTATATAACTATTCATAGTATTCTCTTATGATCCTTTGAATTTCTATTATATCAGTTGTTATGTTGCCTCTTTCATTTCTGATTTTATGTATTTCAGTGTTCTCTCTCTTTTTTTCTTAGTTGGGCTCCCTCAGGGTTTATCGATTTTGTTTATCTTTTCAAAAAACCAGCTTTTAGTTTTATTGATTTTTTTCTGTTGTTTTCTGGTCTCTATTTCATTTATTTCTGCTCTGATCTTTGTTATTTCCTTCCTTCTACTCACTGTGGGATTAGTTTGTTCTTTTTATGGTTTCTTGAGGAGTAAAGTTAGGTTGTTTATTTGTGATGCTTCTTCTTTCTTAATGTATGTGTTCATCACTATAAACGTCCCTCTTAGAACTGCTTTTGCTGCATCCCACGAGTTTTAGTATATTGTGTTTCCATTTTTGTTTGTTTCAAGCTATTTTAAAATTTCTTCTTTGACCCATTGGCTGTTCAATAGTGTATTGTTTTATTTCCGCTTATTTGTGACTTTTCCAGTTTTCCTCCTATTATTGATTTCTAGTTTCATAGCACTGTGGTTGGAAAGGACACTCGATATGATTTGTCTCTTTAAATCTGCTAAGACTTCTTTTATGACCTAATGTATGATCTAGCTTGGAGAATGGTCTGTGTGCAGTTGAGAAGAATGTGTACTCCACTGCTACTCAATGGGATGCTTTGTATGTATCTGTAGGGTCCATTTAGTCTAAAGTATAGCTCAAGTTCAACATTTCCTTATTGATTTTTTTTGTTTGGATGATCTATCCATTGTTGAAAGTATGGTATTGAAGTCTCCAAATCTTATTTTGTATTTGTTTATTTCTCCCTTCAGATCTGTTCTTATTTGCTTTATATATTTAGATGTTCCAGTGTTTACAATTGTTATATCTTCTTGATGAATTGCCCCTGTATTATTATATAATGACCTTTTTTGTCTCTTGTTATGGTTTTTTATTTAAAGTCTATTTTCTGATATAAGTCTAGCTACCCTTGCTCTCTTTTGTTTTTCGTTTGCGTGGAATGTCTTTTTTCATCACTTCACTTTGAACCTATATATGTCCGCTTGTATTTTCTTGTATATTCACTTTTTTTTAATTAAAAAAATTTTCTCTGTATTTAATGGCATAGACTTTATTCAGTGTAAGTTTTGAGATAGGGAATCTAACTCTCCTCTCTCACCAAATATTTAGCCAATTTTCCCACCACCATTTATTAAATAATCCATCTACTTTAAACTTATATAAATAACTATATTTGCCTGAGGTTATTTTTAAGCCTTTTATTTGATTCCATTGCTTTTATCAAGTCAGTACAATATTGCTTTTAATCTGCTTCAATATATATGAATGCAAGTCACAACTCTTTTTTACTCCCCAGAATACTGGCTATTTTAATATGGTTTTTCTTTCAGATGAATTTATAATCATTTTTCAAGGCCATTTCTCAGCTTCCCCTAACCAAATCTGAACAAGTATTTTGACTTGAAAAAAGAATTGAATCCATGACTAAATCATTCCTTATCCCAACTTCTTTGTCTTTGTTCATACAACCTGGGATTTTAAATCTGTGTTATAAATTACGTGTTATAAACAGGTTATAAATCTGTTTTAAAAGTAATATTTTTGCATTATATTTCTTTGTTTCAAGAATAATTTTGACACTCATACGTAGTATTTCTCTCTTTTCTCTGAACTCTTTAAGAAGAGCAAGAAGACGCTTTCCAAAGGTACTTCTGTTTCTTCTTACAAATATTTTCCAAAATTATTCTCTTCCTTTGATTGCTATTTCATCTTTTCATTATACTGCAGAATATTTTGCATAAGCTTCCTATGCTATTATTCATCCTTAAGTAGGTTTGCCCATGGCTATGGGGTTTCATGGGATGTGGGACTTTCAGTTTTAAAACGTGTATAGTCCCAGGAAAGTCGGGATGGGTTGACCACCTACTAAGAGAAGTCCATCTAAACTAGGTATGCCCCTGCTGCTTCTGCCGGCTGTTTACAAGTTCCATGGAATAGATTGGGTTTCATTATTCACATATAATTCCTACCCACTAAAAAACTGATGAAAACATCCAGTGAGGTGTGGCTAAAATAGTTACTTTGCCTTTCCACTGGACAACATTACTTTGAATTTCTGGTTTCAGGGTTTTCCAGGTACTCATTTGCACATCTTAAACTAGTTCTGTATCCTGCTTATTATTGCTGCCATGGGGCCTTTGCACGTGTTGTTTGCTGTCAGGGATGATGTTCCCTCAAATTAGTTTCTCACTCCCTCGCATCATTTAGATGCTCCTCAAATGTCACTTCCGCAGAACAGGCTTCATTGACTCCTCCATCCAACCGTGCCTCTCCCGTGAACCTGGTTTGCTGGTTTTTCATCACACATATTATTTGTCTTCCCACCATCCTGTAGGCTCCACAAGGGCAGGGCTTGATCTGTTTTAATTTCTGCTGTACATCCAGTGCTTACTGCAGCTCCCGGCACAGGGTAGGCGTTCAACACAATTTTACTGTATCAGTGACTGCGTATATGCCCTTGCAGGTGTCTATCCCCGTTACGCCTGTGTATACGTTCCTCAGCTGCCTATATTCTTTCTGTGCTATTATGATGGAAAGAAGATGACTTCTCATACTTTTTTTGTGTGTGCAAATGGTAAGTTGCAGATTGGGTCCGAGCTCAAAAGACTCATGAATTCTAGATGACCTTATTACAACACCTTAGTGGTGTTTGTATTTGACTATCTCACTGCTAATCGCATGGGGCTTTGATTCTATTTAGGAGGCGATTTCCTTTTGGTTTTCAGGTTCACACTTTATATCTTCAGGGCACCAAGGATCAGGCAGCTTCTGCAGCTCCAGCTCACTGCCCCACTTTCCCCGTGGCGGGGCCATTTAGTCCCTGTTCTGGTCTTTGACAGTGTCCACAGCTGACTGAAAAGTTCATATGAAATGGAACACACTGGGAAAATCTCAGGCGAGGTGCCTGGGAAACAGATGAAAAACAAACATACAAAAACACACCAGTTAAATTGGAAAATAATCAGTTTAGGCTGACTTTCAAAACTTCCTCCCCAGCCAGTGGCAAAGAGGAGATGTCCTTTGCAGTTCATCATTTGTCTTCTCTGGGAAGGAAAATAAGCATGCAGAACTGTGTGAAAAGTGGTCCCTGAGGAACGAGCTCTAGCTCTCCCAGTGAAATTGATCTATGTAAAAAAAAAAAAAAACCCAAGAAGCGTCACTGGAGTCTCCATGCTGACAGTCTCAGGAGCTGTTTCAAAGGGGAGGTGTTTGTTGAGACTTAATCCTGGAAAGCAATTTTCTTCTCAAGATGGATGGAAGTGAGTTATGGAAACTTAGAGGAAATAATGGAAAATTATCTGAAACGAAGCAATCTGGCTTACTTCCTTTGGGAAGAGATTTTTGTTCAAAAACATTTATTGAAAAGCCATCAATATTAATGTGTTTTCCTCAAGCTATGAGATGCTCAGAGTATTGTTCAACTTTTGGTTTTCAACCTCATGGTCTCTCTCTCTTAGCTTTTGATTTGGAAACAGAAGTTCTCGTTCATGTTTCAAAATTCTTTCATACACCTCATGAGCGTCCCAAATACAGAAACTTAAACAAAGAGAGGTTGGTAAATACAAACCAGGTATTTCCTTCCCAGACCCTCTCACATGCATGAATGGCAGGCTTAGAGCATCTTACTAGGCATGCAAATTGCTCTTTTCTATCAGTTTTGAGACAAGGGTCCAAATCCCATTTGCAAGATACGGTAACTCTATTTGATTGGGTAGCTTCTATCTTTCTCTTCTGCTCCTTTGCTCTCTCCCTATCTCTCTGTGTGTCTCTGTGTCTGTCTCTGTCTCTCTTTCCTCCCTCCTCTTTTCTACCCATACACATTCACTCTCTTAAGCTTTCTCACGATTCTCTCATTCTAACCCTACTCCTCAAAATGGGTCTCTACTCATCTCAGGGAACATTTCCTCAGCAGCGTGTGTAATGGATTACATCAAAAGAGGAAATTGCATTTAAAAATCACAGAATCAGATTATGGGAGAAAAGAAAGACAGCAGACAGTTCAGTTCTGAAGGAGTGTGACGTTGGCCCTGTGTGACTCTAATCTGAACTTGGATTTTCTAATTGTCCTTACTTGGGACCTTTGTCATCTTCAACCATACACAGAGATTGCCATCAGCTGTCGTGAGATGATCATTCCTTGACTGTGTTGTGGCTACAGTTACGATGGTCTCAGGGAAGGGGAAATAAAGGGGTAAACAATAAAACTTCATTCTCTTTATTGCCCCATCACTTAAGTTTCCACAACTCCAGAATACAATTTTGTATTACATTTGGTGAATGTACCAACATGTTCTTACCTATTCTACTGTTGATAGACATTTGGGATTTCATTTTTATTTCATTTCTCTTTTCAGATTTCCAACTCAATATACATGTATGTATAGAAGACTTCACTGTAGATTTGGAGATGAGGCGATTAAGTGTAGTTGGGGAAGAACACACTTAAAGCTAGATACTAAACTAGGATTTTTTAAAAAAATGAATGAAATATTCATCAAAATACTTTTATAAGAATGTTCTTAGCACCAGTATTTATAATAGCTCCAAGGTGGAAAATACCCCCAAATCCATCAGTAGTAGAATGGATACATATATTCCCAGAATGAAATAAATACTACACAAAAACAAGAATGAATATACTAAAACTAAACCACATGCAACATTATGGATGAAACTTACAAAAATATTGTCAAGCAAAAGAAGCCACACAGGAAAGAGTTTTTACTGTACGATTCTATTTATGTGTAGTTCAGAAACAGACTGACCTTTGGTGTTAGAGTTCAAGAATGTGGTTACACTTGGCCGGAGGGGGAGAGCAACTGCAAAGGGACACAAAGGAGGGGTCCGTTTGCTGGTCATGCTGTTTCTTGGTCTGGGTTCTGGTAACGTGAATGTATTCCATTTATGAAAGTGCATCAAGCTGTACACATATGATTTGTGGTTGTTTAATAAAGGTTGTTTAATAAAAAGTTCAAAGAGTGACTGTTATCAGAGTCTAAAGAAAAAGGAAAAATGATCTTTTGATAGGAGTCCCCTAATGGGTACCTCTCAGTTCCTAACCTTGTTTCCCTGTCTCAAGCCTCCCTCCCTCCCCTCCCTTGCCACCCTGCACCAAATTGATGTCTCTCAGCCTCATTCCTTCTTCTCCACCAAACCCTGGAACACGATAACCCACAGCCTCACATTGCCCAGAGCAGAGGTACCCATTCTAGATCCCAGGACAACATCTTAGGCACCTTCGGTGTGACCGTCCAGGTTGGGCTTTAGCATCCTAAGTCCAGGTTGTCTTGAAGTCTCTCCATTGGTGGGAGGTGAAGAGGTGAAGATGTGTTCTCTCCTGCTTCCCTCTCATCCATGCACACACATTACCCCTGACAAACAATAGCTATACAGTCCAAATCCATGTTAAGGACAAAGCAAAGACTTTTTTTTTTCCCTAAAAGCAACATAAAGTGCAAATATTTTACCTTCATCTTCTCATCCTCCTGCAATGGTTCAAAGTGCAGTCTCTGGAGTCAGACTGTCTGGTTCTGGAACTTTCTGTGGATGTGAGACACTGCATAGAGCCTTTAACTACTCAAGGCTCGAGTTTCTGTAAAATGGATGTCAGAGTGAATCTTTCTCAAAGAATGGAAGGCCGGCTGGGAGGATTAAGCCATGAGCAGAGGCCTGGCACATCTTTAGCAATGACCATCCTTATAGACTTCATCCAGCAGACCCAGCGTGTCCGAAGAGGACAGCCATGTTCCTGGAATCTCCTCTTAGCTGTGCAAAGAACCAGAGGAGGACAATTTTGGAGGCAGGGCATCCTCTCCGTCTAGCCATCTCTGCAGGGGAAGAGCAGTAGCGTACACATTTTTCCTTCCCTTGTCCAGAGCAAACCCCAGGAGTTTCTGTCCTCCAGTTACACGTCTTTCCTGATTTATTTTCAGTGCATGCCTGGGAGCAGAGGTGGGCAGGGATTATTAAAGTGTGAGGAGTCCAGGAGCCTCTTGGACTCACACATTGAGATGTGGGTCCTTCGGCCAGGGTTACCCCTGCTGATGGGTGGTTGGGGCATCCTCACCAGCTGGAATCCCCCCAGCTGTCAGCGTCAAACCTAAGGCTCACCCAGGGCAGGTGCTCTTGGGGCTGGGATGGATCAGGGACTACTCAGTACAACCTCATGATTGAGGAGTGTCTAGAGAGTTTCAGAATGTTCGGAAGGTTTGTCTTTATTGCTACAACCCAGCCATGAGGGGCAGAGGATTTCTTTTTTTTATTGTGATAAAATACACATATGTTAAAATCGACCATTTTGAAGTGTACAATCTAGTGACATTCTTATAATGCTGTGCAACCATCACTACTCTCCAGTTCCAGAACATTTTCATCACTCCAAAAGGAAACCTTGTACCCATTAAGCAAGCATTCCCTATCCTCTTCTTCTTTCTGCCCCTGACACCCACTAATCTGCTGGACTATTTTTTTTTTCAGACAACAAAGGTTTATTTCTTTTTTTTTTTAAACATCTTTATTGCAGTATAATTGCTTTACAATGGTGTGTTAGTTTCTGCTTTACAACAAAATGAATCAGCTATATATATACACATGTTCCCATATCTCTTCCCTCTTGCATCTCCCTCCCTCCCACCCTCCCTATCCCACCCCTCCAGGCGGTCACAAAGCACCGAGCTGATCTCCCTGTGCTATGCGGCTGCTTCCCACTAGCTATCTACCTTACGTTTGGTAGTGTATATATGTCCATGCCTCTCTCTCGCTTTGTCACAGCTTACCCTTCCCCCTCCCCACATCCTCAAGTGCTGGACTATTTTTAATTGCTCCTACAATTTGGTTTCAAAGAGAAAATGTCATGTAGCCTCCTCTGTCCGGTTACTTCAGGTCTTTTGCTAACTGTTCTGTCTTAGACGTTCTTGAGGGTCTCAGCGGGAGTCACTGTTGGATTCCCAAGAAGTCCTAAATATTAATTAAGGAGATTTCTCAGGATTTCAGCAGATGCAGCTAAGCTTTCAGACTGGTCCAGGATATCCCAGGCCCTGCTCATCCTGTTCCAAAAACCTACTTTTCCTTCCTACCGTCCTACCTACCACATTGCTACTCTTCCCCGTAGGGCATGAGCTAGAGAAGCGATGAGGGGACCTCCAGACTGAAGCCAGGAAAGCCAGGGCAGTCCTTGAAGGAGCTCCCAGAGAGAGGGCCTCTGTCCACCTCAGTGTCAACTGGCTACCTTCTTCTAGACCCCAGGAACCTCCCTGTGCCAGGGTGTGGTGGTGGCCCCCCAAAGATATGTTCATGTCCTAATCTCGGAACCTGGGACATTTACCTTATGTGGTGAAAGGTGTCATTAAATTAAAGATCTTGAGAGGATGCACTTGTCCTGGATTATCTGGGTGAACCTTTATAAGAGTACAATCCCATGTATCCTAATGAGGCATCATCCCTTATGAGCAAGGCAGAGGGAGTTTTGAGACAGACGCACGGAGAAGAGCAGACAGCAATGCAACCACAGAGGCAGAAATTGGAGCAATGAGCTCATAAGCCAAGGGATGCTGGCAGCCCCCGGAAGCTGGAAGAGGCAAGGAACAGATTCTCTCCTATAGTCCCCAGAGGGAGTGCAGCTAGCCCTGACACCTGGATGTCAAACTTCTGCCTTCCAGAATTGTGAGAGAATACGTTTCGGTTGTTCTAATTCACTCAGTTTTTGGTAATTTGATATGGCAGCCCTAGAAAATGAATACACGGGGGTACAGTGCCTTTTTCGGCAACCACAGGGCAGATCCCTAGTGACACTTATTAGTTTCTTATCACTGCCATAATAAATTACTACTACACATAGTGACTTTACATGGCTTAAAGCAACACAATTTTTTTTTTAAATCTTACAGTTCTGAACATGAGTTCTGGACATGGTTTGACATGAGCTTTATGGGACTAAAATCAAGGTGTTGACACGGCTGGGTGCCTTCAGGAGCTTCCCGGGAAGGATCCATTTCTTTGCCTTTTATCCATCTTCTGGAGGCCACCTGCTTCTAGAGGCATGGCCTCCATCACCCTGACCTCTGCTTCTGGCCTCACATCTCCTCTGACTCTGAGTCTCCTCTTACAAGGACCCTTGTGATTACACTGGGTACCCATGTGGGTAATACCCATAATTATATGATCTCCACATGTTAAGATCTTCAACTTAATCACATCTGTAAAGTCCTTTTTACCATGTAAGGTAACATATTCATAAGTTCTGAAGATTAGGGTGTGGACATCTTTGGGGGCCATTATTTGGCTTTGTTTTGAGATCTCAGATGACTACCCTTTGGCTAATAGGAAATATTCCTAGCTCTTATGTGAGTCAGGACCCTACTCCTAAAAGCTGAATCTACTCCAGCTAGTTTAAGCAGAAAGAGTTAGATCTCCTGGCAGCACACAGCTTAGCCAGTATTGGAGGAGCCTAAGGAACAGACTCAGGACCAAGTGGCCAGGACAGACTCCTAAAGCCGCAGTGCAGCTCAGGGCCACCGAAGGAGCTGCTTGTTTTTGTATGTCATCTGGCTCGATTGTCACGTGAGTGCACTCAAGACTGCAGACACCTGTAAACAAGAAGCCTATGCTCTGTTTCATTCACCCCTTTCTTCTCTCTGGTGTCCTTTGTGAACTGGATACTGCAACCCAATTGGAGGGTCACTGTTTCCCAAATAAAGCCCTGGTCCTGCTGGGTCCACCCCTTCATTCTCCCTTCCACCTCTGCTTCCTTCTGAGTTCAGCACAAACTCTCCACTCTCGAAGAAACTTCCCTTTTCCCCCATTTAAGAGTGATGTCTCCTGCCCCCGCCCCGCGCAACTCTCCTGAACTCTATGTGTCACCACTCACAGCCGTTATGCTGTCATGTTCATATTCTAACCACCTGCACCTGTAGTTCTCCCAGCTCTGAGTCCCGTGGGGTAGGAATTGCTCCCTGCCCATCTTTGCAATGCTCCCCAAGACAATCACAAGGCTGGTTAATAAAGTTCAGTAAATGTAGCTGCATCCCTTAACTCCTTTGAGACCACTTCCTCATTTGGAAATTAGGGGAGCGTTAGGACAACAGGTGAAGATGACAGAAACATTTGGAGAGCCTACTATGAAGGAAAGTACATGTCTTACAGAAAGCCGGAGATAGGCCAGGACAGAAGATGACAACTTTGTCATTTTACATATTTTTGCTCTTGCATCTGTTTGCATGCTCTCTGAGCCAGGGACCTGGAAGGCTCAGCATGGATGAAACGACAACAGGCCTTGGAATATGGTGGCCAGGGCCTGTCTGGCTTGGGTAGGGGTTTGGCTTGCAGGTCTCTCACTCACATCTCTCTTCCTCTATTACACCGGTTGGGAAATGAAGGTTCAGAAAATTAACTTCTGGTGCTTCTTAAACCTGTCAGACAGAGGTCACCTGAGCAAATGGAGGTTGCTTCTTCTGGCCTAGCGTGTTCACAAAACGTCTCTTGCTGGCCAACTTGGCAGGTGTTCTGGAACAGAAGTCCTGGCTGTAGGTCACCACTAATAAAACTTCTGTGGGTGCAGTATTGACAACTGGCTCCTATCCTCGTGGGTTCTCTATGGGAGGACATCTGTCCTCTGAGGCGAGAGGTCTGGCGAGGCCTCTGGTGGTAGCAGCACGCAGAGGACAGGACTCGAATGCTAGGGAGGTTCCTCGAAGCATCATCTCCACTTTACCTTCCCTATTCCTTCCTCCTGTCACCTTCCCTCCCATTTGCTACTTACCTTGACTCCCCTAGGGCTAAAGGCTAAAGATGGACTTGCCCAGCACAGCGGGTCATGGAAATGTCCTACATTGGTTTAGATGCCCTCTTACCGTCCTTGTTCCTATGTCCCTTCCTGAGCCTTCTCTCCACACTCGTCCTCACTGTCACCTTTGCTGGAGCCCAAGATGACCCACGGGTGACTGCCACTTCACAGCGTGGTCATCACAAGGACCATAAGCCTGTGAACTACCTCTGTCCACTTGCAAAGGTCAAAGGGACTGGTACACATGAAACTCCGCCCTGGCCCCCATGGGAGACAGAATAATAGCCCCCAAAGTTGTCCACATCCTAATTACTAGAACCTGTGAACACGTTATCTCATATCACACAAAGGACTTTGCATATGTGGTTAGGGTAACGAATCTTGACAAGCGGAGATTAACCTGGATTACCTGGGAAAGCCTGAATCACAAGGGGACTTATGAGTGAATCAGGGAAGTAGGGGAGTCTGAGAAGATGTGAGGATGAAGCAGAGGTCAGAGTGATGTGAGTCATGAGCCCTGGAATCAGGGCACCCTCTGCAAGCTGGAAAATGCAAGAAGACAGGTTGTCCCCTAGGTCTTCCAGGAGAATGCTTTCCTTAGTTGTGTCTACTCCATGCTCATTTCCACTGAACTTGGGCTCTCTCTGGGTGACTGGGATGGAGACCTTGTTCCTACTAGCTGCCCCGCTTCTGTAGGAAAAGGTAGGAGCTTACTCTCGTGTACTGGCCAGTGCCACATGTAGGCCACTGATTTGACGCCCCATCACTTTGTATCCCTAGTTCTTGTCCTTCACTTTCACGTCCGCATCTTTGTTTAATCCCTTGCCACTTTCTAGTATCAGCTTCTCTTTCCTTCGATACCAGCTCCTGAAACACATCCCTTCTTGCTCTCTTGCCAGGCACTTCTGTGGACTTTTTTCATGCTAACCTCTGAAGCCCGTTTCTTCCAAGTCTAGTTCCCTTCCATCCTAGTCCCCCATCTCCTGTAGAGTCCAGACAACCTGCCTCCTTTTTTTCCTCTACTTTACAGCTCTGCCACCCTTTGCCTTTCCTCTGCTGCCTTCTATGCCTGCCCCAGGATTAACGGTGGATCAGGCAAGCCCAGTCCAAAGGAAAACCACGTCAGTCATTTTAACAGAGAAAATTTATTATAAAGAATTGCTCGTTAGTTGTGAAAGAACTGAATAAGCCAAAAAAATACTCGTGTATTAAGAAGTAGCAATCACCATCCTTAAGGGTGAGGGAATAGAAAGAAGAAATTGAAATGATCTCTGAGTTGAAGCTCAGGCTTCTGTGAAAGGGGCACTGGCTGCCAGGAACCAATGTCTCTGAACTTGGAGGCGGGCATGTACTGCTGGGATCCACGCTTCTGGGGGTGGTGGTGCACTGGCCAGGTGGTGCTGGCATCGCGGAGGGTGTGAACTTGAGGCTGGTTCTGCAAGTGAGTGTAGGACAAACTGTCCACTGGATTTAATTGCTTCTCCTGGAACAAACTGTGACTGCTGGGGTGAAGAAGAGTCTGGGGTCCCATTGTCAGGAACAGAAAAATTAACACATTCTTTCTCTCTCTGAGGGTTGTCAAATTTAGCAAATAAAAATACAGGATGCCCAGTAAAATTTAAATTACGGACCTACAAGAGATAATTGTTTCGTGTATGTATACCTCATGCAATATTTGAGACAACTTACACTAAAACAGTAGCTGTTGTTCATGTGGAATTCAAATTCGTTTGGGTGTCCTGTATTTTATCTGTCAAATCTACTGTCTCCTCCAGCCTCCCAGTCTCCCTCCAGAACCCCAATTTCCAGACCTACCAGGAAACTGTTGGCACAGCAGCAATGTGGTTTGCAGGGTCCTTACCCCAGCACCATGTGGACAAGTAGAAGGAGTGGGTTTGGAGTTGAGATGTGATAACCTAATAACTGGCACAGTGAGTTATTGTCACACCAAACCCTTCTTCCTACAAAGTCTCTTAGGTACTTACTGGATTGCTTATACCCACAGTTAACATTTTGGGAAATTCTAAAGATTCCAGAAATCTGAAACTAGCAGTTCATTGGGGAGAGTCAAGAGAAACTGACACACTGCGTCATCTCTCAGAGCCCCCCTCTCAGACTCAGTCTTCGCACCTTGGAGCATCTCCTGGAGGCATCTCCCACACCTTTGAGCATGGTAGGACGCTTGTTCTACCATGACTTTGCTCCTTCATCTCTTCCCCCCTTGCCTTTGAATATATGTGGGCGAACGACAGTGGTGGAGGATGCAGAGGGGTAGAGGGAGCACAGATGTATGTGAGGAAGTGTAGTGTATTCCTGAAATGACATCAAAGTCTCTGCTTTTACTTTTTATCCTGAAAAAATGATGAGTTTTTAAAAACTTGGTCACAGAATGAATAACATTCTGGGAACAAAGATGAACAAACAGAACCCTAACTTATGTGGCTGATTTCACAGATTTTGACAGGTTTCTGACTTTTCCAACAGCTACGCAAGTTCCCCCGGGGACCCTGTTGGAATAAAGTCAGGACAAAGTGTTGGGTCCCGTGGCTCCATGGTTTCATTCAATCCCTTACTCCTTTCTCCCCTTCTAGGTGCTTCTTTGTAGCCTGATGTTCAGGGGTCCACCCAGCTGACATCCACTCACTCTGGCAATCTTATCTTTCATTTCCATGCTAGCCCTTCTCAGTACTAGCACAGAAGGAAAACATACTCTTACCCAAACATGATACGCTTGTTTATTGAGAAAGGCATCCTTAGAGGATTATTGTCTTCCCCTAATAACAGCTGAATGTGAGTAGACATAAGCTCTCAAATGACCAGGATAATCCCCCCCGAGATGTTATCAATGTGTTTTCTATTTTTCAAAATGGAAACAGCTTCAGTGTTTCTGATTGTGAAAGTAATACATGTTTATTGTAGAAAGTTCAGGGGAAAAAATACGGGTTGAATTACAATGATGAAAATACATCACCCAGAGAAAGGCACCATTTAAACTTTGGAAACTAAAAGTCCAAATATTTCACTAAGAACATACATACACATTCACACTCCCTTTTTGCTGTGATTTTATTTTAAAAAAAATAGCATGTTACTCACATTAGCTAAGTTTTACTGCAGCAATAAATTAACTATGGATTCTCAGTGGCTTGATAAAACAAAGATTATTCCTCGTTCATACTTTTGTAACACAGGTTGGCAGGGGCTCTGCTCTATTCAGCTGTTTAGCAAGCCAAGCTACCGGAGACAGACCACATCGTCTGGACCATGGGGTTGTCTTGGTTCCTGCAGGAGGGAAGAGAGACTGGAGAATCAGGCTTTGGCTTTTTAATTCCTCAGTCCAGAAATGACACAAGTCACTTCTGTGCACAATTCACTGGCCAGAACTAGTCAGATGATCCCACCCAACTTCAATGAAACTGAAAAATAAGACTTTCTGTGTACGCCCAGAAGAGGAAGAAGACCACAAATTGGTAATCTGGTAATGTCTCCCACACATGGGTTCATACTATACATATTACTTTCTAATCTACTGTTTTCAGCCAACAATTTGTCATGGGCCTCTTTCTGTGCGTCACTATCATTTTTAGTGGCCACACAGTATATTACCATAAGGTTGCACCATATTTGAATGGCATAATCCCTTATTAATGGTTGAGTATTAGGCTTGTTTCATTTTTCTCTAATAAAAACAATCGTGTGAAGAACATTCTTATACATGGTCCTTGTGCAGTTGCCGAACTATTTTCCTAGTTCGCATTCCTGGTCAGAGAAGATGGACATTTAAAAATAATTTGTTACATATTAAGCAAAAGTTCTACAGAAAAGATGAATCAACTGAATCCTGAGAACAGTGGTCAAAATGCTTGTTTCCCCACATTGTTCCAAGGACTAGATATTAAAATTCTCTTTTAACACAATGAATAGAAAGTGGTATTTTATTTTAAATATTCTGTCTCTAGTGAGAGAAAATTTTTTTCATGTGTTTATTAGGCCTTTGAATAACTTATTTTGTGGACTAATCCATTATTTCCTTAACTCCTTGGAGTGATTGCCTCTTTGCTTAATAATTATTACATCAACATATCATATATATTAAGTATATCAACACTTTATAAAATAAATTACAAATATCTTCCCATAATTTTTAAATTACAAATATCTTCCCATAATTTTGTCTTGTAACTTTGGGGTTTTTAATTGTAAAGAAAATTTTAATTTTCAAGTTATCATATATTGTTTTCATTGTATCTGTCTTGGTGGTTTTCATAACAACTTGATCATCACTAAGTGTCCCACTGCAAGTTCTCCACTGCCTGAAGAATAAATTCACTTTGTACACACCTCTGTAATAACACATATCTCACTGCATTACACTCAGTTTACGCATCTGTCAATTTCTTTAGACTGCAGGCTCTCTGGGGTCATTTTTTTTTTTTTTTTTCCAGTACGCGGGCCTCTCACTGCTGTGGCCTCTCCCGTTGCGGAGCACAGGCTCCGGACGTGCAGGCTCAGCAGCCGTGGCTCAGGGGCCCAGCCGCTCCGCGGCATGTGGGATCTTCCCGGACCGGGCCACAAACCCGTGTCCCCTGCATCAGCAGGCAGACTCTCAACCACTGCACCACCAGGGAAGCACCAATGGGGTTGGCTTTTAAGGAAGCATTAGGAGGAACAGAACGTGACTGCTGTGCAGTATTGACTAAGATCCATTATCCAACCACATTTGCTCTGACATTATCATTGGCCGACAAAGAGAAATAGGAGCGTTTCTACAAAGCTGTATCCAAGGATGGGAGAAGACGTGAGCCCACTGCGGTGAGGAACATGCGTCCCTTCTGAACCGTCTGGAGTGAAGAGCTGGCCTTGTGGACGGACAGAGCAAGGAACTGGAGGGGCTGCTTGGTCCCCACACACTCCTCCTCTCTGCCCCCTGGGTTCTGCCAGCTACTGTGGCCTCAAGGGACACACAGCAGCATACTGCTAAGAGACTCCAGCTGCAGGTGTTCTTTGTGCCTCAGTCTTCTCACCTGCAAACTAGGTATAATTATTATCCTTCACTCATCCACTTCTTGTGGGGATTAAGTGAGTTAATTAAGGTAAACCCCAGGACTTCCCTGATGGTCCAGTGGTTAAGACTCGAGCTTCCACTGCAGGGGGCGCAGGTTTGATCCCTGGTTGGGGAACTAAGATCCCACATGTCGCATGGCCCCAAAAATAAATTTATTAAAAAAAAATAAACGTGAACCTCTGGGAGCAGTCCCTGGCTTGTAATGCGAGCTATGGAAGTGTTAGCTATTATTGTTGTTGTTACATCTGGAAGAAGGAAAAAATTGTCAAATCTATCAGAATCAGGGTACAGATCCTCCATGCAGTTCTTTAGGTGTGTGATGAAGGGTACATGGATTCTCTTTGGTGATAGAAGTTTACCAGGGGATAGAGAAAATTTTCTGCTCCGGAATTCTTTGGACAGCCCTGTATCTGTGCGGAAGTACCAGTGATAACTTCTAGTTATGAAAGGGGTGACTTGGGGGTGGGTGTCAACGAACTGAAGTCCCAGAACGCCGTGGCTGACTGTCTTCTGTGTTTGCTGGGGTTTTTACCTGTAGGGCTTTTGGGGGCATTTGAGCCTTTATGAGTTTGGGCAGAGCTGAGTTGTTCTGTGATAATAAAAGCTTGAGGAATCTGAGGTTCTATGGACAAGAGGGAAGATGTGTCAGAAAGTTGCTGTTGCCTGGGAGGATGAGAGGAGAGCAAAACAGCAACCATGAAACATACAGAGAGTGGCGAGGAGACCTAGGAAGGTTTTTGACAGAACTCTTATATATTTAATGTGGTTTGTGGTAGAACTTGAGACATAAATCCCTTCCTCTGTCCCTTCCATGCATTCTTTAATAGAACTGCAAAATTCACATAGGGAAAATGTTTGTCTTTATTAGTGGTCAAACAGATGCAGGTAAAGACATTGATAAGCAATATGATACCATTTAAAAAGTAAAAAAAAAAAAAGAAAAAGAGTGATGTGGTTGGGATAAAATAATTACACCAGCACTGCTCATTCCAGGGTCATTTGGGACCACCTTTGGGGTAATCAATTAGCAATCTATATCAAGATCATAGAAATATGTATATCCTTGATTGAACTCTAATCCTATTTCTGGGAATTTATCCCATGGAAATAATTTAGAAGAAAAAAATTCTGAGCTCTGGATGCTGCTGTATATCGATTGCAGAATGAACTCTAATGGGAAAAAAAGGTGACAGATCTTAGACAAATTGTTAAGTGAAGAATTTCGTAACCATGAAAATGGTAATTTTGAAAGCAAGATGGAAAATGCTTATGATACGATACTAACTATGAAAAAGCAGGGCACGAAATTATATTTATACCTTATTAAGCATGCAAGCTGTGTTTGCACATAGATAAGGATTAGATGGGAATACAGAAAAACCAAGCTAGCTGATGTGTTGACGGGTAAAACTGTGTGTCTGGGTGCTTGAATTTTTCAAATCCCTTATTCTTGTTAAAGGGTTGTAGAACTCCTATCTCCCCTCCTCAGCCAGGGGACAGGGCAGGGTAAGGGGCTCAGCCAGGAGCCAGGGCCAGGAGTGAGATTGGCAAAAATTCCTGGGGTGGAATAAGAGGCACCTGGTGTCTGCAGCTGGGTCAGGGTTGTTGCAAGAGGAGGGCAAGTTTGCAGCATCGAGTTGAGGAATCCAGACGAGATGCAACACAACTGATAAGATTCTCAGCAGCAAAGAGATCGCTGGGGCCTTTTAGAGAGGACCCATTTATTGGGAGAGAACCAAGCAGGACACAGAGGCAGAGAGGACTCCGTGGTGGTCAGGTCTGGGTTGCCCGCAGGTGGCTTTGAGGGAGGGAAGTGATCCGCTTGGTAGCGTTATGAAACTGGAGGACAGCTTCCCCTGATCGTCCTCTGGATTGTCTCCTTCCCGGCTGAATGGATACTAGAGTTGCCCCTGGCATGGCCAAGAGCCAGGACGTATATACTCAGATTCCTGGTTCCAGGTTGCTAGACAACATAGAGGTTAAAATAGATGGTGAAGTCTCCATGTAAAGGGCAGAGAGGCTGATGGAAAACAAAGTGGACTTGCTGGGAGAGACCCCGGATTCCCAGGTTACTAGACTAAGGACGTCTAAGACAAAGCAAGAGTGTTTGGATAAAGAGGCAAAAGGATACTCCAGAAGCAATGGGATGCAGGCACAGATATCTCTTCTGCTTCCTGTTCAAATGTTCAGAGGAGGGCAGTTGCTTTACTGCCCAAAGAGCTTGACTCTTTCATCTCTCCTTTCATCTCATGGAAAGACAGTGCTTACCCTTTAGACCGGTGGTTCTTAAACAGGGGTGGTTTTACCCCCAGGAGACATTCGAAATGTCTGGAGACATTTTGGGTTGTCACAATTGGAAGGGGGCGCTACTGGCATCTTGGCCAAGGAAGTTGCTAAATATCCTACAATGCACAGGACCTGCACTGGCTTGCCTCAGCAGCCAAGGGATCAGTAGTGCCCAGGCTGAGAAACCTTGCTTTAGACCCATCCCGTTTACTGGGATGCTCTACACCATGGCCAAGGATAAATAAGGGTGATGATGATGATGATGGTGTCCCATACTTACAATGCACATGTACTTGTGCACACCTCAATTCGCCAAATCCTTCTAACCCAGTAAGGTGTGCAGGGGTTATTATTCCTATTTTGGAGGTAAGAAAATCTAGGCTGAGAGAGGGCAGTGATTTAGCCAAGGTCACACAATGAGCATAAGGCAGAGCTGGTTTAGAGGCATTGGTGTCTCACCCCTCTCCCCACTGTACTGGGTGAACTCTGTGAAGAGAAAAGGAGGAAAAGGCTAAATGATGTTCCCAAACCCTGAATTTGTGTCTTGGGCTTACACATTAGCGGTGGGGCTAGGATTCCACATTCCCAGACTAATATCAACAAACGCACCTACAAGAGACACAGAAACTTACAGAGACTGACGGTGCCAGGGCGATTGTGGAGTGGAAGCTTTGGCTGCTCATCTAATTCCGTGTGTCTCAGACCAATTAGAAAACCATATGCAAAGAGCAACATCCATTCACTTCTTTTTTTCTTAGTGGTAGATGTTCCACAGAAATTATTGATAGCTGATAGTTTTATAGACTTTTTCCCCCAGGGATAAGGATGAGTTAAGTATGAACTTGTTTGGTATTTTCTTTATTTGCCAAAAAAAAAAAGACTTGATTGTATCCCAGGCATGTAGCATGGCATCGATGTCCATTGCTTTTCATGAAGCCTCACATCCCCAATCATGTTTTTCCTGGAAAACGGCAAGGATGATGCCACAAATCCTTCCCACCCGCTTCCTTGAAGAGTGTCACTGACAAAGGTTGGAAACTCAACTGATGAATAACTGGCTGGAATATAAAGTTGGCATTGTAAAATTGGCAGTGATAAAAATCATCAAGAATGACATCCAAATAGCTGGCCCGAATGGCCAAGTTAAACCATCCAGCATCTTAGAGGGATGCTATAGTGTGGAGGGATGTGAGTGAGAAATGGGTGGTGGAAACCAGGGAGGGTTTGGCTCAGCGATCCTGTTGAGGGGTGAATTGTGGTACCCTGGGAATGTAACACCCCTCTGAACATTTTGTCATTGTATGTTTTTTTTTTTAAATTGAGATAAGATTGACATATTATGTAAGTTTAAGGTGTACGTATTGATATGATACATTTCTATGTTGCAATTAGTGTTAGCTCCGCATTCTTGTTCACACTTGTTATCTCTTCTTCATGACAGTCATTCTAACAGGTGTGAGGTGATGTCTCATTGTGGCTTTGATTTGTGTTTCCCTGATGATTAGTGATGTGTAACATCTTTTCATGTGTCTGTTGGCCATTTGTATGTCTTCTTTGGAGGAATGTCTATTCAGTGTCTCTGTCCATTTGTTAGTTGGATTGTTTGTGTTTTTGTTATAGAGTTGTATGAATTCTTTATATGTTTTAGATATTAACTCCTTAAGTACAAGGAGCAAAGGCAAAAATAAACAAGTGGGGCTACACCAAACTAAAATATTCTTTCACGTCAAAAGAAACGATCAACAAAATGAAGAGGCCACATACAGAATGGGAGAAAATATTTGCAAACTGTATATCTGTGTTCCAGTGTCCTGAATCAGGGTTTGGTCATGCTACGAGTAACAGCTATTTTAATAAGACCATTGTCACCCCGAATTAAATGCTGCTTTTTATTACCACTAGTAGGTACTAGACTTCCGTAGGATACAGGGGTGGGGTCTGGGATGGGATGAAGCTCTGGATGCCAGGAATACCTTGAAGAAGAGACAAAAAGGCTGCTGGGAACGCACCTTGAAGTTTCTCCCCTCTGCTTGGCTGTGTTCTGTCACAATCACTCAGCCCATCCAGCGAGAAGCTCCTGCTCCTTACATCTCAGAATGGAGCCACCCCAGAGGGACTGATTCTCCTTACCCAGGTCCAAGGAGAAAAATCCAATGGGTAGACCTTAGTTAGCTGCATGAGTCATGTGTCCACACTGATGGTGGTCAGCTGTGGCCATGGAGCTGGGTGCTATGATAACCTGCCCCCTCCCTCCAGAAAAACAATAACCAAACCCACAGCACTTACTCTGTGGCAGTTAATGTTCCAAACACTTGCTCATATTAATTCCTTTAGTCCTCCTCACAGCACTGGGAGATAATCCATGAGGTAGGTACACTGAAGATCATCCCTATTCTAGGGATGAGAAAACTAAGGCACAGAGAGGTTAAGTGACTTTTCAAAGGTCACACAGCTAGTAAATTGCAGAGTTGGGGTTAGAGTCTAGGCAATTCTGATCCGTGCTTTTAACCGTTACTCCATACCATGCCTGTTGGAGGGTAGAAGGAGAGAGGCTGCCCCAAAAAAGGTAGAGATGTTGTTCGGAGGAGAGAGGAGGGGTTGGAGGGCAGTCCGGGACTTATCATCTCGCCGATTCATCATTTGTAAAATAGGGGTGGCATCTGCTTCCTGTGGCTGCAGCACAGATGAAATGAGAAAATGCTCAAGAAGGGCAGAGTCCCTGGCAGCCAAGGCATCATCGGTGTTTGTTCTCATTTTATTCTCTCTTGGTGTTTGAATAGTCCCTTCGAAAACTGCAGACATCTGTGCTAAAGAGGAACGAGAAAGAGGGCTGTGTCCAGGCTCCAATAGGGGAAGCCACATTTGAAGGTGGCGGCAGGAGTAGGGATAGAGCCCTACAAGGTGGGGACGGATGCAGGAACAGCATTCGGGCTTTGTGGCAAGGCTTCCCAGGTCACTTTCAAGTGCTCCAAGCTTGGGGCCCCTGTGTTTCATCTTATGAGGAAGCTGAGACCCCTCAGAGGGTCATCATGGGGCTTTTCCTGGCATCACAGCTTAGCACTGTGCCTGCCCTGGACTGAAGCAGCTCCCAGAGGCAGATTGAATATATTTTGTTTAAAGGGGAAGAAGTGAAGCATGTGGGTGGGGGCTCATCCCAGCCTCGGAGGAGGGGGAGGAGGGGGAGGAGGAGGGGGAGGAGGGGGAGGAGGAGGGGGAGGAGGGGGAGGAGGGGGAGGAGGAAGGGGAGGAGGGGAGGAGGGGAGGGGGAGGAGAAGGAGGAGGAGGGGAGGAGGGGGAGGGGAGGGGAGGAGAAGGAGGGGGAAGGGGAGGGGAGGGGGAGGGGGAGGGGAAGGAGGGGGAGGGGGAGGGGAAGGGAGGGGGAGGGGGAGGAGAAGGAGGGGGAGGTTTGAAGCACCCTGGAGCCCACAAGACATCCTCAAGAGGCTTCCTGTGGCTTTCCTGAGAAGCGACCCAGGGGAAGCTTCTGCTTTTCCAGTCACAAAGGCGTGGGAAGTGCTCCAGCCTGCGTCTTTCTGTTTGCCCAGCCTACTCTTCTGTGACTCCTGAAAAAGGACCACGGCTGAAAGGCAAAGAGGGTGGATGCACTGGGCAGGGCATCTGAAGCCGAGTTAGGTCTCTGCTTCCTCCTCCCAGTTCCTTGTTTTTCTGACCTGTAGGTCCGCCCTCTCTGCTGCTCATCCTCCACACATTTGTAGCTAAGAGTAAGATCTTTAAGGAAAGTTGTCCCACTCTGATTGTTTACCTCCTCTTAGCAAGGCAAGGATGGAGCTGACTTATGGGCCACTTCGTCCCAGACTCACACATTCATCCTTGTCCAAATACACCCAGCCCTGAGCCAGCACCATGTTCATTGCTGTACCGACTTCACCCCACACAGGAGGCTCTAGACGCCTCATACCAGAGGCATGAAAGGTATTTTTGATTCTAGTTATGGAAAGGAAGTGGGGAGAAGAGTTTAATATTTCTACTAGAATTCTCTGTAAGATCAAATTTCTGCTTTTTTTTTTTAATGGAGAAAGTTGGGCTGATTCAACCTAAACAAATCATAAAATCGTTAATTGCTGTTGAAAAGGAGGAACTGCGATTTGCTTTGATGTGGAGTTAATAGAAGGTATTCCAGTTTACAGTTCCTGTCCATAGAGCAAACAGCACCACGGGCCTTAGCCTCTTCTGACATTTGCAAGTTTTAATCATTGTTCTTTCCAGGCAGGAAGACTCAGAATCAGATATTCATTCCCTCGGGCTACTTCAGGTAGGAATTAAAGAGGTATTAGGGGAACTTGCTCTTTTTTATCTTTAAATGTGTCATGAGTGATTGAAGAAAAATATTTCCTTTGTTCCCATATTCTGAACAGCCATTTGGAGGGTGATGACTTCTGGGGAGGAAACTGGGAAGATGTTGGTAGATCATCTAACCCTTGATTACATTAAACCCTGCCACCCTTCTCTCTTTATAAGCTTAAGTACACTGGCTTCCACCAACACGGTCAGGTAAGCAATGGTGTGATTCTACCTACTAAAAAACAAGGCTTTGCTTTCGTGATAGACTTTCATTGATTTAACTGTGTGGACTATAAACATTGATTAAGGAGCTACTGTGTCCCAGGAGCTGCGTCTAGCACAGAGCAAGTGGAGATGAATCAGATTCAGTCCCAACCCTCGAAGAATTTACAGTCTTGGGGACGAAAAGGTAGCCCATTAATTACAATGTGGCACGGGACTTCCCTGGTGGCACAGTGGTTAAGAATCTGCCTGCCAATGCAGGGGACATGGGTTCGATCCCTGGTCGGGGAAGATCCCACATGCCGCGGAGCAACTAAGCCTGTGTGCCACAACTACTGAACCTGCGCTCTAGAGCCCATGAGCCACACTACTGAAGTCCACGTGGCTAGACCCTGTGCTCTGCAACAAGAGAAGCCACCGCAATGAGAAGCCCGCGCACTGCAATGAAAAGTAGCCCCCACTCGCCGCAACTAGAGGAAGCCCGCGCACAGCAACGAAGACCCAATGCAGCCAAAAAAAGTTTAAAAATAAATAATAAAAATAAATTAATAAAAAAATTACAATGCATCTTTACAGATGCTTCATCATCGGTTCAAGGGGAACACTAATTCTAATTTGAAGATCAGAGAAGCTATATCATGAAGGACAAGATTTAAGATCAAGTTCATGGAGGAGGGGCTCATGAGTGGCAGAGAGAGTATAAGGCAAGAGGTCTGAGGAAGTGTGTCATTTGGGGGAGCAGAGAATGGTTGCGTGTGGCGGGGGTAAGGTGAGGGATGCGGAGAAGCAGCTGATGAGTTTACAGAATTAGAAAGGGGGCGGACGGGCTTCCCTGGTGGCGCAGTGGTTGAGAGTCCGCCTGCCGATGCAGGGGACACGGGTTCGTGCCCCGATCCAGGAAGATCCCACGTGCCGCGGAGCGGCTGGGCCCGTGAGCCATGGCTGCTGAGCCTGCGTGTCCGGAGCCCGTGCTCCGCAACGGGAGAGGCCACAACAGTGAGAGGCCCGCATACCGCAAAAAAAAAAAAAAAAAAGAAAAAAGAAAGGGATGGAGGACCTGGATCCTGAAGGTCTCACATGTCAGGTCAAGGAGTGAGGTTTTACTTTATAAGAGCAGAGACCCATCAAAACAGGGCTGTGCATGATCATGTGTCCTCCATGTGATGCCCTTTGCTCTGTTGGCCTCCTTTTCCTATTCTCTTTAAGCCTTGGTGGTCCCCAAGGTTTGTCTGTGGCCCCTTCCTTCTCAATCTGTTCCTAAGAAACAGTGACAACTTCTAAAAGTACCACTCACCCTAATGTACCTGTCCAAGTTCCAGACCTGAAGAGTTCCAGTCTCCTCCTGGACCCCTCCATCCCAGCATGTCTGGACCAGAACTCACAGGGTCTCTTTTTGGGCTTCCTGTCCCAGTAAATGTCACCACCATACACCCTCTGGGTTTCACTTTTGACTCTTCCCTCCCTCTCAATGCCCAAATCTAATTTGTCTAAATTGCCAATCAAGTTATCACTTATGTATTGTTTACATCCACAGCATGACAACCCATCTCCACTGCTTCCATTAAGATCCCTGCCACCACTCACCTGGACCACACAACAGCCTCTGACTGGACTTGCTGCCTTCCTTACCTCTTCTTTCCAAAACACCCTTTATTGCCACTAAAATGGCAATCTGACAACATTACTTCCCAGCTTCAAATTCATCAGGGTCTCTGCATTGCCTGCTCCAGAGCACGAACACAAAATCCTACAGAAATCACCTGATTTGACCCTCACTCTCTCCAACAAGTTTCTCCTTTCAGTCCTCGCTGCCCTTCCTCCTGGTCCAGTGGGGCTCAACCCTGGCTGTGTATTAGCATCACCTGGGGATGCTGCTTGAGCGTCCCTGACCAGAGATTCTGCGATGGGGCCCCGGACCCTGGTGTTTTGTTTTGTTTGTTTGTTTAAGTTCCCAGATGCCGCTGATGCATAGCCAGGGGTGAGCACGGCTGAACCAGCCCGACTTATAAGGAGTGTTAAATCTCCCAGTTCCCAGGATATGGGGTAGAAGGAATCAAGGTAAGCAGCCATGCCCCTTCATCCCCTACACCCTGTCATGGTGGTTTTAAGAGTTTGCCACCCAGCCGAGTAGCAGATATTCCTGGAAACCTCACCGGGGGCATAACAAAATGAGACTCTTGATGAAGCTCCTCTTTTTTACGTGTTAGAGAGGGGATGGGGCGGCGGCTTCGGCTGCCCAAGTGGAGCAGAGAGTTGCGTGCTCTTTAGGAATAAGTGGGTGGGGTTGGGGGGGGTAGAGGATGACTCCAGCAAGAGTGATACCTTCCCTTGCCATGACTCCAATTCCTATCTACCCAACTGTGCTAGTTTGCTAGGGCTGCGTAACAAAATAGCGCAACCTGGGTGGCTTCAACTAGAAGCCTGGGATCCAGGTGTTGGCAGGGTTGGCTCCTTCTGAGGGCCGTGAGGGAGAATCCGCCTTTCTCCCAGCTTCCGGAGGCTTGCTGGCAATCTTTGGCAAACTTTTCTAGCAGTTTTGCTGGTGTTCCTTAGCTAGTAGACCTATCACCCTGAGTTCTGCTTTCATCTTCACATGGTATTCTCCCTGCGTGTGTGTGTGTGTCCAAATTTCCTCTTTTTGTAAGGATACCAGTCATATTGGATGAGAAGCCCAACCAACTCCCGTGTGAACTTATCTTGACTGATTGAATCTATAATGACCTATATCCAAAGAAGGTCACATTCTGAGGTACGGTGGGGGGGCGGGGTTAGGGCTTCGTCATATGGATGAGGGGCACGATTCAGCCTATCTCCCTGATGGAGAGACGGGCAGGTCAGAGACGGGCCTGAATGATGCCTACAAAGGGGCTGCTACACCTTTAACATTGGGTGTGGGTTCTCTCTCTTTTCCTATCTGTCCAAAGCAATTCAAAACCAAGAGGAGAAATGAGAAAGAGATCATCCGTAGCTAGATCTCAAACCCCCCAAGCCCATCAATTCTGAAATCAAGTTAATTTCCTATTAACCCCCTAAATCCTGTTTACATCTTAGATTCTAATCGCCACTTTTAAACCTCGCTCCTATTCAAATTTTTCCAGGCCCAGTTATTGGGCAGATGTATATTCTCATCAGATAATGAGAACCTAAACTAAAAAGCCTTTTATGGAGGTGATACTTCATTATTTAAATCTGATGTGCAAGAATAGCTGGAAGAAAGTTGGGGGAACTGGCAATGCAGTGAAGGGTTAAAAATAGCAAATAACACTTGGAAGAGTATCACAGAAAGGGAATCGCCCAGAGACACTAAGAGCAAATACAGTCAGTTCCCTACATACGAACCTTCAAGTTGCGAAATTTCAAAGATGTGAATGTGTGTTCACGTGTCCAATCACATACGTGTCTGGCGTACACTGTCACGTGCGTGCATCCTTTGCAAGTGGCGGTGCTTTTGTGTACTTTACTGTACAGTACTGCATAGAGTATAGTAGTACAGGACCTTTATTTCAAGCCCAGGATGTCCGGAAGCAAGCGTAAAAGCAGCCGATTGTGTTAGTTGAGTACCTAGGCTAACTTTGTTGGACTTAGGAACAAACTGGACTTACGAATGTGCTCTCAGAACGGAACTCATTGGTATGTAGGGTTCTTACTGTATACAGGCTTCTCTCTCCACGCCTGGACAGCCTGTCTTTCTTTTCTCTCATTTTGGAGGTGCAGGAAGAGCGTTTATCTACACAGTCCTAACGCGGGGTTTCTCAGCTTGGGCAGTGTGGACATTTTGGGCTGAATCATTTCTGTCGTGGAGTACTGTCCTGTGTACTGTAGAATGTTTAGCAGCAGCCCTGACCTCTACCCACTAGATGCCAGTAGTGTCTGTAGACAACACCGAATGTCTTCTGGAGGGCAAAACCATCCCCAGTTGAGAACCACTGTCTTAAAGTACGCAAACGCCCATGGAATTATGCTCTGCAGAAGCTTGGAATTATCTCATTCATGACTTCAAACAGCTGAGTGGTTTGTTGTTGTTCCCAATTTCTAGATGGGGAAAGAGGGTGAGTCGTTTCAGTGACTTGTTTCAGGTCACACTGCCGATCTGTCATACCCAGGGCTCTTTAGATTACACTGCAATCAATGCAAGCTTCTTTTTTTAAGATTTTTATTAGAGTATAGTTGCTTTACACTGCTGTGTTCATTTCTACTATAAAGCAAAGTGAATCAGCTCTACGTATACATATATCCCTTCTGTTTTTGGATTTCCCTCCCATTTAGGTCACCATAGAGCATTGAGTAGAGTTCCCTGTGCTATACAGTAGGTTCTCACTAGTTATCTATTTTATACATAGTAGTTTACGTATGTCATTCCCAGTCTCCGAATTCATCCCTATTCTACATGGATTAACAGTTCTCTCCTACAGGAAAGGGTGTAGTCCCCAAGTCACCACCAGGGGACGTCTCTGAGGGTTCCCCCTGCTATTTATTCCAGGGCTTGATAGGACAGGGAGCCCACTTGGGCTTTTCATCTAGAGCTGCTGGCACACAGTTCTTATAAGAAAAGCTGGCAAGTGCATACGCTTACAAAGGAGACATGCAGACCCTTCCTGGCGAGTGTTTATTTCAGGTCAAGTTCTCTTCGCAGGGGCTTGCACGGCTCCTGAGGATTGGATCCCTGTGTTTAAATGGCATAACGTGCAATGTGTGAATGAGGCGCCCTTCCCCCCATCTCTTCCATGGTCACAAGGGCTAATCTTATTTGGCCTCTGCCAATCATGGGCGGCTTAGGCAATCTCATTACGCCAAGCCAGTGTCTCCTACTTGCTTCATTTTCCTGCTCCCCCTTCTCCATCAAGGAATGGTTTTAATGGCCCAACAAAGGGCTCAGCCCAGTGCACCATGAATTTGAGATAATGTCCCGTGTTGGCTTAACAGAACTCTCCTGCCAGCAGAGCTGATGCCATCTGCCCATTTATTGACAGCCTTGTCAGCAAAAATCTGGAGTCTGAGGGTTGGCAGGCAGCCAGCTTGCTTTCCACTGTCTCTCCAGTGTCTCAGTAACAGATGTGGTGCCTCATGCTGGAGCTGCTGTTGGCAAATCGCTGCGTGCTCGTGTTGTTTATCAGGGGTGGAGGGAGGGCAGGATACATGTCTTCCAGGAAAGAATTTGTATTCCTTTCCAGGTTCTCTTTTTGCAGATTAAAAAAAAAAAAAAAAAAAAAAAAAAGCACTTGAAACTGACTTTTCAAAATGTGAAATAATCAGTTTATTGTGCAAAACCGAAAAAAAAAATCATTCCAAACCATGCAAGCATTTGTTCAATGCTTTTGGCCCGGTCACAAGTTACGCAGGTTCTGTGGACTTGAGTATTGGCTACAATTCATTCCCCGTACGGTCCCCCTGTCCTTGGAAGATGCTTTTTAAAATTGTATTGTCATACAAAATCAACAGAGTTGGGAGGATTTTTTCACACATAATACCTCACTCCTCGTGTGTTCTTAGCCCCAATCAGTGGAAATCGATCAGAGTGTTTGCTGAATGGATCCAGACTAATGTGTGAGGTATGGAAGAGGTCATTTGTATGTCCTTGATAGAAGAAAATTTTCTGGCCGTACCTTTCCTTTTAAAGTAGAAAGGACTACTTTGAAAGAAACAAACTGCAGCTTCGCTATGGAGCTTTCTACACGCGTCCCGATCAGCCATTCCAAGACAGACATCGCATACCGATTGGGAGCATCTTATAAAAGCAGTTTTGTCGAAGAATTTTTTTCTTCCTCTTAAGTGTAAGGTTCTCAGCCACTGGTTCGTGCAGGTTCTGTGTTTGTTCATTCAGCCATAATAAAGGGAGTCTTGGATTAGGAGAGAAAACTAGTGCAGAGGGATTTACGCCACACTTGCACCGAGAAAAGGGAATCATTCACCTGGCAGGTGGGGGGAAGACAGGTGGCCCTGGTGGGTCACCTGCAGCTCCCTGAGCCAGGGAGGAGCACATTGAGGGTGTTTCTCTGTTGATTACCCTGTGCTGCTGTGCACATCAAAAAGGCAAAACTCCTGAATGGGAATCAAAGAATCCACCAATGAAGAGAGCCAGAAGAGGACCTCTCACCCACCACAGGGGACTGAGCCTGTCCCAGGCCGTTCAAGAAACGTTAGGATTGACATATATACACTAATATGTATGAAATAGATAACTAATAAGAACCTGCTGTATAAAAAAATAAATAAAATAAAATTCAAAACAAAATACTATAAATTGGCCCCTAGGAGGCACGAGAAGCCTCACACCACTCCTGGATGTCCAGAGGCAAGCAACAAAACCCTGCAGGCTGCGTCCTTGTCTGGTGCCCCCTCTGTTGCCCTAAGACAAGTGCCACTGTCTTCTAAAGGGCCCGTCTCAAGCATAAATAAGGCAATAGAAGCCTGATGCAAAGGAGTGCAAAGTATATATGATTGTAAGCCCCAAATGAACTGGAGAATGCATCATTAAATTTATGGTTCAAGGGGGCTTCCCTGGTGGCGCAGTGGTTGAGAGTCCACCTGCCGACTCAGGGGACGCGGGTTCGTGCCCCGGTCCGGGAAGATCCCGCATGCCGCGGAGCGGCTGGGCCCGTGAGCCATGGCCGCTGGGCCTGCGCGTCCGGAGCCTGTGCTTTGCAACACGAGAGGCCACAACAGTGAGAGGCCCACGTACCGCGAAAAAAAAAAAAACGGTTCTAGCGCTCAAGTGGTAGGACTACTAATTACCACTTTGGGCATTTGTATTGTGCTTTACAGTTTAAACGTTGCTTTCATATGCATTTTCTTACTCAATGGAAGGCTTTCTTCCATGCTGATGTCCAGGCTAGACTGTCCATCCTGGCACTGACTTCAAGTTAGGACAACGGCTTGGTTCTGTGCCCTCCTACATTGAGACCTAAGATCATGCTAGCTGCCGAATGTGAGTGAGGCCAACGGGACACGCAAAAGTGTGGCCAGTGCCTGTGATCCGGGGGAGGCGAGGTCCTGAGAGGTGACCTGCAGAGTCAGAGATGGCTCACATCACAGCTGCAGGCACCCCTTTACTTGACAGATGAGGACTTGGGTTCTGGGCCAAAATGGCGACAGGACAACTTTGCCCTTGTATAAACCCGGACCAGGGCCTCTAGGACATGCCTGAGGGCGAGGCCTCAGGGAATGAACACAAGGCCATCATTGGCCCTAATTGCACCAGCAGCACTGAGGGGGCTCTTTCTGCAGAGCAGGGATGGGCGTCTTTGCAAGAAGGCACATCCCCCCAGTCACACCCTTTTAATCTGCCTCCCGAATAGCCATTGCTCCCAATTCAGTGGTGAAATGTTAAGAGGACATACTTGCTGCTGACTGAGTGAGCAGACGCTGGCTGGGTGAGGAACCGGGACGAGGGGGCCTCCTCTCTCCAGCCCTTGTGAAATTTGAAAAAGGGCTTTCAGGACAGCAGGCAATGCAGCATCCAGGCCTGTGTGTCCCCTTACCTTTCCCTCCTGGGAAGCTGAGCAGTGTGGTGTCTGCTGCCGCCACCAACTGGCGCCTCTGCTTTCGCCTCTGCCCTCATTTCCGCGGTGCCCGGCAGCTGGTGGGATGCCCACCTCTCTCTCTCTGCACTGGTGCAGGCTGTGAGGACCCAGACAAAGGCCATTTGGAGCCAAGAACAAGGGTTGCGTTTCTATCAATGCACCCTTGATGCCAGACAGCTCCCCTCCTGGGCGCTTTGCCCTGCAGTGCTGGAGCAGGATGCTGAGAGGCTGCCTGGGCTCGGGGATGCTCAGCTCTGAAAAGCATAGCTCCTGCCTGGTGCCGGAGATGCTGCCTGCGCCGAGCCAGGGGAGCCTTCCTCTCTGCTCTGCCTTCCCTCTCCGCTTGGCCAGGCCGACGGGGACCTTGCGTTTCTAGCTGACGCACAGCTCCGGTAGCTGTTGCTAAGAGCTGTCTGGCTGGAAAGGAATGGCAATCAGGTGTGGGGGGCGCAGCCTGCCCCCCCTGGCCCCTGGCTGCTGGCAAGCTGAGAGCCCCAGGCGGCAGTCACCAGCAGTTTGTTCTTTGTTCAGCCCTCCAGCCAAGCTCAGAGGCAGCCGCTCATTTTTCTGTGCCTTAATATCTGCTCTGAGAAGCAGGAATTGCCTGGCCGGCGGCCAATGCCCCATCTTCTCCTCCCCTCCCTCTCCTGCTCCCCCTGCCAGAGCAGGAAGGGGCTGAGACCACGACACCCCAGCGTGGCTGGAAGAAAGGCTGACAGCCCTGCCCGTATACTGGGGACCCTCGCTTCTTTCTCCAGGCTGAGCTGCCAACTTGTTCCCTGCAGGGACATGGCCCTAAGCACATGCCAAACCGACAGTCTCCCCGGACCTGACATTTAAAGCTAATGAGTGAAACAGTCCAGGTGCAAGACAGTTTGGAGCCATGGGGTCTGCCATGACTGTCCCATTTGAAAAGGGCACTGCTGCTCAGGCCCCATGGGCCTGATGTTGTCATGTCCCCCAAGTTTTTCAAGAAAAGCCAGATATTCTAATTTTTGTATAAAATCTGTTGAATTTTTACATATTGGCAACCAATCCCAAGTTTTCTTAAGATTTAAGCAAACCACCTCTGTGGGATGTTGGTGTGTGCTTTCTGCCCTCAGCTTGTGAGGATAAAGCTATAAACTCTGTTTGGGGCCGGCTGTGCTCATCGTAGCTGAGCGTAGGAACTCTGCTCAGTGGACTCCTTCTCAAGGTTTCTGAGCTCTTTTGGGGGTTGCACGTGGCTTTGTGTTCTTGGGGGATAGCTGAGATCTTTCTGGCAATAGCCAGAAAGAAACTAAGTTGTCAGTAAAGAGGCTTTTCTAGGTCCCGCCTTGCCCGGGTTCAATGTTTGATCTAAGTGTATTAGTTTTTTTTTTTCTATACTCTGTAATGAATTACCATAAGTTTGGCTAAAAATAACACAAATTTATTATTGCACAGTCTGTGGGTCTATGGCATGGGTTAGTTGGGTCTTCTGCTCAAGGTCTCAACAGATCTTGGCCAGGACTGCAATCTCATCTTCTGAGCCCATTTGGATTATTGGCAGAATTCATTTTCTTTCCGTGGTAGGTCTGAGGGCTACAGCTCCTTGAGAGCAAGCCCATTGTCCTCTGCCACATGGTCCTGTCTGCAACATGGTAGTGTCCTTTATCAAGGTCAATCAGAGAATCTCTCTTGCTGAGAATCTCCCATTTCTTTTATGGACTCACCTGAATAAGTCAGGCTCATCCGGGATAATCTCCCTTTCGATTAACTTAAAGTCAACTGACTAAGGACCTTAATTACAGTAAGTCCCCTACATATGAACTTTCAATCCGTGAACTTTCAAACATGCGAACATGTGTTCTCACGTCCAATCGTGTAAGTCAGTTCACGTGTCTGGTGTACATCGTCACGTGCGTGCAGCCTCTACAAGTGGTTGTGCTTTTGTGTACTTTACTGTACAGCGCTGTAGAGAGCAGAGTAGTACAGCTGTACCACCTCCCACCTCCTCTCCCTCCTCCAGTCAATAACTCTCCTTGCCTGTTCACTCGATGCCAGCCCCTGGATGCCAGCTGTTGTACTGTGCTACTGTACTTTTCAAGGTACCGTGCTGTAAGAGTCAAAATGTTTTCTTTATTTTTTGTGTTTGTTTCTTATGTATTATTTGTGTGAAAAGTATCATAAAGCTATGACCGTACAGTACAATATAGCCTGTTGTGTTAGTTGGGGACCTAGGCTAACTTTGTTGGACTTACGAACAAATTGGACTACAAACACACTCTAAAGATGGAACTCATTCATATACAGGGGACTTACTGTACATCTGAAAAATTCTGTCACCCTTTCCCATACAACATAACCTGACCACAAAAGTGAAAAGCGTCATATTCACAGCTCCACCCACACTCAAGGGGAGAGGATTATATTGTGTATCTACATCGGGGGGTGGGAATCTTAGAGAACATGTCAGAATTCTGCCTACCATACTAAGAAAGACTCCTTTTCTCTCTGATTTTTAATTATCTATTAAATTAAGGCTATGCTAGATGATTTCTTACATCAGCTTTTTACATCTAAAGTGCTACAGCTTGATCTCAAAGGGTACATTGGATTATAATAACTGTTATATTTTCCATTGAAAGAGGCACAGAAATAAAATGGGGTTCCCAAGTTAATTCTGAAATAAAGTTGATGTCTCACTCAATAATTTATGTTTTGTTCAGATAAAATGTAAGGGACATAAAAGGTCACAAATACCTAGGCATTAGAGCATTCTCCTTGGTTGCACTGATCTAGATTATTAAGATTTGGTTTTTGATGAACGGAGATTCAGCTAGATCATAAACTTGATTGCTTCTGGGTCAGTGTTGGTTTATTGGCAGTGAAAGCTACTCAGGAGAATGTTAGGTTATTTTTCCAAAAGTTGAGGTTCTTTCCTTGTGCATCTCACACTCCAGGAAGAAGGCACCAGGAGAATCACGTGTTCTGGCTGTGCTTTTTGTTGTCAGTTTTCTCCCCTGCCCCTCCCCTCTCTCTGGTCACTCAAAGGGAGATACATTCTTCCACTCTGGGTTAAGGTTTCTTTCTTGAATGTTTTCAAGATCTTCAGATCACAGGAACATCAGGTCAGGAGGGTGAAGGTGGTGCCATCTGCCTCTAGAGAAGAGAGAACACACAAATGTCAACATCCTCAGAAAAATGTTCTCCTAGGACCATGGGCTCACATGCACCAAAGAGCAATCCATCTGTCAGCAACCAAATTTCTCTACCCAAAACACGGAAGCTCACTTCTTAATAATTAAGCAAGTCTGGATTGCTGCTCTCTGCTGTTTAGTAACAGGAGAGGTGAAAGCCTCTTTTAAGTCTTTTGCCAATTGGTAAGCAATACTGATCTTTAAATACTCCTGCTTCTACAGAAGGGGCTAAGGATTCAGGAAAGCCCATTGCTCTATAATCTGCAGGCTGGTGTGAAAACCTTTAGTGGCAGAAAGAAAAGTTTAGGAATCTTCTAGAAGTGTTTGCTAACTGTATAAGGAAAGAAGTCTAGGGAGTCTTTAAAAATACACACTGGCTGTTCTTTCCTTCCATTGTATTTGTTATGTCTCCTCCTGAGCTTGTTGGGACTTACCTGTCATTTTTATTTAAAAAATTTATTTCATTTTGTGTTTTTAGGTATATTCTTTTATTTTTCTTCTCTTAAAGAAATGATAGCGCACTATACACAATGATTGGCGTTTTGCTTTTTCATCTAACAATACAGTCATCCCTTGGTATCTGCAGAGTACTGGTACCAGGACCCCTTGCAGATACCAAAATCTGCAGATGCTCAAGTCCCTTATATAAAATGGCATAGTATCTGCATATAACCTAAAGTCCTCCTGTATTCTCTAAAGCATCTCTAGATTACTTATAATAACTAACACAATGTAAATGCTACGTAAGTAGCTGCCTGTGCGGCAAATTCAAGTTTTGACTTTTGGAACTTTCTGGAATTATTTTTTCTCAAATATTTTTGATATGCAGTTGGTTGCATCCACAGATGCAGAACCCATGGATACAGAGTGCCGACTGTATATCTTTTTTTAAAATTAATTCTAATTGGAGTATAGTTGCTTTCTACTGTACAGCAAAGTGAATCAGCTCTATGTATAAATATATACCCTCTTTTTGTCATTTTTATAGGACAGCTCCATGACGGGTTCTTTATCTTCATCAGGAGAATGCCCCAGATTAAAACAAGCAAACGCATTTGAAAACACGAGACAAAAATCAATGACAAGTACAAAAAGTAAAACCCTCTGTTTCCTCCCAAATCTCATCACATCTTCCATCCTGAGGGACCTTAAGACCAAGCCCGATGATTGAGGTTGACAGCAAATCTTTGCCAAGAGGCTTTTGACATTGACAAAATCCAAGGTTATGTATTAGTGGGCTGAATCCACTCCAGGTACAAGTTAATTAATAGTCTCACTGCATACTCTATAATTATAAATTTTGCCTAATGTCTTGAATTTTTAAGTATTTAAAAGATATATTTCAGCAGCTTGGAGCATTATCATGTAGCAGAGATGAACTGTCTTCCAAATGATTGAGCACTGAACAACGAGTTAGCAAAATTGTGTTCTGGTTCTAGGTACACCTCTAACTTGTTGTGATGCTGCAGGCACCACCTTGATCAATTCCTGACCTCATTCCCACATCTGTAAAAGGAAAGGAGTTGGATTGGATCATTCATTGATTTTCAAACTCTACTCCTTAGTGTCTTAGGGTTGTATGGAGACGATTGAAGGACCCCAGGGATGGTGGTATCTTAGTCTATTTGGGTCATTATAACAAGATACTACAGACTGGGTGACTTATAAACAATAGAAATTTATTTCTCACAGTTCTGGAGGCTGGAAGAGTCTGAGATTAAGGTGCAGCATGGTTGCATGAGGGCCCTCTTCTGGGTCACAGACTTCTACTTGTATCCTCACATGGTGGAAGAGGCAAGGGAGCTCTCAGGGGTCTCTTAAAAGGGCACTAATCTCATTCACCAGGGCTCTACCCTCATGACCTAATCATCTCCCAAAGGCCCGACCTCCTAATACCATCACTTTTGGGGATATGTTTCAACATGTGAATTTTAGGGCGATGCAAACACTCAGGCTACAGCAAGTAGATAATATTTTAGTTTAGCCAATGCTCTTCCCACATTTCCATAAGAGGAGTTTACTTCCCCACTCTATTGATGTTGTTTATGGCCAGATGACTTGCTTTGTCCAGTGGAATTTGTGTGGAAGTGGCAATGTGACAATTCTGAGCAGAGACTTTAAATGATATCTCATGTTTCCATTTTAACCTCTTGCATCTCTGTTCTCCCATGAGAACATCAAATCCTAGATAGGAGATGGTCCTTCAGTCTGGTCCTACAATGAGAATACATATGCAGCAAAATTCTTAACCTATTCCCCAATTTGGAAGAGAGCGATGACAGCCATTGCACAGCCTTGTGAGCAAGAAAGAAATATTTGTGGTTGTAAGCCATTAAGAATTTGGGGTCATTTGTTATACAGCTCTACATCAGCAAAAGTTGACTGATACACGGCCCAAATGAGCTGCCTCTTGGTCCCCGACTCTACCTGCATTGGTAAAGCTCTACTCATTACTGTTTTATATACCAGCTTCCCCAAAAGACTTCATCTGAATAAAAGAATTCTGCTGCTAAACACGCAAAACAAAACACCAGCTGCATTTGATTACTTTTTAAAAAGTGTTCCTTAACTCGTGATTTTAATATTTTGTCATTTTTAAAATATACGTTTCTGATCATGTTTATTTTTCATTTCTCCTGCTGCAAAATAAGCAATAAAATAAAATCAAGACTTTAGCAAGTTAAAAGTTATAATTTTAAATAAAAACTATCTCTAATGTTTATGTTTTTATTTTTGTTATTAATTTCCAGACATTAAATTGGCAAAGCCATTTAGTTATCATTCCAGCTAGGAAGTTCATGACAGATTTCCTTTTAAATACCTCTCCCAGCTCTGATATTTTAAAGGTCAACAAATTGTCATTTGGTCAAGAAGGGGTTTTCTAGAGATTTGGAAAACAGAACAAGGGCTGGGAGACATCTCAGCGCTGGTCACGTGCACAGTGCACCATCAGTGAAATCTGACCCTGAAGGGGGCAAGCCCTCAGCCCTGGCCTGGCCCCAGACTCAGCAACCATGTGACATGGCTAAATCCTGGCATCCATGGCCTGTTCATCTTTCCCTCCCACACTCACAGTCAGTTCCATCAGCAGACGTTGTGCATGGGTAGACCCACATGCAGTGGACTTTTCCTACCCATTATTCTCCCCCGCAAAGTTAACCTTTCTGTGTCCTATATGATCTGGGTCCTGAAAGAGAACCTGCAATCAGATCTGGTAAATACAATGAGGCCAAGGTTTTAAAGGTGATGCCAGGTTATGATGCTAACTTTCCCAGGAGACTGGTCTCAGAACTTTCCAATGTTTTAGTCTAAAGCAATGAATAATGGTAGGTGTTCCAGACACCCTGGGAAGTCTGCTAAGGAGCTATTTTTAGATTTTTGCATCAATTTAAAGAATTTCAGTGAAGAGCACATGTCCTGGTGGATTATCTCAGCCCCAGATCCTGCCCTCTTTCTTTTCCCTTTGTGCTTGCAAGGCCATTCATTTCAGAGGACATGCTCCACAGACAGTTTGCCCCTAAAATTTTGGCCTAAAAATACTCAAGGTCTGTGACCAGTGATTTCCTCTAAAATGACATCAGTTTCCTCATCAGTGAAAGGAACAGATTGGATTAGATTTTATTTTTTTAAATCTTCCTACCCTACTTCCTTCCATACCTCACTTTATAGCCTATTCTTTTTTTAAGCATGTAAATTATTTTAATTATAAGACATCCTGAATATATAAATATGCACAAAGAATTATTTAACAGAGCCTATGTATCCACCAGTTATATTGAAAAGTTGTTAATTTATTTCTTCGTATTTGCTCCCTGTCTTTTGTATTTAAGTCGCAATCCAATTTTGAAAATGTTGAAATATAGAAATAGCCCTTTTAAGGTCAAAAGGTTATGGTAAGTTAAGAAGAAATCACATATACATTAATAAACAATCATGAAAATGAGAACATTACATACGAAAACTGATGGAAGAGTGCCGACTCTATGATCAGAAGAAAATAACCTGAAATGCTTTCATCGTTTACTGTAACACAAAGAAAATAAACTCTAGAAAAGCAAAAGAATAATGAAACAGCTATGAGGAAAGGCAATAAAGTAATTAGTAGAAATAAAATGAGAAATAAACAAATCAGGAGGACAAGCGTACTAGGAAGATATTATATAAAATGAATTAACTTCTCCAGAGTACGTATTAAAAAATATGGACATCTGCCCAGTGATGAAGCAAACCAAACTTCAGTAACAATACCTAATAAATAACCAAAAGGCTGGTGGTACAGTGGTGAGCATAGCTGCCTTCCAAAAGTAACAGCCAAAAGAAGCCAAGACAATTCGTAACATTCGTATATATTCACTGTAGCCTTATTGAATTCAAGAATGTATTAAAAGTATATTGTGACCAAGAAGGGCTTAATCCACAAGTGAAAGTTAAGGTGTTAGGAAATATATTACTAAATATATAATTATAGGTAATGTAAGAAAAATAGTTAGGAGGACAGTGTGCTAAGTGAAATAAGCCAATCAGAAGAGGAGAAGTACTGTATGGTTCCACACGTACGAGTCCTTAGAGGAGTGAAATTCATAGAGACAGAAAGTAGAAGGGTGGTTGCCAGGGGCTGGGGGACACGGAGAGTTATTTTTTTAACTGGAGATTGGTTGCATAATGATGTGAATGTACTTAACATTACCGAATTTACATTTAAAAATAGTTAAGATGGTAAATTTTATGTTATGTGCATTTTACTACAATTAAAAAAGCGGAAGATTAAATCAGGATGTCAGTTTATATGTAAACTTTTAAAAAGTATTTAACATCAATTTCTAACCCAAATCTACATAAAATGCAAGAATAAATACAATTAGCTTGTCTTAAAAATCCTAAAAAAACCTGCGGTTTAAAATCATGGTTTGTCTTACATCTGATGGTTTCCCAGAAATCAGCAGGAAAAAAATGGTAATGCCTTTTTAATAGAATTTTTCAATTTACAAATGGAAAACAGCAGAGTTATTTTTTTGTCTAATTTTTCCTACTGACAGTATCCGTTCTACTTTTGTAAAAGAATGTGCTATCTATTATTTCTGCTTATCAAATATATTACATTTATTTCATGATCAAAACAAAATCTTTAATCACCACCTAGATCCTGTGATAGAAGGCACTGTCTGCTTTAAAAATGTCATTTTTCATTTATGTCTATTAAGTCTACCTTAGTCATGGTGTTATTTAAATATTTAAATATAGAGATATTTAAATAATTTAAATATTTAAATTCTTCCTACCTCTTTTTGTTTGTTGTTTATTTATTTTTGCCTACTTGTTCTGATGAACTGAAATTGGTGCATTTAAGTAATTCACTATAATTCTTTTCCTGTGTCTTCCTCTTCTCCTAACAGTTTTTCAGTTTTGAAGCTAATATAATTGTTGCAAAAATTTCAACACTCTTACTTCTTCAGTATGAATCATGTCTTTACCAACGTGACCCTCTTTGTAGGTTGGCAGAGATGGGGCCAGGACTAGGGGATCTTTGGGATCACTGTGTAGAACTGTAAGTGCTGTGGACTGGAGAGCCACCAGCCAATGTAAGCGGGCACCTGAGCTCCCTAGGGTAATGGGACACTCACTCTACTTAGCAGCCATAGCACTGGGAAGGAGACTTGATATGACCACACCACACGCCTGGTGTGGATATGAGGGTAAGCAGAACTTCTGACATCCTAATGTAGAAAACTGTCCCTCAACACACACTGAAGTGAGGTGGCTTGGAGACTAAGGCCCTTCCTCAGCCAGGGCCCACCCACACACTTCAGACTGCAGAACTGGGCATGCTCACAGGAAGGCAGTGAAGTACGGGGTTACACAGTAAGTGTCTTCTCCACGATTCTAGGCAAATAGATGTCAAGGATGGACCTTCCCTTTCCTCATTCAAGAATAAATAAATAGTTAAAAATAGGGTGTTGATATAAAAAGAATCTGCAACATCCAGTTCGAGATGGTGAGATGGTGATTTGAACTAATCTTTAATTCCCTAATCTCTTTTTCCCATCGGAATAACCAAAATATAAAGGAATGAAAAAATCTATTTGAAAGTTGGAAAATAGGAAAGAGTACCACAGCTGTACAGACACATTGAGGACCTTCTTTTTTTTTTTTTTGTGGTACGCAGGCCTCTCACTGTTGTGGCCTCTCCCGTTGCGGAGCACAGGCTCCGGACGCGCAGGCTCAGCGGCCATGGCTCACGGGCCCAGCCGCTCCGCGGCATGTGGGATCTTCCCGGACCGGGGCACGAACCCGTGTCCCCTGCATCGGCAGGCAGACTGTCAACCGCTGCGCCACCAGGGAAGCCCCTTGAGGACCTTCTTGATTGGCACTTCTCCCACTCCTTCAAGAAATCCAAACCAGACTATGGTTCAGCCAATGTGAAGTGGCCAACGTCCCCATCAGAACTACCCAAAAAATCTCTTTGTAACTGGGAGAGGCAAGGGCTTGAGGTCATAGCCATTTGGCAGCCAATAAAGGAAAGGTCAGTGCCATGAATGACCTTAGGAAGTAGATGGATGTGGTCAAATAGAGCTATTGCCATGGCTTTCCCTCCTGGAATCCAAGGGGAGGGTATGGTGTATAAAATAAAGGGGAGAGCAGTGCCGCAGTGAAAGAAGGGAGCAATGCCACCACCCATTTTAGGCTACCGCTCCAAAGACATAAAAAAAGGGCACTGCAATGAGGTCTCTGCTATGCTATGCTAATAAGTCCCCTGTTAGCTTCCCCTACTGAGCCTTTGTCTCCTTTGGATAAATAAAATTTTTCCCTTAAGGTGGTGTCCTGTTTCTGTTTTTGAGGGTATTTGTGATTTGGGGAACAAATTTATCCTTTATGACTCCAGACATCCTTTCCATGTTTATTCACTTTGTTTTCTTCAATTTCAATCTCCTGATCTTTGTTGAGAGCCAAGTGGCTTTTTCTTTCTATGGAAAGAAATGATCTTTTACCCATGGAAACATTAGTCATCCTGCCTCTTCATTTAAAAACTTTCTTCTCTTGAGAAGGTGCCAGTATCATGGGTACACACTCATTCATTTCTCTAGGGATCGCTATCAGCACTGGGTTTTGTAGCCATTATTTCTTTAAATTGAAGCATGATACTTTGCAGCCTGTGATTTTAAGTAAAATTGAGGCCTAATGGATGGCTTACCACATCACACTGCATTTCCAGAGATTTCATTTACAATAGTATCAAATGCACTGAGATGAATGAGTTTCACCCTTCAATGGAAACTGGAAAAAGCAGAACCGAGGGGACTTATGGGTAAATATTAGCAGCAATTGCTCGGAAGCAAAGGCCAAGAAATAAAGCTCAAATACTTGTCTTTACTGAAACTTTTAAATTGCGTAAAACTTGAAAATCCATTCTCATTTTTAAGTGAACACATTAATCTACTAAGGAATGAAAGAAGAAGCTGTCATGAACTTAGGGAGAGGGAATAATTTAGTCCTGACTTTCCTCATCCCTCCAGAACTAGATGAAGGAGTAGACCCGTCAATCGGTTCCTAGGGCACTGATCCATCAGTGGTACCAAAACCACACCACGGTGGCAGATAGACCCTAGGGTGGCTCTAGTTATTGAAGAGCTTATGTTCACGTCCATAATCATCTCCCCTTGAATGTGAGTGAAACCTGTGACTTGCTCCAAACTAATATAAAATAATAGACTATAGTAAAAGTGACAAGACGTTACACCTATCATTATGCTACTTTGCGTGTGTGTGTACGTACAAATATATTCAAGAGTGATTCTCCATTGCTATTTTAAAAAAAATGAACGTGTTTTTATTTCTCTTGTGATTTAAAAAAGGTGAACATTCTGTAATTCAGCCACAGCTTTTACTTCCAGGTGACTTCTTCATTGGGTCTCAGTTCTCTTTTACGTAACAGATTCTTGTTGCAGAAGGCAGTTAGCTTTTCACCACTCTTTCTGTCTAGAGGACATTCAAAGACAAATCCAATAGGGACAAGAATATGTACCCAGTGGTCACCCACAATCGGAAGTAAGTTCATCATGAATGCTGCAGCTTCGGACACAGCAACGACCCCATGACCAAGGACAGTGGCCTCCACTGCCATTTTTGAATAAGTAAGCTTATTACTTACTAGAGGGACCACGTGACAGGGAACTGGGAGCAGCCTCTAGGACCTGAGAGAGACCGATGGCCAACAGATAGCAAGAAGGCAGGGAGCTCAGTCTTACAGCCGTGAGATGAATTTTGCAACAAACTGGGGAAGTGGATCTTACCCCAGTTGAGTCTCTGGTGAGATCCCAGTCCTGGCTGACACCTGGCTTTCCACCTGGAGAGACCATGAAGTAGAGAATCCCATTAAGCTGTGGTTGGATTCTAGCCTACGGAAAACGCGAGATAGTAAATGCGTGATGTTTAAGCTTCTGAGTGTGTGGTCATTTGTGATGCAGCAATGGAAAACTAATGCAACCATGGAAGATGCAACAAAGATGGAGAAAACTGTATTTGCCAGAGTTCATTCACGGGGAGTAACAAGTATGGCTGGAAGAACTAATGTCATGAGCCACTTAGGTTTGGGGTTAGAATCTTCAGAAGCAGGTTTGTTTATTGTCTTATAAGAAGGGTAGGCCTAGTTACTGAAGGGGCTTTGTTTTGCTGAGTGATCTGTGCAATTTCAAAGTCAGAAGTAAATTACTCAGGACAGTGGAGAAGACCTTGCTTGTTGCCCACCATCCACAGACTTCTCTCCCTTTCCCCTGCAGTGCTCAGACTGTAAATAAATGGATGTAAAACAGATATTTAAAGAACATTATTTCTGAAGGGTGACAATGATTAGTTTCCCTGGGACACCCACATGTTTTGATCTGGCTTTACAGGTATTGTTAAGGTCACAAGGTACACTCAAAGACACACCTGAACTTGGCCACCAAGAACTCAGGAGAGCCCACCCAGTTCATGTTGAGGTCCCATTTTCCAGTGGACTGGGGTAGGTGGAGGAAAGCTTATATCTCCAAAGAACAGCCTCGCAGTCTATTCCAAGATTAGGTCTCTGGGAACTTCCTACCTTGTGCTATTTCTCGAGTAGGGGGCTTTCCCCATACACTAACTTTTTCTACTGGGGTATCTGTTTAGGAGCTAAATTGTTTTTTGTTGCCTACAGAAAATGAAAGATACTGAAGTTGATTGGTTTTCCTGGGGCACAGAGTCTCTTTCCCCAAGTAACACTGAATCATTTACTTCCAACAACCCCTTCTCTTAGTCTGTCCAGAGTGAGGTGAAGACTAATGGGCAGAGTTTCCAAGAACAGTTCCTTCTCATCGACCTGAAATTCTTGTTACTTTCATTTGTATTGTCTTATTTTCCAATGCAACAGTAACACATACCTAGAGCAATACAATTCAATCAATACAGACACGAAATGTGAAAGTTCCCGTTTATACCCTGTACTCCCAATGAATCCCACTGCTATGTGTGCACGTACAAGTACACACACTCGAGAAGAGGTTTTATATAGAGAATTGGGACCATTATTTATATTTATTGCTCTGCAAATTCTTAATCTCTCAGCGAAATGTCTCAGATGTCCCATTGCCCGTTTGTAAAAGCCTACCTCATTCTATTTAACATCTGTGGATTATTCTATTTTAAGAATGCATCAATATTTATATCACAATTTCTTATTGATGAACATTTAGAGTTTTCCCTATTTTTCTCAATACAGAAATAAGAATCTTTATTAATCTTTTTACACATATGCAAATATTTCCTTAGGATGGATTACTTTGTTGCATTGTGGAGTCAATAGGGTACATATATTTTACATTTTGATAGATAGCTGCTAAATTGACCTTTGTGAAGATTGTACCAATATACACTCACTTATTAGAGTGTGAAGTTCCTTGTTTCCCCACCTGCTTGACCACACTGGATATTATCAACCTTTTAAAATTTTGCCAACATGGATGAAAAATGAAATCATCAACTTGGCTTCTTCATCCTTGGCCTTTCCTTCTCAAGTTTCCCAACCGGGTGATGAACTTTCCTTTCCTCTCCTCTTCCTCTGCTCCAAAGGGAAGTGGTCTTATATAATTATCATGTATAAATTTATATTTAAATTATATTTACTAGATTTCCTAATTCTGAATCTTTCTTGTATTCTGGGGACTGCATTTTGGTTGCCATATTCTTTTAATTTGCTACGCGTTTGAGGTGGTAACATTTTGTTTAGACTATTTATTATTGTAAGGGAAGTGATTTACAGTCTTCCTTTTTTAGTTATCCTTGCCTGGTTTCTCTATAAAGGTTTTGCTAGGTCAGTAAAATCAACTGGGGGAGTTTTCCATTCTTTTCTGTGCTCTGAAATACCTTACATTACATAGAAATTTTCTGTAGCTAGAATGTTTTATAGAACTTGCTGGTCAAACTTTCTGACCTATGTGACTTTAGGGTTGAGCATTTAAAATGGGGACAAAGCCTTTATCCCACAACTGTGGATAAGAACATCTAGAAATATCAAATTAAATTGGTATCCGCCCCAACACACTCATACATGGAACTGTAATTCGTCAAGAAAACAACACATAATATCTTTCCAGTTTGGATCCGTTAGAAGAAATTGGAGAAGAAGCTTCATAAAACTCAGCAAGAGGGAAAAAACAGAAAGGCCTGAAGAGAAATAGCTGAACTGAGCTCACCACAAAGCTCTTTGGATGACATTGACCTCTTTTAATCACAAAAGTAACACAGAACTTCTGTTCAGGTGTGTTGTAGTACAACTCAACTTCTCAGGTTGGTTTAGACTTTTTAAGCATGGCTGACCTCGTCATTAAAAAGTGCTCTTCCCAAAGGATTCACACACTAAGGTATCATTTTACTTTGCAAATATGCAAAGAGTTTAGCACAGGATCTGGTTCATGGTAGGTATTCTCCCAGACTCATAAAAAAATTTCATTTCATCTAAATGTATCCCCTTCTGTTTTCATAGAGGGAAAGGTAGCAGGTAGTGGTGTTATTTAAATTAGTAGCTGGAAATGAATGCCAGCTGTGTGAACTTCAGATGCAATCAGAATTCCAGAGTCTCAACTAAATCCGGACGTAAGAAAATAAAATAATTTTGTAAAGGCACAGCAAATCCAGTCAGCCAAACCTCATCCTTGGAGAAGGTTGGATTTTCAGTCAGCTTCTATATGAATCTGAAACTCCCCCCCTCCACCCCCGGCTCCTTGAGATCTGGCAGTGCAGAATCCCAAGATGTGTAGAGCTGGGCAAGCATGACTAACCCTAGGGTTTCAAAAATAATTAATGAATTCATCTTCCACTTGCAAAAATTTCGGCTTTGGCCTTTTGTTCAGAGCAATTCTTACTAGATCACACATCAAACAAAATTATTTGCTTTATTTTTACGGATCATTCCATACATTCTTTCCATGTTTTGACACAATCACTGGCCAAAAATATAGGGAGAACTTTGTACTTCATTTTAATTGCATAACCCGGAGAACCATTGTTTTAAGGATGGCTAGGTTAAAATCAGCACGTGGAGACTGGGCTTCTAACATGCCAAACATCTGTTGAATGTGAACATAGTTCAGATGGTTTTAATATAGCTAGATATTTGATATCACGTGGAAACACTGTGATCAGAATCCCTGCCTAAAGCTATAGATAGCTACAGATAAACATGTTGTCTGTGACCTCTCCATTGGAAATTATGTATGTGTGTCGGACACCTCTAGTTGTCTACCCAATTTCCGCTCTCCCTTTCTTCCTCACTAGCAGAATGGCAACTCTGGGATACGTCCAGATAAAATACTCATTTTTCCAATTTGCATTGAAACTAGGGATGGCTATGGGATAGAATTATGGACAGTGAGATAAGAACAGAAGTCAGCTAAGGATATATGTATGATAAGTGTTTTAATTTTCTTCTTTTTCTTTTCATTTTGTTTCTGTTTCCCTTCCCTCTGCTGCATTTTATTTTTCTGCCTGGAACACAGTATTGAGGCTGGAGTTGGAGCAGCCCTCTTTTGACCATGAGGCAACACACATGCTAAAGATGGTGGAGTGGACAGGGAGATGGTTCCTGGTACACTGACTGCCTATATAGGATTATACTTATTATGTGAGAAAAATAACCCCTTATTTGCTTAAGCTGCTATAGATTATTTACAGTTGTACATAATCTAGATTGGCATTACATAGACTTTCTAAAATTTCTTTCTCTTAAATTTTAATGATCATCTCTCTATTTTAACTCTTTGGCATGGAAGAGTTGGATTCATTTGAAGAATGTAGAGAGAAAGCTCTGACATTGGAATTTTCCTTATATGGAACTTATAGTTGCTTTTAGAGCTAGTGATCCCCATTAGTGTATGTGTGGTCATTTGGAAAAGGAAACAGTATAGGTTTATATAACCCATAGGAAAGACAAGATCTAGGTGGCTTCCCAGGTCCCCAGTTGTAGATTTTTTTTTTTTTTTTTTTTTTTTTTTTTGCAGTACACGGGCCTCTCACTGCTGTGGCCTCTCCCCTTGCGGAGCACAGGCTCTAGACGTGCAGGCTCAGCGGCCATGGTTCACGGGCCCAGCCGCTCCGCGGCATGTGGGATCTTCCCGGACCAGGGCATGAACCCGAGTCCCCTGCATCGGCAGGCGGATTCTCAACCACTGCGCCACCAGGCAAGCCCCCCCCCACCACCCCGGTTGTAGATTTTTGTATGAAAGTTATACTGATTGCAGATAAATGTGTCTGAAGGGTCCAGGGGTTCCCAGGACATTAGAGCATCGCTTCTCATGATCCAATGGCTTCTATGTCCCAGAAGAGGATCCCACAGGTTCAAGAATGGCTAGGAATTACTGATGGTACACTTGGTCTTCTCAGGATTGCCAATACAGCAAACCATTCAATAGAGCATGATTCCAGTAGAATTTGCATGTAGAACATGTCAAGAGGAGAAGTTCCCGGAGTCTGGTTGTCCACACTGCACCCCTGACTTTGCTGAGGTTTCAGTTTCCTATTGCTCCCTTGTGAGGGGGGAGTATCTTGCTCTCATTGAGGAGTATTGGTTCTAACACACCGAGATCCAAACAAGTTAATCTTTTATTGATGTAATTGGGACTAGAATTAATGACCATCTAATGAGCAGATTAGGTCTTGATAATTTAGGGCCACATTTCTGTTCATACTTGTGTGGAAGAAGGTTAAAATAACAAATTGTTTCTTGTTTTTTAAATTGCAAAAGTAATAAAGAGCATTGCAGCTCAGCCAACCTTCTTGTGAATAGAGTACACCTTTTCTTCTAATCCCCCCACCTCAAATACCAAACACTCAACTTATTTCCTGGGAGATGATCAGGGTCTCTCACTCCTATTCTTCCTACTTCTGTAATTGCTCTTGGGTCCTTCCTCAATTCTTACTCCCTCTATTTAAACAGAGTGTGTTTATGGAGTCAAACTGCTCAGTCCTGGAGCTGGGTAAGGAATTGCAGAAAGCATTATCAGCTGATAGCCCTGATTCGTGGTCCTCTGCACCCTCCCAGCTCACCCATTTCCATGGAAAATTAAAAATTGTTGAGGAAAACAACTTTGAGGGACAGGAGGAATGTTGACAGCATTAGTCATAGCTGTGTCTTAACCATGTGGCTTTAACAGAACTACTGTGACAAACACTTCCAAATAGTTTACCATAGGAAAAGAAACCTGCATCCACTAAAAGCAGTTTTGTTTTGATTAGTTGTGTTAAAATATTTAGAGAAAGTAAAAGATGTTTGGAGCCCACGGAAATTTTGACTGAAGCCAAGAGTTTCAGGTGGAAGGCCAAGGAGGCAGTGAGTTAAGGTCACACTGGAAATGGCCATGTGTCTTCATCTGGGTGAGCCTTGGAAGATGAGGAAAGAGACATGGGAGCCCAGGACCATTGGGATCAAGCCCATTAAGCTCTTGGCAGAGAAGGCTGTAGAAAGACTACACAGCAGAGTTCTAGAAGGGAGGAAGATTGTGCAAGAGATAAAAGGACAGGGCATGGCCTCTGTGCGAGTCACCAAGACAAGAAAAATCCTACAGGTTGGGTAGGCGGAGCGAGCAGGAAGGGCTGGGCCAGCAATGCCAAAGCTCAGCCAACTGGCGGCTTAACCTTTGGGAGAATGTAGCTGGGTGTGCAAGTTCAAAGCTCAGGGTGGTAGAAGTGCTGAATGCGCCCCTTTTGTGGCCAGAGAAGTGAAACAGACCTGCTAGAGACACAAACAGAGCCAACGTGTGAGACCAAGTACAAGGAAAAGAATAGGGTTAGATTAAACCATGAGTCGTCCAGCTTTTTATGTCAAGAGCCAGACAGTCCACAGTTTGGGCTTTGAGAGCCATGAGGCCCCTATCACCAACCACTCAACACAGCCACTGTGGTGTAAAAGCAGCCAATAAAGAAAGTTTATTAGAACACAGCTACCCCCATTTGTTGATTTTTGTCTATGGCACTCCCATTTAAATTTCACACAATCCCATACCCCCAATGATTAAAAGTGTAAAAAAGTCTCCTTGGCTCACAAGCTGTGCAAAACCAGGTGGTGGGCTGCAATCATGTTTTACCAATTACTGTGCTACAGATAAAGACCCCGCGGGGGGGGAGTGTCGGGGGTCGAGGAGGCAGTGAAGGGAGTGGAGGGCTGTGCAAAGGGCAGAAGGAAATGTGTCAGGTAAAGACATCAGAGTCAGGTAGCAATGAATCTTAGTGGCTGGAATATTCATAGCATCTTTGTCGTGGAACAGAAGTATCTTTCTCAATTTTATAAGCATAGAGTAACGTGCAAGTATTTTATTTCTATTTTAAAAGAAGGAACTATATTAAACAAAAATGCATGTGCTTTTTGTTGTCGTTCCTTACTCTCTTAGTTTTTCCATATCTGGAGAATGACCGCTACCAGGTGATGCCATTCCTGGTGGTACGGCCGCTCCCTGGGTTGCTGTCATAGTAGCATTGTTCCTTAGAAGAATTTTTGTAAAGTTTTAGGATATCTGAAATCCACACCTTCATTAAGGGACATTAGATCTCTGAGGAGAATGACATTATTTGGAATCTTTATTCTTTGCTTTAGAACCAACCTGTGCTAAATTGTAGGTTTGCCTACAGCAATCTGCCACAGATGCCCTTAAGAGCATCTTTTACAATTTCCCTCCATGGGAATTTATACTTCTTATTATTCAGATGAGGGACTAAGATAATTGAATTTGATTGAAAATGATTCCAATTGTCGATTAACTTACTTGGGAGCTTCCTTGAAGCCAGACAGCGCCTCAAGGCAACTCCAGCCTCCTTTTTATCTCAGTGTCTGCATTTCCTTAGAACAGTGTTTGGGATGTAGTACGGGCTCAGTAAATGTTTGCCGACTTAAATTAAGGCATGAACAAATGAGGGGGTAAGTCGTGTCTGTCGGTGGGAAATAAATAGATATTGCAGGACAGAAAATGTTTATGGTAACTGTGCTACAGGTATCTACGCTTCTAGAATTAGAAAAAACTACATGGTGTGGAAAGTTGTTAGAGAATGAATTAGCTGGTTAGTGTGTCTTGGTGTTTTTTGTTTTTGTTTTTTCAAATCAGGGATTCTGAAGTTTTTCAATTTGGATAGCATATCATTTGCATGTGACTACACAGCTGGGATTATTACTGGAGCAAGTTCTTGCCCAGGATTTGCTTTGTGAAGTGTCCTCTCTGAAACGGGAATGGACAGGACCAGAATCAGAGATGTTTTAGCAGTTGTTATATGACCTGATTGAGGATGCTTGTGGAGGTCCAGGACAATTTGGAGATGTGGTAAGGTCATCAGGGTTGAAGATCTAAGATAACCGAGGAGTTGTGGTGCCTTATTTATCTTTTAACCCAAGATTAGATGAAGACAAAAGCAGGGGAGACCTGACTTTCCGCCAGATTTGGCAAGCAGGAAGCACCAAAACTCCCTTAATTTGGGTTCATTGGTTTGTGCTGCTGTTATAAATACCTGGTATGATACTAATGAGACTTTTCCATCTGGGTCTTGCCTTAAAAAAAAAAAAGAACTAGGAGATAAAGGCAGGATTAATCTCAGTTGAAAGCCAAGGGTTTCAGGTGGAAGGGCAATGAAGAATTGAACTAAGACCACATTGTCTAAGGAAGGGGCCGTGTGTCTCCATTTGGGTGACACCTGTTTGGGTGATGCAATCTTTACCTGGTGATCCTGGCCTAAGGTCTCCTAAGAGAGTCCACCCCACCCCCACCTTCTTGGCGGTAGTTCTGGGGCAGGTGGGACCTGCATGGGGGTTAAGTGAAATCAGCCTGTCCTGGCTTCAGCACATGGGAGTCCAGACAGGCCAACCCACTTCTTTATTCAGTCATCACGGGGATGAATAATAATTGCACATATGGTCACCGAAATCTGTTTCCCTTTCAAAGTGCTCATGGTCTGGCTTGAGCTGGGTTGGGATCCTGCAGATTGGCACTTGGGCAACTGCTTTTCCCTGCTGAAGTGTCAGAGCGTTAAAGATCAGCTCATAATCCTTTCTTGGCGTATGACTTCCAAAGTTATTGCAAACCATAATTGCAGAATGGAGTTGCAGGCTGGAGTTTTTGTGGCTGCAACACTTTTTTTATAAACTTGTACAGAATGTCAGGAGGGAAACTTTAGTTTGCATTTTTACGTTTGCAACGTGAAGAATGCTTTGTAAATATCTTAAAACTGAAAAAAAAAAAAGCAACCCCAACTGAAAACACACACACACACACACACACACACACACACACACATCTCAACTCTAAGAAAGCTTATTTTTACTAATCACAAACATCAGGTATCTAGCGATCGAGCAATTTCCTGGCAAGAAATACTGCAAGACAAGTCTGGAAGGGTTTTATGAATGTTGAGTAACTCATGAACCACAGCCCATACCCAACTTTTACAGCATGCGAGGTGCAGAGCAATTTCACATACTCTTTGGGACTGCTTTGTTCTGTAATCAAACCTGGGAACAAAACGGCCATAGAGTAATATGAGTCTAAATAGAAAATGGAAACATATGTGGGAAATAGAGCTGAAAAAACAGCGATCGTTGGATACACGTCAATAGTGATTCAAAGGACATTTCACTTCTCTATTGGTTGCCCTAGAATAAGGTGAGATGACCGTGTGCTTGACGTACAACCAAATACACGAGAACGACTGACCATAGCAAGAAACTGGATTTGGTAGCCTCAGTCATTAGTGAGTGTCTTCAGTAAGTTGTATTTACACTGCATTCACTAATACGCTATCTTCGTAGCTGATAGCCAGGCCCAGGAGATGTTTTCCTGTATCAGCATTTAAAATCCACAAGGTGGGCTTCCCCGGTGGCGCAGTGGTTGAGAGTCCGCCTGCCGATGCAGGGGACACGGGTTCGTGCCCCGGTCCGGGAAGATCCCACATGCCGCGGAGCGGCTGGGCCCGCGAGCCATGGCCGCTGAGCCTGCGCGTCCGGGGCCTGTGCTCCGCAACGGGAAATGGCATCACTTTTGTCTCTCAGCCTGTGATTAAGTCTTTTCAGGGCAGGAAGCTCATTACTAAAGAAACTTTTATTTGTTGGATAGTTATCCTCGTTATGACTTTTTTTTTTTTTTTTTCGAGACTGAATTTCTACCACTTCCCTTGTTCACTTTTTGAAGACTTTCCCAATCCTCGTGACTGCCCTTAGTTCTTTAAAAGCAGGTCTCTTGCTGGTCCTGGGTCTTTCAATTGGTAAATAAAAAACATTAAGTGAAATGGCTATAGAAAGTCCCAACATCAGTGATCATACTAACAGTGATCCCATGTCCAGCTTACTCACAGCTGTTGGCTAGACTCTATGGCAACCATTGTGTCACCAACAATTAGTGACTTTTTGTGTCTTCTTTTCTGATCTTTATACCTCTTACTTCATCGTATGATTACATTGGATAATTCATCAGTACATCTGTGATTCTGTACCCAAAAGGCATGTGAATTTTCCCCCCCATTTCTATTACCTCCAGCTTGGTCTAGGCCACTGTATTGGTTCCCTGAGGCTTTCATAACAAAGCACCACAGGCTGGGGGGCTTAAACAACAGACATTTATTTTCTCACCATTCTGGAGACTAGAAGTCTGAGATCAAGGGGTCAGCGGGGTTGGTTCTCTCTGAGACTATGAGGGAAGGGTCTATTCCAGGCCTCTGTCCTTGGCTTGTGTCCTCCCTATATCTGCACCTTCCCTCTGTATGTGTATATGTCCACATTTTGCTTTCTTATAAAGACACCAGTCCTCCTGAACTAAGGTCAACCTTAATAACCTCATTTTGCTTTAATTACCTCTTCAAAGACCCTCTCTCCAAATACAGTCACATTCTGAGGCGCTGGAGGCTAGGACTTCCGTCTCTGAAGCTGTGGGGAAGGCAGGCACGATCCAGTCCATAACAGCCACCATCATCTCTCATCTGAATGAATTGAAATGGCCTCTAAACTGGTACCCCCAGGTCTACTTTGCGTTCTTCAATCCCATCTCCAAAGAGTAGTAGAAGCGATTTTCCTAACTTAGGAATTGTATCATGTCATTCCTCAACTTAGTCTTCCAATCGTGGTCTAATACACTGTAAAGCATAAAAGACATACAGGCCAGGTAGGATCTAGTTCCTTCCAATCTTTATCAATCTCCCTAATAGTTCCTTGCTTGTTGTGCTTTAGCCACATTCATCTTTCAGGCCTAATACCACATCTCTTTCTGGTCTCTGGGCATTTTCCTCTACTTGGAACATTTGCTCTATTCTTCTGTAGCCAGGGCCTTCTAATTCTTAGATCCCAGCTTAAATCTCTCTCAATAAAGGGTTTCCTGATCTCCTAAAGAAAGTCCCCCTTCTTCTGTCTCTCAGCCTTCCATTTGTTTTCATCACAACCTTTAGAATAAATTGTAGTTATTTCGTGTTTGCTTGGATTTTGTCTTTCTTTTCTAGTAGAGAGCAGATTCTGAGATTCTCTTATTATTGGGTTCATAATACCTAATATAGTACCAGGTGCCTAGGAAGCACTCACATATTTTTGAGTGAATTGTTAGGATCCCTAATACAGCGTTGTATACTAATGATATTGGCAGCCTCATTTCGTTCCTGACTTCAAGAGGGATGCCTCTAATTTTTCACCGTTTAATTACGTCTTAAATGTGCTCTTATATCAGGTTTCAGATAGAAATCTCTTAACAGACACTTCAGGTACCCTAAGTAACATATTTATTTCCTTCTAATAAAACTCTGACTTTGTTTGGGTAATCCACACTCCTTCACATGGCCGTGTTTTCTTCGTCATCTCACTCCCATTACCAGGGGGTTGGTCTAAGAATGAGGTTGTGATGAAATTCCAGCTAATGAGACAAAAGTCTTTTGTGGACCTTCTAAGAAAGATTCTTCGTTTTATAGACAGGGGGAGAAAATAGTCCTTCCTCCAGGGCACATTGCTATTTTTGCAGAATAATGTCTGTGAGGTAAGCTAGCAAGGAGAGTGCCAATACCATGAACAGAGAGAAATATGGAGGGACATCGTATCTTTTTTAGTAGATCTGTTTCTTATCAATTTATGAAATCAGAGCACATGCAAGAAACACGATGATAGCCCAAAAGTGGTTAAAACTACCAACTACAATACATTGAAAATACCACATTTAGGATACAATTATATACTGGAAAAGGTAGCAATGCCAGGAAAATTGGCAATTAAAAAAAATCTTGTTAAAGACAGTTCTCATAAGTTGTGCTTAAAATCATCCATTTTAACATCTGCAAAAAAAGTCAAATTTATTATTTTACATCATTATGGAAGTTAAAGAGAACAATCAAGTTGTCTCATGGACTGGAAGGTGACTTATTAATTCCCTTTCATTTCCAAACATCATTAAGCAGTCGCTACATTTATGAGGTAAATCAGCTGAATGCCTGAAATCTAGGCGGCATGTGGGATCTTCCCGGACCGGGCCACGAACCCGTGTCCCCTGCACCGGCAGGCTGACTCTCAACCACTGCACCACCAGGGAAGCCCCCGACACACATTTGAATCACTACACTTATGCTTCAAGATCATATGCTGCTTTAAATCAGAAAAATATTTGCTGTTGAACTCACAAAGTTCACATTTATAGAGGCCACTGCTATTAGCTCTCAGCAAAGGCCATTTCTGCTGGGCAGTCACATTCAAAGCTTCGCTCTTGTCAAGAATTTTGCAAAATTTAGCTGGTGGCTCTTCATCAGTTTGGTCTTGGAGACTCTCAGAGGAATTGTTTTCTGTCTCTATATCATAGTCTTCAGAAACTGCACGCACTTCTGCAGCAACTGGAACGCCTTCAGCAGTGTGAACTTCTATAGGGCTCTCCTCTTGAGTTTGCCGGTTGATTGATTCAGGGGAGTCGCACTCTTCATCACAAATTTCAGTATCAGCACATTTTTCTGTAGAAAAGGCAGTATGGTCTCGAACTCTAAGTACAGGACCTGGAACCAGGTAGTTTTGATTTCTGTTTGTGGCCTTGATTCCATCTGTAAATTTTGGTAAGTCTTTTGATGTCTCTGTATCAGAATCATCATCATTTAGTTGTCATGTCTCTAGGCTACTGTTAGCTGTAGCAGTTTCTCAGACTTCCCTTGTTTTCGACGACCATGACAATTTTGAGGGGACTGGTAGGGTATTTTACAGGATGTCCCACTAATGAACTTTGTCGTTTTTTTCATGATTAGACTTTGTTGTCAAAATATTTTGTCTGGTTGTCTCATAGAACAAACACCGATCAGAAAAAATCCCATGGAATCCATCTGCAATTCTGCTTATTCCAGAGGAATCTGAATAACGAGAAGGGTGTAAAGTCTTCCTTTTCCTAGGATATTCATTCATATCTTTTTAATTTGGTGTATTTCTTAATACTGGAGTGAGGAAAAATGAATCACAGGAAGTTTTCACAGATGGTAAAAAAAAAAAAAAATGCCAGTCCTTGGGATCCGCCTGGCCAGCCCAGGCGCAGCTCCGAGGAGGCGCCGGACCAGACGCCCGAGCGGGGTGGGGGTGGGGGGGAGGTGCGCAGCCCCACCCCCGGGCGCAAGGCGGCGGCCGGCGCCGCTCTGGCCCTCACGCTCCGGGGCGCTCCTCCGGGCCAGCCCCACTCTTTGCCCGCGCGCACTACGCCCTGCCTGCCAGGTCCCGGGCCCAGGCTCGGCGGCCGAACTCGGGCACATTTTGTCTTTGATGATGATTTTGAGCTACTTAATTAACTATCCCTGGTGGCGCTTTACCTAAGACTTCTTCCTTTTTCACGGCTGTCGGTCTGGAGATTTCTAATGCTTATAGCTAAAACAACTTTCCCGCAATATTGCAACCTGCAGTATTAGGCTGTTGAAGTTTTCCTCTATGTCTAGTTTACTAAGGTGACTTTTTTTGTAAGCCTTTTTTTTCCTCTAATCAGGAACTGGTTCAAATATTTTTCTTCATCTTTTGAGATGGAGGTATGATTTTCTTCCTTTAATCTGTTAGTGTAGTGAATACCATCAATATATTTCCAGAGGTTGAAACACCTTTGCCTTTTGGGGATCAACCACGCTTGACTGTGAAGTAGTATTCGTTTTAATAATTGACTGGGTTCAAATACTAATTTATACTTTAGTTGTGATACTTGTGTCTATTTTCAAAAGTGATGCATGTTTATACATTTATTTTTACTTTTTGGTTCTGTCTTCTTGTGTTTTGCATATCTGGTCAGGCTGATTTCTTATGGTGAATAAGAAAGTTTTGTGTTTTGTGTTTCTCCGTGCTCTGGAACAGCTTCTTAAAAATAGAGTTTTTGGATTTCCCTGGTGGTCCAGTGGTTAAGACGCTGAGCTTCCAACGCAGAGGACACGGATTCGATCCCTGGTTGGGGAGTTAAGATCCCACGTGCCATCCGGTGAGGCCAGAAAGTAAAAAAAGAACATTTTAATGGAATTTTCTCTTCCATGAAGACCTGGTAAATTCTTCTATAAAATGATCTGAATAGATCTTTTAGTAACTTTTCAAAAGTAGATATTTTAATAGCTTCTCAATTTTTTGGTATGATTTTGGGTCTAAGTTTTCCACTTCTTCCTGAGGTGATTTTGGTAATTAATCTACTCCTGGGAAGTAATTCTATTTACCTGTATTTTCAAATGTATTTCGTAAGTTTGAGCATAATATTCTCATGTAATATTTAAATATCCTTTGTATCTGTAGATACATGGTCATCTTTATTCTTAATGCTGCATTTGTCTGCTTTCTCTAGCTTTAAAATATCGTATTTACCAGAGTTTGCCTATTTTGTTTCTTTTTAAAACTTTGGGTTTTTTTGATCAAGTTTACTAGGGTTTTTGTTTGCTTATATTATATTAATGTCTGACCATGTCTCAACTCCTTCTTGAACCATTAACTTCACTTACTTTCCCAGATAATAGTCTCCTGATTTTTTCAACTCAACACTTTGTTTTTCAATCTCCGTAGCTGGTTTCTCCACCCCTTTCCAACTCTGAATGTTGCTGTGTCTCAGAGTTCTAATGCAGACCTATTTTCTTTACCTTCCTGAACTCTCTAGGTGATCTCATCCAGAGGGTCTGAGTGAACAATGGTTCTGGGTGTGGGAGCTGGATCTAATGTGCTTAGAACCTAATCCCAATTCTGTCACTAAACAGCTTTGTGATATAGTATTTGTATAAAGTGAGGGAAACAAATTTTTCTGTGCCTTGAGTTTCTGAAGAAATAGTAATGGTATCTATTTCAGAGAACAGTTGTGAAGAATTAAGTTAATACATTTTAAGAAATCTAGAACAACGGAATATAGTTCAGTCACTATAAATATTAGCTATTATTACCAATATTCATCTCCATGCTTCAATATCATTTATAAGCTGATGAACTTCCCTGGTGTCCTACCTCTCAGTGAGTGGCACCACCATTCGTTCAGTTGGGAACAGTAGCATGGACAGGACTTTTATCTCCCTTGTACACTCAAGTCTCCCCAGTACCTCACAAATCTCTGGCATATAGTAGATGCTCAATAAATATTAAGCATGAAAACTAACACACCATTGTAAAGCAATTATACTCCAATAAAGATGTAAAAAATAAAAATATTAAGCATGTCACAATCTATGAATATCATTTTGTCCATAACCCACAAATACAGTGCCATCATTTCTAAAAAGTTTAAAACTTCAGTTTTAATAATAGAGTCATGTACATATGATTATGAAAGGCTGGGAAAGAAAAAGTAAACAAAAATGTAATGGAAAATACAGTACACATTCCAATTAAAAAGGTAAAAATTACAGAATCCATAGCTTATTTGATCAAACCCACAAATACAAGTAAAAGAAAAGAAATATACTTAGGTAAAATGAGTAACAAACACAAAAGAAAATGGAAGGAATAAGATCAAACAGCTCAATAATGGCAATAAATATGAACAGATTGAATCCTTTCATTAAAAATACATATAGATTGTGATTTCAGAAGCAAAAGATACTGTGTATCAGTCAACAAATAAATAATAGATCTGGCTAAAGTAATTGAAATCCATATGATAGATGTAAAATTACTACTTAAAATGTAAAAAGTACTCCTGCAAATCGAGAAGAAAGTGTGGAATAATCCAAAGGGAAAGTGAACAAAGTATATACAATGATAATTCATAGTACAACAACTCCAAATGACTCAGAAAATAAGAAAAGTTGCTCAAATTCACAAATTGTCAGGGAAATAAAATTGAATTAACAATGAAATAGCACTTAATACTTACAGACTAGCGAAAATGAATTAAAAGATCTGTAACTGTTACAGGTAGAAATCTAGGGAAAAGGCACCCATATGCATTGCTGGTGGCAAGGTAAATTGTTAATCTTTTTTTGGAAAGCAATCTGACAACACCTATTAAAATAATGTATAGCTTTTGACCTAGAAATTCACTCCTGGGAAATTTTTCTTTTAGAAACAAAAGCCACAGTACATAAGAATCCATACACATAGCTATTTATTACGCCATTGTTAGTTGTGGCAAAAATGAGAAAGAAACATACTGCCCATCAAATGAATGAATGAGCTGCATACCAGTTGATTTGAAAAGCTATCCACAAAGTATTTTTAGGTAGAGAAAGGAAGCAGGAAAACATACAATATGATTCCATTATTGCAAAACATACAATAACTCCTTCCAAACAAAAAACTGTATGTGTGTTTGTGTATGGGAATGGAATTATATTTATGTATAGAAATATATACATGATTAAGCAAATAAATAAGCTGAAGTATTGTTATAGTAAATCAAGTATTTATAAGACTAAGTATCTGTATGTGTTTGTATCCAGAATAAAGTGTGTATGTGTGTGTGTGTTTAAGGACAGGAAAAACATACACATATGAATAGATGACTAGTTATACAGATGTCTATGTATGTAAGATTATGAAGATGTCGATTTAAACAGGAGGAATGTTGAATGATCAGATTATGGGTATAATTGGGTGTATATGTACACAAGTGTGTGGATGGACTTGAGATTGGGATGACATATAAAGTTGGGGAGGAGCTAAGGGTAGGTTTGTAGTTGTGGTCATGGTTTTAGATGGGAATGAAGTTAAAAGATGGACATCTGTATGAGGTTGTGGACATGTATATGGATAGAATTAAGGGCATAAATCTGGATTCAGATCTGGATCTGGAGGAGATTACAATCTATTTTCTACACAATTATATACAGGATTTTATATATCTATCACTCCATAGGATTATGAATATAGATTGTGTGACGGTATAGGATTATTCATTGGATTTTTTAGCTGTACCAGAATAAGATTTTTATTCCACGTCTGTTTCAGATCATGCTTAATTATATAACTATATAAATCTAATGTGTGTATGAATACATATATGCAAATACACATATTAATGTATCTGTGCTTTACATTATACAATTATGAAAATGAATCTCTCTATAGTTTTAGTATCTAGTAGTTTATATATATATCTGTGTAGAAATTCTTCTATGGACTTGTGTAAACAAATATACATCTATCTATACAGGAATATATGGACATTTATACATGAGTCTACTCCTGTAATGGATTATGCAAATATATCTGTGTCTTCATAAGGGATTATGCAAATGTATTATTTACAAAATGAATTATGCAAAAGGACATTTTGTTAAGATTATGTAAATATACCCATGTCTGTAGAGGATGATCCAAATATTTCTTTCACTGATTCCATATCAGATTATGCAATGATAGCTATCCCAAATTATGTAGCTTCACCTATAGAATGCTAATACATAAATAGTCTCTATATAGTGTTCCATAAAGGTATGGGTATCTGCTTAGTATTACAAAATATTGCTGTATCAGTAATTTCATCTGCTTAGAATACATAAATATATCTTTAAAGATTATGTATATCAGTTAGTATCTATAACTTTATATGTTTAGAATAATCTATCTCTGTATGGTGTTATTTAGGGTACTAGCTTCTGTTCCTACATGGAACCATGAAAATTTCTGGGTGTCACTATCGATATAGGATTATGTAAGTTGAGGTCCCTTATGTATCTGTATGGGATTATATGTAAATACATATATTAGACACTATGTAAGATATATATTTTTGTGTGTGTGTCTGGATCTGGAGCTTGTTTAATATTAGTAAAATGTATCTGTATATATAGTCATGCAAGATTATGTAAATTTATTTGTACTAGGTCTATAATCGTAAATACATTTGTATTTGTATATGCGTAGAATGTCATCACTAAGAATGTGCAAGCATGTCAGTATCTGTGTGTGATTATAGAAGTGTCACATGCCAATTTCTCTATTTCTGCCTCTTTGAGGATAAGATATAGATATACGCACTAAATCTTTATGAAAATAAATCCATAGTTTTACCTATGTAGCAATGTGTAAATATATCTTCCTAGGAATATGTAAAAGTGTTTTATTAATCTAAATCCCTTTAAGATTAGGTAATTGTGTTTCTTGAAGTCTTTTCACGTTTATTTTATTTTATTTTATTTTAACATCTTTATTAGAGTATAATTGCTTTACAATGGTGCATTGGTTTCTGCTTTATAACAAAGTGAATCACTTATACATATACATATATCCCCCTATCTCTTCCCTCTTGCATCTCCTTCCCACCCTGCCTATCCCATCCCTCTAGGTGGTCACAAAGCACTGAGCTGATCTCTCTGTGCTATATGGCTACTTCCCACTAGCAATCTATTTTGTATTTGGTAGTATATATAAGTCCATGCCACTCTCTCACTTCATCCCAGCTTACCCTTCCCCCTCCCCATGCCCTCAAGTCCATTCTCTACATCTGCATCTTTATTCCTGTCCTGCCACTGTGTTCTTCATAACCATTTTTTTTTAGATTCCATAAATATGTGTTAGCATACTGTATTTGTTTTTCTCTTCCTGACTTATTTCACTCTATATGACAGACTCTAGGTCCACCCATATCACTACAAATAACTCAATTTCGTTTCTTTTTATGGCTGAGTAATATTCCATTGTATCTATGTGCCACATCTTCTATATCCTATCTTCTGTCGATAGACACTTAGGTTGCTTCCATGACCTGGATATTGTAAATAGTGCTGCAATGAACATTATGGTACATGACTCTTTTTGAATTACAGTTTTCTCAGGGTATATGCCCAGTAGTGGGATCGCTGGGTCGTATGGTAGTTCTATTTTTAGTTTTTAAGGAACCTCCATACTGTTCTCCATAGTGGCTGTATCAATTTATATTCCCACCAACAGTGCAAGAGAGCTCCCTTTTCTGCACATCCTCTCCAGAATTTACTGTTTGTAGATTTTGTGATGACGGCCATTCTGACTGGTGTGAGATGATATCTCATTGTAGTTTTGATTTGCATTTCTCTAATGATTCGTGATGTTGAGAGTTCTTTCGTGTGTTTGTTGGCAATCTGTATATCTTCTTTGAAGAAATGTCTATTTAGGTCTTCTGCCCATTTTTTGATTGGGTTGTTTGTTTTTTTGATATTGAGCTGCATGAGCTGCTTGCAAATTTTGGAGATTAATCCTTTGTCAGTTGCTTTGTTTACAAATATTTTCTCTCATTCTGAAGGTTGTCTTTTTTCTTGTTTATGGGTTCCTTTGCTGTACAAACGCTTTTAAGTTTCATTAGGTCCCATTTGTTTATTTTTGTTTTTATTTCCATTTCTCTAGGAGGTGGGTCAAAAAGGATCTTGCTGTGATTTATGTCATAGAGTGTTCTGCCTATGTTTTCCTCTAAGAGTTTTATAGTGTCTGGCCTTACATTTAGGTCTTTATTCCATTTTGAGTTTATTTTTGTGTATGGTGTTAGGGAGTGTTCTAATTTCATTCTTTTACATGTACCTGTCCAGTTTTCCTCACACCACTTATTGAAGAGGCTGTCTTTTCTCCATTGTATATTCTTGCCTCCTTTATCAAAGGTAAGTTGACCATATGTGGGTGGGTTTATCTCTGGGCTTTCTATCCTGTTCCATCGATCTATATTTCTGGTTTTGTGCCAGTACCATACTGTCTTGATTACTATGACTTTGTAGTATAGTCTGAAGTCAGGGAGCCTGATTCCGCCAGCTCCATTTTTCTTTCTTAAGATTGCTTTGGCTACTCGGGGTCTTTTGTTTTTCCATACAAATTGTAAAATTTCTTGTTCTAGTTCTGTGAAAAATTCCATTGGTAATTTGATAGGGATTGCATTGAACCTGCAGATTGCTTTGAGTAGTATAGTCATTTTCACAACGTTGATTCTTCCAATCCAAGAACATAGTATATCTCTCCATCTGTTTGTATCATCTTTAATTTCTTTCATCAGTGTCTTATAGTTTTCTGCATACAGGTCTTTTGGCTCCCTAGGTAGGTTTAATCCTAGGTATTTTATTCTTTTTGGTGCAATGGTAAATGGGAGTCTTTCCTTAATTTCTCTTTCAGATTTTTCATCAGTAGTGTATAGGAATGCAAGAGATTTCTGTGCATTAATTTTGTATCCTGCAACTTTACCAAATTCATTGATTAGTGCTAGTAGTTTTCTGGTAGAGACTTTTGGAATCTCTATGTATAGTATCATGTCATCTGCAAACAGTGACAGCTTTATTTCTTCTTTTCTGATTTGGATTCCTTTTATTTCTTTTTCTTCTCTGATTGCTGTGGCTAAAACTTCCAAAACTATGTTGAGTAATAGTGGTGAGAGTGGGCAACCTTGTCTTGTCCCTGATCTTAGTGGAAATAGTTTCAGTTTTTCACCATTGGGAAGGAGGTTGGCTGTGGGTTTGTCATATATGGCCTTTATTATGTTGAGGTAAGTTCCCTCTATGCCTACTTTCTGGAGGGTTTTTATCATAAATTGGTGTTGAATTTTGGTGAAAGCTTTTTCTGCATCTATTGAGATGATCATATTGTTTTTATCCTTCAATCTATTAATATGGTGTATCCCATTGATTGATTTGCATGTATTGAAGAATCCTTGCATTCCTGGGAAAAATCCCATTTGATCATGGTGTATGATCCTTTTAACTTGCTGTTCGATGCTGTTTGCTAATATTTTGTTGAGGATTTTTGCATCTCTGTTCATCAGTGATATTGGCCTGTAGTTTTCTTTCTTTGTGACATCTTTGTCTGGTTTTGGTATCAGAGTGATGGTGGCCTCGTAGAATGAGTTTGGGAGTGTTCCCCCCTCTGATATATTTTGGAAGAGTTTGAGAAGGATAGGTGTTAGCTCTTCTCTAAATGTTTCATAGAATTCACCTGTGAAACCATCTGGTCCTGCGCTTTTGTTTGTTGGAAGATTTTTAATCACAGTTCCAATTTCAGTGCTTGTGATTGGTCTCTTTATATTTTCTATTTCTTCCTGGTTCAGTCTCAGAAGGTTGTGCTTTTCTAAGAATTTGTCCATTTCTTCCAAGTTGTCCATTTTATTGGTATATAGTTGCTGGTAGTAATCTCTCACGATCCTTTGTATTTCTGCAGTGTCAGTTGTTACTTTTACTTTTTCATGTCTAATTCTATTGATTTCAGTCTTCTCCCTTTTTTTCTTGATGAGTCTGGCTAATGGTTTATCAATTTTGTTTATCTTCTCAAAAAACCAGCTTTTAGTTTTATTGATCTTTGCTATTGTTTCCTTCATTTCTTTTTCATTTATTTCTGATATGGTCTTTGTGATTTCTTTCCTTCTGCTAACTCTGAAGTTTTTTTTGTTCTTCTTTCTCTAGTTGCTTTAGGTGTAAGGTTAGGTTGTTTATTTGAGATTTTTATTGTTTCTTGAGGTAGGATTGTATTGCTATAAACTTCCCTCTCAGAACTGATTTGGCTGCATCCCATAGCATAGGTCTTGTGTTGTCATGTTTTCATTGTCATTTTTTTCTAGGTATTTTTTGATTCCCTCTTGATTTCTTCAGTGATCTCTTGGTTTTTTAGTAGTGTATTGTTTAGCCTCCATGTGTTTGTATTTTTTACAGATTTTTTCCTGTAATTGATATCTAGTCTCATAGCATTGTGGTTGGAAAAGATACTTGACACAATTTCAAATTTCCTATATTTATTTACCAAGGCTTGATTTGTGACCCAAGATATGATCTATCCTGCAGAATATTCCATGAGCACTTGAGAAGAATGTGTATTCTGTTGTTTTTAGGTGGAATACCCTATAAATATCAATTAAGTCTCTTGTTTAATGTATCATTTAAAGCTTGTGTTTCCTTATTTATTTTCATTTTGGATGATCTGTCCACTGGTGAAAGTGGGGTGTTAAAGTCCCCTACTATGATTGTGTTATTATCGATTTGCCCTTTTATGCAGTTAGCATTTGCCTTATGTATTGAGGTGCTCCTATGTTGGGTACATAAATATTTACAACTGTTATGTCTTCTTCTTGGATTGATCCCTTGATCATTATGTAGTGTCCTTCTTTGTCTCTTGTAATAGTCTTTATTTTATTTTATTTTATTTTTATTTATTTATTTTATTTTTTTGCTGTACACGGGCCTCCCACTGTTGTGGCCTCTCCCATTGCGGAGCACAGGCTCCGGACGCACAGGCTCAGCGGCCATGGCTCATGGGCCCAGCTGCTCCGCATCACGTGGGATCTTCCCGGACTGGGGCACGAACCCGTGTCCCCTGCATCAGCAGGCAGACTCTCAACCACTGTGCCACCAGGGAAGCCCAATAGTCTTTATTTTAAAATCTATTCTGCCTGATATGAGAATTCCTACTCCAGCTTTCTTTTGATTTCCATATGCATGGAATATCTTTTTCCAACCCCTCACTTTCAGGGTGTATGTGTCCCTAGGTCTGAAGGGGGTCTCTTGTAGACAGTATATATATGGGTCTTGTTTTTGTATCCATTCAGGCAGTCTATGTCTTTTGGTTGGCACATTTAATCCATTTACATTTAAGGTAGTTATCGATATGTATGTTCTATTACCATTTTCTTAATATTTTGGGTTTGTTATTGTAGGCCTTTTCCTTCTCTTGTGTTTCCTGCCTAGAGAAGTTCATTTAGCAATTGTTATAAAGGTTTGCTGGTGCTGAATTCTCTTAGCTTTTGCTTGTTTGTAAAGGTTTTAATTTCTCTATCAAATCTGAATGAGATCCATCTGGGAAGAGTAATCTTGGTTGTAGGTGTTTCCCTTTCATCACTTTAAATATCTCCTTCCACTCCCTTCTGGCTTGCAGAGTTTCTGCTGAAAGATCAGCTGTTAACCTTATGGAGATTCCGTTGTATGTCATTCGTCATTTTTCCCTTGCTGCTTTTAATATTGTTTTCTTTCTATTTAATTTTTGATAGTCTGTTTAATATGTGTCTTAGTGTGTTTCTCCTTGGATTTATCCTGTATGGGACTCTCTCTGCTTCCTGGACTTGATTAACTATTTCCTTTCCCATATTAGGGAAGTTTTCAACTATAATCTCTTCAAATATTTTCTCAGTCCCTTTCTTTTTCTCTTTTTCTTCTTGGACCCCAATAATTCAAATGTTGGTACATTTAATGTTGTCCCAGAAGTCCCTGAGACTGTCCTCAAGTCTTTTCATCCTTTTTTCTTTATTCTGTTCTTGGTAGTTATTTCCACTATTTTATCTTCCAGGTCACTTATCCGTTCTTCTGCCCCAGTTATTCTGTTCTTGATTCCTTCTAGAGAATTTTTTATTTTATTTATTGTGCTGTTCATCATTGTCTGTTTGCCCTTTCATTCTTCTGGGTCCTTGTTAAACGTTCTTGTATTTTCTCCATTCTATTTCCAAGATTTTGGATCATCTTTACTATCATTACTCTGAATTCTTTTTCAGGTAGACTGCCTATTTCCTCTTCATTTATTTGGTCTGGTGGGTTTTTACCTTGCTCCTTCATCTGCTCTGTGTTTCTCTGTCTTCTCATTTTGCTTAACTTACTGTGTTTGGGGGTCTCCTTTTCGCAGGCTGCAGGTTCGTAGTTCCCATTATTTTTTATGTCTGCCCCCAGTGGGTAAAGTTGGTTCAGTGGGTTGTGTAGGCTTCCTGGTGGAGGGGACTGTTGCCTGTGTTCTGGTGGATGAGGCTGGATATTGTCTTTCTGGTGGGCAAGACCACGTCCGATGGTGTGTTTTGGGGTGTCTGTAACCATATTATGATTTTAGGCAGCCTGTTGTCTAATGGGTGTGGTTGTGTTCCTGTCTTGTTAGTTGTTTGGCATAGGGTGTCCAGCACTGTCACTTGCTGGTCATTAAGTGGAGCTGGGTCTTAGCATTGAGATGGAGATCTCTGGGAGATCTTTCATCATTTGATATTATGTGGAGCCAGGAGGTCTCTGGTGGACCAATGTCTGGAACTTGGCTCTCCCACCTCAGAGGCTCAGGCCTCTCACCCAGCAGGAGTACCAAGACCCTGTCAGCCACATGGCTCAGAAGAAAAAGGAGAAAAAAAGAAAGAAAGAAAAAATAAAATAAAAAATATTTAGGAAAAATAAAAAAAATTTAAAAGTAATCAAAAAAAGAAAGGAAGAAAGAAGAGAGCAACCAAACCAAAAAACAAATCCACCAATGATAACAATGATAAAAAACAAAACAAAAAAAAATGGACAGACAGAACCCTAGGACAAATGGTAAAAGCAAAGCTATACAGACAAAATCACACAAAGAAGCTTACACATACACACTCACAAAAAGAGAAAATGTGAAAAAAAATGTATATCCTTGCTCCCAAAGTCTACCTCCTCAATTTGGGATGATTCGTTGTCTATTCAGGTATTCCACAGATACAGGGTACATCAAGTTGATTGTGGAGATTTAATCCTCTGCTCCTGAGGCTGCTGGGAGAAATTTCCCTTTCTCTTCTTTGTTTGCACAGCTCTTGGGGTTCATCTTTGGATTTGGCCCCGCCTCTGTGTGTAGGTCGCCTGAGAGCATCTATTCTTTGCTCTGACAGGACGGGGTTAAAGGAGCACCTGCTTCGGGGGCTCTGTCTCACTCAGGCCAGGGGGAAGGAGGGGTACGGAATGTGGGGCGAGCCTACAGCGGCAGAGGCCGGGGTGATGTTGCAACAGCCTGAGGCACACCGTTTGTTCTACCAGGGAAGTTGTCCCTGGATCCTGGGACTCTGGCAGTGGCGGGCTGCACAGGCTCCTGGGAGGGGAGGTGTGGGTAGTGCCCTGTGCTTGCTCACAGTCTTCTTGGTGGTGGCAGCAGCAGCCATAGCATCTCATGCCCGTCTCTGGGGTCTGCACTTATAGCTGCAGCTCCTGCCCGTCTCTGGAGCTCGTTTAGGCGGGGCTCTGAATCCCCTTTCCTGGCGCACCCTGAAACAATGGTCTCTTGCCTCTTCGGCAGCTCCAGACCTTTTCCCAGACTCCTTTCCAGCTAGCTGTGGTGCACTAGCCCTCTTCAGGCTGTGTTCACGCAGCGAACCTCGGTCCTCTCCCTGAGATCTGAACTCCAAAGCCTGAGCCTCAGCTCCCAGCCCCCGCCCGCCCTGGCGGCTGAGCAGACAAGCCTCTCGGGCTGCTGAGTGCTGGTCAGCACCGATCCTCTGTGCGGGAATCTCTCCGCTTTGCCCTGTGCATCCCTGTTACTGCGCTCTCCTCCGTGGCTCCAAAGCTCCGCCCCCCGCTGCCACCCCCCATACCTGCCAGCGAAGGGGCTTCGTAGGGTGTGGAAACTTTTCCTCTTTTACAGCTCCCTCCCAGAGGTGCAGGTCCTGTCCTTATTCTTTTGCCTCTGTTTTTTCTTTTTTCTTTTGCCCTACCCAAGTACATGTGGAGTTTCTTGCCTTTTGGGAAGTCTTATGTCTTCTGCCAGCATTCATTTGGTGTTCTGTAGGAGTTGTTCCACATGTAGATGTATTTCGGAAGTATTTGTCGGGAGGAAGGTGATCTCCACGTCTTACTCTTCCGCCATCTGGAAGCTCACGTTAATTTTAGATAGTTGTTCAAGATGCGTACACACACCAACACACTTCAATGAGAGTATGTCTGTACCTATAAATAAACATAAGCAAATTTTTATATTTATAAATTTATTTAAATATTTTTTGTGAATGTGATACATATAAACATAGATACACAACACACATATGTTATGACATGTAGTAATTACAAGATTATCTGTGAAATATGACACAACATACAAATTGAGAGTTATCACTAGAACCACATGCCTCTTCTGTACATCTTTGCTGTGCTGCTCCCCCAGAGCTAACCATAATTCTAAATCTTTAAAAATAATCTTTCCTTTCTAAAATAGTATTATCTTATATATACACATCTCCAAGCAATGTATTGTTTATTTTTCTTTTTTTAAGTAACCTGATTTTGTCCTCTTCCATGATTTTTTTCACTAAAAATTATATTTTAAAATTTACTCATGTGGTTACGTGCATCTGTGACTCATTTGACTGCTGTCTTATTTTCCGCTTGATGAGCATGTAGTAATGTAATCGTTCTATAAATGAAGTGCCTATATTAATGAAACAAATACAAAGCTTCACTATCAGCTTATGAGTTCCTGTTCATTCACAACACTTGGAATGATCAGAATTTTCAATTTTTGCAACATCGTTCTCATTACTTATGAAATTGAGCACCATTTCTTTCTTCTTTAAAAAAGAATTGACCACTTGTAATTCTTTTTCTATGAAATTCCTGTTCAGACCTTCTGCCAAAATGTTGTCAAGCGTTTTCATTTAGTGTTGACTGTAGACAAGCTGCATCACCATCATCTGAGAGCTTGTTAGAGATCTCAGCCCGCATCCCAGAATTAGCTTCAGTTAAACAAGATTCCCAGGGGATTTGTGTGGTCATTGAAGTTGGAGAAGGACTACTTTGCTGGTGTACTTTTTTATTTATTTATAGGATTCTCTGTTCTGTTTGGGCATTCAAGGTTTAAATGTGACAAATACAGTTTTTCCTTTTGTTACTTATTTTTGGCTCTACTTATGGCATATTTTGATAAATAGAAGTTCGTACTATTAATGCAGTAGAATTTATGAACTATTTTAAAGGTTAATGCTTTAGTTTCATGTTTAAATAGCTCTTTCCTATCCTAAGATCATAAAAATATTTGCTTCTATCTAAAGAGTGTTAAAGTTTTGCTGGTTACATTTTAGACTTAAATCCAATGGAAAATGATTTTTGTGCATGAGATAACATTGAAATCCAATTTCATTTTTTTTTTCACATGGATAACCAATTGTTCCAGAACTATTGATTGAATATTCTATCATTTCCTTGATTATCTGCAATGAACCTCAGATATGTATTGGATCACCCTGTTTGTGTAAGTTTGTTTCTGATTTCATTATTATGTTTGATGGTCTATTCCTATGTCCAGATTACCAGAATGTAGCTTTATAGATCTTTTATTCGATTTGGTAATTTCCCACTCTTTATTTCCTTTATTCTGGATCTATGCCTGGGACTGAATACTTTTAAAATCAGCTTGACAGATTCTTTGAAAGAACACTACTGATAATTACATTGTATTGGCCAAAAAATTCATTTGAGTTTTTCCATACGATGTTATGGAAAAACCCGAACGAACTTTTTGGCCAATCTAAATATCGATAGTTGCACTAAATCTATGGATTAATTTGGGGAGAACTGACATCTCTGTGATATTGAAACTTTGTATCCATGAATATGGGATACAAAGTTTGTCACCTTTAATATCTTTCAATGGAATTTAATAGATATTTTCACACAAGTCTTATACATACCTTGCTAAATTTATTCCTAGGTGATATAAATGTATATATTGCTGTTACAATGATATTTTAAAATCACATTTGAAAATTGTTGTGGTCTATAGACTCTGCAATGAAGTTTTTGAATACTGCTTTTATTGGCCATTTTGATAAACTTTCTTTTCTCATTTTTAACAATTTATCTGCTGATTAGTTGGGATTTTATATGTTGACAGTCATAATTTCTACACAATGACAGTTTTGTTTCTTACTTTCCAACTCCTTAATTTTGCCTTAATTTAAAAACTATTTATTTATTTACTGATTTATCTATCTGTTTGTTTGGGTATGCATATGGGTACGTGTGTATGTGTATCCGTATGTCTTTTTGTCTTAACTCAGACACTTTATAAACCCTTGAAATAGAAGTGATAGTGGGCATCCTTTTCTTGCTCTTGTTTTAAGAAGATTACTAACATTTTAGCATTAAGTATAATATTTTGATATAGTTGAGTTTTTTTTTAACAGAAATCCTTTAATGGATGTAAAGAAAATGCTATTCCTAGTGTGCTAAGGATTTTAAAAAATGATGCTTGGGTATTGACTTTTAGTATATATATATATTTTTGTGTGTGTGTGTGGTACGCGGGCCTCTCACTGTTGTAGTCTCTCCCGCTGCGGAGCACAGGCTCCGGACGCGCAGGCCCAGCAACCATGGCTCACGGGCCCAGCCGCTCCGTGGCATGTGGGATCCTCCCGGACCGGGGCACGAACCCGTGTACCCTGCATCAGCAGGCGGACGCCCAACCACTGCGTCACCAGGGAAGCCCTAGTATATGTTTTTGATGTCCGTCAAGGTAATCATATTTTCCCCTTATTTAATCTGTTTCTCTGATTAATTATACGTAATTTTAAAAAACTCTTTATCATGGGAATTTCCAAATATGTATGAAAGTAGCATAGTATAATGAACCCCCCAGACCCATCACCTAGTGACAATCAGTATCAACATTCATTGAAATTTTATGTCCTATTCTTCTCACTGGTATAGATGCTGTGTATTTTATTTCTATTTTTAATGGTTATCCTTAAGAATATATTGTGAATGATGATGTCTAAAATTTATATATAAAATTCATCATTTAAGGATATTCGAACACTTTGTTATCATTCCTGTATCAATCAGCTTAGGCTCAGTTATTTTGTGATAACAAACAACCTCAAAATCTTTGTTTTATAATCTTCAAAGTTTATTTCTTTCTCAAATTACATGTCTGTCATGATTTGGCTAAAGACCAGCCCATGTCTTCTTTACATATTTCAACTCAGGCTGATGGAGCAAATTCCACCTGGGAAATTCTGGTCTCCTACAAGAGGGAAGAGAGAGATTGACAAAAGTGGATGATGGCTGTTAAGATTTCCATTCAGAAACAGCATGTATCACTTTTTGCTATTTCACTTACCAAAGGAAAGCAAATGGCCAAACCTGGCATCAATAGGCTAGATATATAATTTTATTAGAGGAAGGCTCTGCAAATATTTTTAAGTTAATGTAATCCAACAGACTCATTGAGCCTCTCCTTCTTAGACAAAATCTACTCATCACCCCTTTCCCAAGAGAAACAACCCCCAACTGCCTTGAAATCACTATATTCGGTTCACAGTTCAGAATCTCATGCTATTTGTTTCTCCTGTGCTTTCTCTTGGCCAAGAGTTCTATGAAGCAAAAAGACACATTATACATCCCAAACTCAGCAAACAATAATGAGACCAGAATTGAATAACCAACATAAACATCCATGTTCAGAAAGAATGAGGCTCACAGCAACTAATCTTCCATAGCCATTCTGAAGTCATATTGCGCAAATATTGCAGCTGTTCCCTCTGATGGGGGTGGGGAGCATTCCTTGTTTGGGTTCAGGTTCATTGTTTTCTAAGCCTTTTAGCTCTGTGCTCCAGGAAGTCCATGCTTTGCCATTATTCTTCTTGACCACATCTGAAGAGACCATTGAAGAATAAGCCCTCTTGGGAGGCTGAGCAACTTTCTCTGCCTGTTTCCTACTCGTGGAGGGTTGGGAGCAAGGATTGTAGTGAGTTTTGATCCATCAGCTTCTTTTAGTCAAGGCTGGCATTTCCATGACAGTAGTACTCAGTAAAAACTTAGTTGACTTTTATCTATTTGATTTCAGTCAGCTTCACATGCCAATAGTGACAACCCAAATTATTTTTATACGTGAATACCTTAAGTGCATTAAACTTTTGTGGAAGAACCACACCCTTATTTTCACTTCATTAATTCATGCCCAACTTAATGATTACTGAGTGCTACCTTATTCAGAGATTTTAAACAAAAGGTAGCAGGTCTAAGATATTGTGACCTTGTTCCAAGGTTTAGTATTTTTTTAAACGTTTCTTTTCAAAATTTTCAAATTTACACCAAGGTAGTAAGGTAAGAATAGTATAAGAAACTCCCATATATCCTTTTCCTAGATTCACCAGTTATTAATATTTTGTCACATTTTTGTCACATTTACATTCTCTGCCTCTTTTTAGATTTTTCTCGCTTGCTAGCTTTAGACACACACACACACATCATTATGGCTGAGCCATTTGAGAGTAGGTTACAGTGATGATATTGTACTCTTAAATATTTCAGCATGTAATAAGGACATACTTTTACATAACCACTGTATGATTATCAAATTCAGATAATTGTAATATTCTTATCTTAGATATACTCCATATTCAAATTCATCCAATTATTCCAATACTGTTACTGATTTTTCTAATCCAGGATCACAGACTGCATTTAATTGTCATGTGTCTTTTGTGTGCTTTCTTTGTCTTTAATGCCATTATTATTTTTGAAGGGTATGGGTCAGTGGTTTTGTTGAATATTTATCAGTTTGGGTTTGTCTGATTATTTAGTCATGGTACATTCAGTTCGTGCATTTTTATAGGGATGTTGCACATCAGATGTTGGGTTCTTCTTAAAGCCTTGCCTCAGGGTGTTAAGTGTGTGCATTTCTTTTGGACAAACTAAATGTTAATGGTCTTTGTTGCTCAAAGGATTGAAGATGAAGAATAGCTACCATCTCTTCAGGCTCAACACAGAACTCACCACTGGCTGGCCCTGAAGCCAATGCCATATATCCCATGTTCTGTTTTACTGGTAGCAACTCACTCCTACTACCATTTTCTGTATCAGTCATCTTAGGCTAAGAAATGTTGTCATGTGAAAATAGATGATTGTTTGTGCTCTTTATGGGTTTGCAAATTAGCACAGCATGAATACTGTAGAAATAATAGGAGGATGCTAAGATAGACCCTATAAAAATTTGTTTCTGTATCATTCTAATAAGCAATTCTACTGCTAAGAATCTATCTTATAAGAAATATCTGAACATATGTACAAAGATGCATAAACGAAGATATTTATTTCAGCATTGGTTACAGTATTGAAAAACTGAAAAGCACCTAAAGGGCTAACCATAAAGGAATGTTAAATAAATTATGATGCAGTCACACTATGGAATACTTTTGCAGCCGTTAAATAGAGTGAGATATGTCTATAAGTTCGGCTATAGTAACATCTCTAAAACTAGTGTTCAATGGAAATATATAAATCAATGGAAACCTATAAAACCTGTAATATAATTCCATCAAGTACAAACCACAACATTCTGTGTATATGCAGATATAGAATGTAAATTTATGACATAAAAGCTGGAGAGATCTGCACCAAGCTGTTTAACATGTTTACCTCTGAAGAGAAATATAGGAAGTTGGGGTAAGGGTGGAGGGTAATGAAAGGGGATTTAAGCATTTTATTCTAGATTTTGCCTCTATTGTTTCAACTTTTATAAAAACATATGATGGTGTTACTTATGTAAATTAATCATTGGATAAATAATATAATGTGTAACTAGGTAACATGATGAACATTTAAAGGCAATGAGAAGCCTGAGGTGGGAAAGAAAGAAATGGAATGAGGAGAGGCTCATTGTCCTCAACTATTAAGGAGTCTCAATATTTGATTGAGCAGGAGAATGGCAAGAATAAAATCAATTCATCTCTTGACTGATGACTGATACCTAAGATGACTGATACAGATAACTATGGAGAGATAGGATGGACTACTTGTGAGATATAATGAAATTCCTGGCCTCGGGTATTTTAAGGAGTAAATCCAAGCCCTAATAAAAGTTTGCGTTAAAAGACATTTAATCTAGACGGTTCTACATCTAGAAGTTTCTAATTCCCATTTTTGCTTGATTGCTTCTAGAAACCACCACCCATATTCTGAAATACATTGTTCTTGCAATTGAACTTTGGTTCCTAGAGAGGTTCAGAGGAACACTTGGGTCCTGACCATTGATTCACCACTTTTAAATGTATTTGTGCTAACAAATTCCCTAAGGGCTCCTTTAACAGGAAAACAACAGCCACACCTAAGCCTCCCCAGCCTTCTGCAAGACGAGTGTCAGCCCTCAGACTCTCCCACCAAGTTTCAGCCCAAGTTCTTACTATTCTAGGTTCCCAGGAAAAGAATGAGAAACCCACTTACTGGGTTTTAAATCCTTTTATGTCCTTTCTCTCAAGGCGAGCACACATAATCTGTCGCACTTTCATTCACATTTCATTGGCCAAAGGAAGTCATATGACCATATTCAATTTCAAGGTGGGTGGGGGAGGCACAATCCCCTTGTAAAAACAGAAGGAAAGAATAATCAGAAATATTAGCGAGCAGTAGAAGTATTTATCATAATAGACACCTTCACCTTTTAGGGACAGCATTATATTGGGATTCCTATTACCCGGGGCATTTTTTCCACTTTTAATGGACTTTATTTTTTAGAGAAATTTTAGGTTTATAGCAAAATTGAGTGGAAGGTACAGGGATTCCCATATACCTCCTGCCCCTACACATGCACAGCCACCCCATTTCAACATCTCCTGTTAGAGAGGTATGTTCGTTACAACTGATGAACCTACACTGACACGTCGTTATCACTCAGAGTGCGTTGTTTACATTAGGGTTCCCTCTTGGTGTTGTATATTGTATGGGTTTGGACAAATGTGTAATGACATGTATCTATCTTTATAATATCATACAGAGTAGTTTCACTGCCCTAAAGTTCCTTCGTGTTTAACTTATTCATTCTTCCCTCAACCCTCAGCCCTTGGTGATCACTAAGAGAGTGAACCAATAACTGTCAATCTGGAGCATGGGCCATGGGCACACCAAGGCTAGTAAAGCCTGGAACCCATCCCTGGTTAGATGGGACAAAGTTAGGACAAGCCTAGAAGGGGTCAGGCTGTGAGCTTAGAAGACGTTCGTCAAATTCAGAGACAACATCCTCTTGTGATTGTGGCTAGATTCTTCTCTGCCTTCAGGAAAATTTCAATCCCTGGTCCAGCCCTTGGTTCTTCTGCAGAGTGAAGATTCTAGGGACAGAAGTGGCAGATTACACTCTATTTTACAACCCCCTCCATATGGTCGTAGATTAGCTAAATCCTGAACCTCAAACCCACGAGTCTTTCTCCATATCTTGGTCAAGCAGTCACTTCCACACATGAGTGGTGCTGATCACATCCTTTCCTTGAACTGTCTGCCCTCATCCCCCTAAGGGCTCTCTCTCGCTCTCTCTCTTCTTCCCTCCCTCCCTCCTCTCTTCCTCCTTTTTTCTTCCCATCCTTTTGTCTCTTTATGTTTATCACAAGGTCATCTTCCTTGTCATTATTTAGCCAGAGAGATATTTCCTAATGGGATATACTTGACCAAGAAAAGATGAGAACTGTCAGAATTTTAAGCTAGAGAAGATCTTACAAAGTGTCCAGTATCACCTCCTCCTTTTTTCCAAGCAGTGTGCCTTGCACAACTGACCCAGAGCATTTCCCATGCAGTGCTAGATGCTCAAATCTCAACTTTGCCTCTTCTCTGGGAAGTCCGATGCTTAGAAGATGAACATCAGTGATGGACCACAAAGGGGAAGTCCTCACTGGACATGTGACCCATGAATCAAAATATTCATTTCCTTCACGTTTACTGAGACTTTGGTAGTAAGTGCATGAGCGTCTATACTCATGATCCACTCATCTGGATGTCTCAGCATGTGAGTGAGCTCATGTGTTGTCTGATGTGCATCTTTTGTGTGTGTTGGTGTATAGACATAGACACAGATGTAGATACTGCTATAGATCTGTTTTTCCCATAAGAGAGTCTCAGCTTGAGGGAACCACCTTTACATTATTTGTTTGAGGATCTCTCCAGGCGTTAAAAGTGAAGTCAGAACATGGTAGAATTCACCATCCCATCCTTTTCCTTAGCATCCTTTCCGTCTAATGTTCAATTCAGACATGCAGCTTCTCAGCACTACACATTATTTTTATGAAGACAGAACTAACTGCTCCCTGCATCAACCATAATTCTTCGTAAATGATGGGGGTGAAGTCTTATTCAAAAGAGCTGATCATTTTTCATGATGGATTTAACCACTTGTCTCACATTATCCCAATTAGAGAGACAAGTTTATACTTCCATAAATATCTAGTGTCTCACTTGTTGCAGAAGATCAAAGTTCTTTCATTCTTCTGCAAAGGACATTAACAATATTGAAAGACACTACATCATATTTGGTAATAGCACCTTACACTAGAATCACCCTCCTGATGAATTGTCTTTACTTTTGCTCCTGAAACTTAGACCTAATTTCTTCACTGAGCATCCAAAACCACAGATTTGTGGTTTTTAAAATATATACTTCTTTGCTTTAATAAAAGATACACATCTCTCCAAATGTATATAATAAAGTGATGACAACTTTGAAGAACAAATAATTTTAAGATCTTAAAAATAAAGTTATCATAAAAAGAAACTACGCATGAACACATTTTTGATCACTATGAAGTCCTTGAACCGCATTGTGCCTTTTAAATGGTATGGATTCCTATTTCAATTCATCAGAAGTTTTGCTTTAGAGGAATTGTGTTTTTTTTTTAAGTAAAGCAGTTTGTGATTTTTTAAATCAATATTTCATTTATGATTCATGTTTTGCAAAAGTGAATAATGTAATGCCTTAATGGTTGGAACTGGATCATGGCAAGGAGGTCAGAAAGCAAATGTTGCCATTAATAATACACTTTCTATAAAGTAACCGACAGACCGTGAGTAGGCGAGTCCGCAGACTGTTCCTGCAGGGGCTTGGTATATGGGGTGTATACAAAAATATCAGCTGATTTTAAGAGCAGCATATGTCAAAGAGGCACACGTATTTGCGTGAAAATGATCGAGTCTTTGCCTTCAGCAAATAGTTTTTCTACTCATTCAAAAACGTTATGCAGTTAATTATAGAAGAACTGCATATGATTAGAGAAATCAGGAAAAATAAAATGTGCTAGAAGCCCTAATTGCAGGAGGCACTGGACATAATATGCCTTTGCTAGGTGATTCACTGATTATATTTTCCTAGTTTCTTACTCACAACTCACGCATTCCATCATTTACCTTTCTGACAACGCTCCAGAGTCCAACTTTGAGAAATGTATGCATATGCAAAATAGTATATATGTATGCATACGCACACATAATACTTTATAAGGACACATATTTTATGTGCACCCTGTATACACACATACTTTCAAGATTATATATATTCACACACTAAACATACCTCATTAAATATTTATAATCCTATCACCAGAATTATATGTGTAATCTCATCACATACAGAATTTTGAACATAAGCCTTAATTGAACTTTGTGGAGAGTGGGATCTATTTGCTGTGAGTCAGATTGCCCTGGCCTCTCTGGAATGGCATGACTCCTTTTTTTAAAAATATCAATATAAATGATTCTTTTTTTAAAATTGAAGTGTAATTGATTTACAATGTCATGTTCATTTCAGGTGTACAATGCAGTGATTCATATATATATATATATATATATATATATATATATATATATATATTCTTTTTCTGATTCATTTCCCTTATAGGTTATTACAAAATATTGAGTATAGTTCCCTGTGCTATATCAAAAAAACCAAATTTCCCAATCAAAAAATGGGCAGAAGATCTAAACAGACATTTCTCCAAAGCAGACTTACAGATGGCCAACAGGCACATGAAAAAAAATGCTCAACATCGCTACTTATTAGAGAAATACAAATAAAACTACAATGAGGTATCACCACACACCAGTCAGAATGGCCATCATCAAAAAGTCTACAAATAGTAAGTGCTGGAGAGGGTGTGGAGAAAAAGGAACCCTCCTACAGTACTGATGGGAATGTAAATTTGTACTGTCACTATGGAGAACAGTATGGAGGTTCCTTAAAAAATGAAAAATAAAGATACCATATGACACAGCAATCCCACTCCTGGGTGTATATCTGGAGAAAACCATAATTCGAAGAGATACATGCACCCCTATGTTCCTTGCAGCACTATTTACAATAGCCAGGACATGGAAGAAACCTAAGTGTCCATCGACAGCTGAATGGATAAAGAAGATGGGGTACATATATACACAATGGAATATTACTCAGCCATAAAAAAGAACGAAATAATGCCACTTTCAGCAACATGAATGGACCTAGAGATTATCGTACTAAGTAAAGTGAGCCAGACAGAGAAAGACAAATATCATATGATATCACTTATATGTGGAATCTGGAAAAAAAAAAAGATACAAGTGAACTTATTAACAAAACAGAAATAGACCCACAGACATAGAAAACAAACTCATGGTTACCAAAGGGAAGGGGAGGGAAGGGATAAATTAGGAGGGTGAGATTAACATTCATACACTGGAACGGCCTGACTTCTGACTCAGCTCCTCGTAGCCACATGTCTTTTTTTTTTTTTTTTTTTTTTGTGGTCTGCGGGCCTCTCACTGTTGTGGCCTTTCCCGTTGCGGAGCACAGGCTCCAGACGTGCAGGCTCACGGGCCCAGCCGCTCTGCGGCATGTGGGATCCTCCCAGACCGGGGCACGAACCCACGTCCCCTGCATCGGCAGGCGGACTCTCAACCACTGCGCCACCAGGGAAGCCCGCCACATGTCTTCTAGAAACAGTTGCCAGGGAACTCAGCATTCTCACCTCCTCACCTCCCTAAGCTGATCCAGCAAAAATGGCCTTCAGAGGCAATGTTCCCAACATTTTAAATAAGAAATCAAATTCAGCACAAATAATCTACGGTCAGGGGGAGGGGAGGGGTGTGGATACGATCAGATGATTCAAATCAGAGCAGAAGTGAATGACCAATTGAATGATGGTCATTGGAAAGCTTACTGAAATTGTGATACCTGTCCTTACTGAGTGCCCACTTACGTGTTTTATAATTTTCACAACTACCCTGCCAAGCAGGCATCATATTCCAAATTTCATTGGTAAGAAAACTGAGGCATGGGGCAAGGTAAAAAAAAAAAATCATTTCTAAAGACCACATACCCATCAAGTAGCACAGTTAGCCTTCACATCTAAGTCCCTGGCTCCAAAGCACACACTTTGCGCCCTACCATATCTGATAAGTGGTTAATATCCAAAATATACAAAGAACTCATATAACTCAACATCAAAAAAATAAACTGATTAAAAATGGGCAGAGGATCTGAATAGACATTTTCCAAAGAAGATACACAGATGGCTAGCAGGCACACGCATGAAAAGATGCTCAACATCACTAATTATCAGAGAAGTACAAATCAAAACAACCATGAGATAACACCTCGCACCTGTCAGGATGGTTATTATCAAAAAGGTAACAAATAACAAGTGTTGGTAAGGATGTGGAAAAAAGGGAAACTTCCTATGCTGCTGGTTGGAATGTAAATTGGTGCAGCCACTATGGAAAGCAGTATGGAGATTCCTCAAAAAATTAAAAATAGAACTACCATATGATCCAATAATTCCACTCCTGTGTATTTAAAGAAAAAGAAAACACTATTTCAAAAAGATATACACACCCCTCTGTGTACTGCAGCATTATTTACAATAGCCAAGATGTGGAAGTAAACTTCATGTCCATCAATAGATTAATGGATAAAGAAGATGTGGTATATATATATACAGTGGAATATTACTCAGCCATAAAAAGGATGAAATCTTGTCATTTGTGACAACATGGATGGACCTAGAGGGTATTATGCTAAGTGAAATAAGTCAGACAGAGAAAGACAAATACCATGTGACTTCATTAATGTGCGGAATCTCAAAAACAAAACAAGCAAACATGACAAAACAGAAACAGAGTTATAGATACAGAGAGGAAACAAGTGATCGCCAGAGGGAATGGGGGTAGGGAGAGGAAAGAAATAGACAAGAGAGATTGAGGTAAAAACTTCCAGTTGCAAAGTAAATGATTCGTAGGTATGAAATCTCTGTGGTAAATATAGTTAATAATTATGTAATATCCTTGTATATTGACAGGTCATAACTAGACTTATCATGGTGATCATTTTGAAATGTGTAGAAACATCAAATCACTATGTGGTGTAACAGGAACTAACGTTATGCTGTAGGTCAATTACACTTCAAAAACAAACAGACCAACTCATAGACAAAGAGTTTCTCACCCATTTCTCAGATGAGGAGACCAGCTTAGCGAATTTAAGGGCCTTGTCAAGGAGCACAGCACCAAGATGTTCACCAAGATATTAACTCTTCCTGCTACAACAGTTCCTCTGCAATAGACTCAGGGGTCACAGCATCTTTTTGTAACAAGGAATGATGAATATTAAACCACCCCTGCTCTGTCTTCCCTTTAGAACAAAACGTCCAGATAATTCTGGGAATGGAGATGCTACCTGAAAATCAAATGGGTCTAAGTATTCATAGAAGTCCCAAGCAAATAAAAAGCAGTTCTTTGAACCCAGGACTCAGAGACATCAAAGAACTTGGAGAGCCAAACCAGTGATCTATACTCAAGTCTCATCACTTCCTGGTATTCTTGTGCAAAAATGTTCATCATCCTCTGCTACTATTATCACAATCAAACATGATTCTGGGATAAGCTTTGGATAGAGAACTATCAGAAGTTGGCTCAGCGCTAATTCAACAGTCTCTGTTGTAGTACCGTGGTTCACAGCAGAGATCGGTAACTTTTTTCTGTAAAGGGCCCGAGAGTAAATACTTTAGTTTTTGTGGGCGATATATGGTCTCTATTACATGTTATTCCTTGCCTTTTGTTTGTTTTTACAAGGCTTAAAAATGACCCAAGCCACTCTTAGCTTGAAGACTGAACAAAAACAGCTATAGTTTGCCTACCTGTGGTTTGGAGTGTAAACTCTGAAAGACTGCCTGGGTTCAAAACCTGACACTTCCTAAGTCAGAAAGAGAAAGACAAATACCATATGATATCACTTACACGTGGAATCTAAAATATGACACAAATGAACTTATCTACGAAACAGAAACAGACTCACAGACATAGAAAACAGACTTGTGGTTGCCACGGCGAGGGGAGTAGGGGAGAGGTGGACCGGGAGTTTGGGATTAGCAGATGCAAACTATTATATAATATATAGAATGGATAAGCCACAAGGTCCTACTGTATAGCACAGGGAACTATATTCAATACCCTGTGATAAACCATAACGGAAAAGAATATGAAAAAGAATGTATATATGTACAACTGAATCACTTTGCCATACAGCAGAAATTAACACAACATTGTAAATCAGCTAGACTGCAGTAAAATAAATTGAAAAAAACAACCTGACACCTCCACTTCTAGCTGTGTTACCTCTGGTGAGTTACTTAACTATTCTGGGCCTCAGGAAAATGAGCAGTCATAATAGCACTTCCCTCATAGGATGTGGTGGGGTTTTAATGATTTAATGCATAGGAAATACTTAGGAGAGCAATGATGTAATTGAAAAAGTGTAGGCCTTAGCTTTTATTAATAGGTTTAGGAGGCGGGTCTGAGCCTGGTTGGTTTTCCCAGTTATTCAGGGCCACTAACACCCCTGTGGAAGCCATAGCAACCTGTCAACCAACTGTTCTTTTCCTGTGGCATATCGTGCATGGGGAGGATAAATACTGTCTGCTCAAAGTATTAAAATAGTTCCCATATGCAGAGTAGGACAAAAATAGCTCTTACCTTACAGGGTTATTTTGCAGAATAAATGGGATGATGAATATAAATTTGCTCATTATAATGTATAGCTCTAGTTATTATTGTGGAAGAGACCTGATTATAATTACTAATTAGATAAGCGTTTTGGGCAGAACCTTTCTCTGGACGATACCCCTGATGTAATATATTTGAAGCATGTATAGTTGATACATGCTTCTTCCTCTTCTTCCCTAGGCTCTGCTTTTTTTTTTTTAAAACATCTTTATTGGAGTATAATTGCTTTACAATTGTGTGTTAGTTTCTGCTGTATAACACCGTGAATCAGCTATACGTATACATATATCCCCATATCTCCTCCCTCTTGCGTCTCCCTCCCACCCTCCCTATCCCACCCCTCTAGGTGGTCACAAAGCACTGAGCTGATCTCCCTGTGCTATGTGGCTGCTTCCCACTAGCTATCTATTTTACATTTGGTAGTGTATATATGTCCATGTCACTCTCTCACTTCATCCCAGCTTACCCTTCCCCCTCCCCTTGTCCTCAAGTCCATTCTCTACATCTGTGTCTTTATTCCTGTCCTGCCACTAGGTTCTTCAGAACCTTTCTTTTTTATTATTTTTTAGATTCCATATATATGTGTTAGTATACAGTATTTGTTTTTCTCTTTCTGAGTTACTTCACTCTGCATGACAGTCTCTAGGTCCATCCACCTCAATACAAATAACTCAATTTCGTTTCTTTTTATGGCTGAGTAATATTCCATTGTATATATGTGACACATGTTCTTTATCCATTCATCTGTCGATGGACACTTAGGTTGCTTCCATGTCCTGACTATTGTAAATAGAGCTGCAATGAACATTGTGGTACATGACTCTTTTTGAATTATGGTTTTCTCAGGATATATGCCCAGTAGTGGGATTGCTGAGTCATATGGTAGTTCTATTTGTAGTTTTTTAAGGAACCTCCATACTGTTCTCCATAGTGGCTGTACCAATTCACATTCCCACCAGCAGTGCAAGAGTGTTCCCTTTTCTCCACACCCTCTCCAGCATTTATTGTTTGTAGATTTTTTGATGATGACCATTCTGAGTGGTATGAGGTGATACCTCACTGTAGTTTTGATTTGCATTTCTCTAATGATTATTGATGCTGAACATTCTTTCATGTATTTGTTGGCAATCTGTATATCTTCTTTGGAGAAATGTCTATATAGGTCTTCTGACCATTTTTGGATTGGGTTGTTTGTTTTTTGATATTGAGCTGCATGAGCTACTTGTATATTTTGGAGATTAATCCTTTGTCTGTTGCTTCGTTTGCAAATATTTTCTCCCATTCTGAAGGTTGTCTTTCTGTTTTGTTTATGGTTCCCTTTGTTGTGCAAAAGCTTTTGAGTTTCATTAGGCCCCATTTGTTTATTTTTGTTTTTATTTCCATTTCTCTAGGAGGTGGGTCAAAAAGGGTCTTGCTGTGATTTATGTCATAGAGTGTTCTGCCTATGTTTTCCTCTAAGAGTTTTATAGTGTTTGGCCTTACATTTAGATCTTTAATCCATTTTGAGTTTATTTTTGTGTATGGTGTTAGGGAGTGTTCTAATTTCATTCTTTTACATGTAGCTATCCAGTTTTCCCAGCACCACTTATTGAAAAGGCTGTCTTTTCTCCACTGTATATTCTTGCCTCCTTTATCAAAGATAAGGTGACCATATGTGGGTGGGTTTATCTCTGGGTTTTCTATCCTGTTCCATTGATCTATATTTCTGGTTTTGTGCCAGTACCATACTGTCTTGATTACTGTAGCTTTGTAGTATAGTCTGAAGTCCAGGAGCCTGATTCCTCCAGCTCCGTTTTCCTTTCTCAAGAGCTCTGAATTTTTGTAGAGTGAAAGCTGGGTCTTAGTCACTCCTCTCGACTCAGCACCAAGAAAAGGACCAAGTGCAGCACTGTAGCTGGATAAAAATATATTTAAATGAGATAGCTTTATTTTTTTTTTATTTTTTTTTTTTTTTTTGCGGTACGCGGACCTCTCCCATTGCGGAGCACAGGCTCCGGACGCGCATGCTCAGCGGCCATGGCTCACGGGCCCAGCTGCTCCGTGGCACGTGGGATCTTCCCGGACCGGGGCGCGAACCCGCGTCCCCTGCATCGGCAGGCTGACTCCCAACCACTGCGCCACCAGGGAAGCCCGAGATAGCTTTATTTTTAAGACATAATATGAAGATTTCATATTTGTGGGTTTGCTTGTGCTTTCTTTCTCTTAGCGCCATTTTCAAATCACGAAAGACTTCCAATTCAAGATGGCTGTCAGAATAAACACAAATTGAACATCCAGTATTCCTAGTAATTACAGAAGAAATACATGCAAACAAACACAACCATCTGTGCCTACACTGGAAAATAAGATGAAGCTGTCAATCAGTCCTCACAACGCTAAAAAAAGTAAGGATATCGTGATCTCACCTCAAGGCCTTTGAGCTTGCTATTCTGTCTTTCAAATCCATGTATATGGTTCCCGGTTTAAATGTCAACAAATAAAAAATGAACTAATATAAAAAAGAGAGAAAGAGAGACTCTAAAGTTTCTTGAAAGGGGAAAGGAATATGGGATTCCATAGGAGACGGAAACCTTGGGTTCAAGTGCATGCTGGGAGAATGGTTGAAAAGATGGAACTGCTCTGGAGGTCCTGCTAGCCCAGGGAGCAGTCAGCAGAGGGGCAGGGAGGCAAGTGGTCTAGGGTGATCATGGGGATGCTTGTCTGGGATAACACAGAAGGGCAGAATGAGTTGTTCCCTCTGTTTCATTGCCTTGGGCCAAGCATCACATGACAGGGTGCTGGCATCTGAGAGACAAGACAATATATTGCCCCACTGGCAGCCTTAGGAGGAATGGGGAGCTCCTCTACACAAAGGCATCACTGCTGGAAAAACATCCCACACATACGAGATTCAAGTAAAGACCACTTTATTTGAACATAGAAAGTAAACCATCTGCAGTTCCTCTCTAAATGCATTGCAAAAAGGTATTCTTCAACAAAGCAAAATTAATATTTGGAATATATAAAGATGTTTGTTTCAAAAAAAATTAAAAATCTTAATGGAAAAATGGGCAAAAGTCATGAACAGGTAGTCCTGATTCTAAAAGATGAAATACACATGACGAAAAAACATGAGGCAAGATGCCCAGCTTCACCAGTAATGAGGCAACACCAATTAGAACAAAGAAATGTAATCTTTTACTCATCAGAGTAACACACACATATCAAATACTGATGATGCCGTAAAGAAATGAATACACTTATTCACCGCTTTTGTGAGTGTACATTTTCATAGCTACTCCACAGTACCATTTTGGCAATGTCTTCTTAGAATGAAAAAATAAATATCCTCTGTGACTCAGCAACTCTCTGTCTCAGTTTCTACCTTAGAGATGTGCTTGCAGGTGCCCAATATGAAAGTTCAAGCATGTTCATTGCAGCAGTGCTGGAGCAGACAAAACTGGAAACAAACGTAAACATTGGAATAAATGCACCACGGTACATCCAGACTATGCAGTGCTGGTAAAGAAATGGAGGCAGATCTATGTGTATGAAGGTGGGAAGGTCTTTAAACATAATATCAAGTGAGAAAAATACAATTCATGGAACAAGAAGTATAGTATAACAAGACTTAGATATAAGATCGAACTCTCCTTCATACAAAATACAAAGAGAAATAGAGATTGAGAGAGAGACAGAGAGTGAGGGAGAGACAGAGACAGGAGGAGTGGGGAGGGGAGGCGAGAGGAAAGATTGATTTAGATTCAAAAATAAATAGTTTTTAAGTGAAGTAAGCCACAAAGACAAAGACAAATGCCATATGATATCACTTATATGTGGAATCTAAACTATGACACGAATGAACCTATCTATGAAATAGAAACAAAATCAGGGACATAGAGAACAGACTGGTGGTTGCCAAGGGGGAGGAGGTTGGGGGAGGGATGGAGTGGGAGTTTGGGGTTAGCAGAGGCAATCTATTATATATGGGATGTATAAACAACAAGGTCCTCCTGTAGAGCACAGGGAACTATATCCAATATCCTGTGATACACCATAATGGAAAAGAACATGAAAAAGACTGTATATATATATATGTATAACTGAGTCACTGCTGCACAGCACTACTTCACACAACACTGTAATTCAACTATACTTCCATAAAAAATAAATTAAAAAATAAATAGGTTTAATAGTGTAATTGAGCCTCAAGATAGAAAACTGAAAAACATGGAGAAAAAAAAAAACAAACCTCTAATCTTATCCCACGGAGATAGCCACATTGAGCGTTTTGCTGTATATTATTTCAGTTTTCTATGCAGGTATGAGTTGAATTGGACATGTTGTTCGGCCGAGGCATCTCTTATTTTGGAGGTGAAAAACACTTTAGCATCAATGAGCGAAGGTAGAGGAAATTGAAACGCGTGAACCCTGAGAATTCAGGGGAATATGTATGGATCGCTGACACCTTGTGGAGAAACAGGAAAAAATAGGCAGACAATTGTGAAATGTTCCTATTACGGGGAACTTGGAGAGTGGGTGAGGCTGGGACCTGAGGAGTTGGAGGGAAAGGTGCAGAGATGCTGAGCGCCCCGAAGCGCTCACGCATCCTCTGTTCTCCTCATGGATGCCGTTTATAATAATGAAATTATAAGGAAAAGAAGCAGATATAACTGGAGCAACCAATTATAACACCTGGACAGGTGTTTGGCAGAGTTTGTGTCTCAAACAAGACAAGATCTAAAGAGGGAGAATTGGAACTGGAAAAATAAGGGTTAAAGCTAGTAACTCTAAACCCTGCATGTGTGGGAACTTGGGCCAATTCTGATTTTCTATGTCCCAGAAATATTGTGTATTTCAACTCTGTTTTCATATTTGTCATAGAGCTTTTCATAGTATCCTCTTTTAATTTTCAAACGTTTTATGTATCTCTGTGTTCATTTTTCAGGTTATTTGTGCCTCATGTTTCTTGATCCTATTTGCCTAAGATTTGTCTGTTTTATGAGTCATTTCAAAGCTTTCGATTTTGCTGATCAAATCATTTCTGGGGAAGGAGAAATCTTTTTCATGAATTTCAGCTTTTATCTCAGTATTCCCTTCTTTCGAATCTCTATGGGTTGATTTTCC